>NW_028288604.1:2777500-3145524 GCF_059628265.1 Tinamus guttatus
ATTTATGAAGCGATCATTTCCTCTAAGAAACCATCAGAAGCCTCTTCAGAGCAGAATCATATTGCCATCATTAAATCTTTGGACGAATCCCAGAGCTAACAACAACTGTTTTTATAAAGCTGCTTAAAATGTTTTGAACTTCAACCCTACTAGTATACACTTGTGGGCTCTCCACCTCACAACTACAATGAAAACAGTTCTTTTTTTCTTTTTAACAAATGGAAAGACAGATCACTGATTTGGAGAAATGAAGCTAGATGAAGCTTGACTTTCAGAGTTTTTAATTTGGATTAGTATTTTGAGTACTTGATAAAAATTGAATGTATTGAAGTATTTGTGTGTCAAATATTTATAAAAGAATGAAATGCTATTTATTATCTTATAAACTTTTGTTTTCAATAGACTTGTTTTTGAAAACACATGACTTATGGAATCTATGAATTGTTACTTTCTTCTTCTAGCCTACAGAAAAAAAGATCCTGTGATGAACTTGCCTCCAGAAAAGAGAGAGAGAGCATCCTTTGTTCCTATTTTCTATAACTCTGTGTGTTGCTGAGCTATCATTAAGGGATGGCAGTACAAAATGTTAAGTGTGAATGGAATCTCTAGGAGCTCTCCGAGCAAAGTATTCTATTTCCAAGCAAGGAAAGATTGAAGGTGAGATTTACTGACATTCTCAGTAATGAGCATCTTTGTCTGCTTATGCATCCTGCTACAGGTATTTCCTTTTTTTATGCTCAAAATATGAAGGGGATTTTGATATCCCCTTTACTAAGTCCTCACAAAGCTCTTAGCTCCAGCTCCAATAATTCTTTGAATAGCAGCATCTAGATGCTATTTAGCTGTGAGAATAACAACATTACAGTCTGTTAGAAAGCAGAGAAATGTTTAGTGTGTACCAAGCTCAATACTGTTGTGATTAAACTGTCATCATACTGTACTAGCTATTCTAGCTATTTTAAAAATAATTGTGTCGTGTAAGACTGTGACTGTATAGAGCCAGTCAAGGAGTGGTCAGCTAACATGGGTTTCCTCAAAACATTCCTAGCCACAGCAATAAAATATATAGAGACAGCATCCTCTAAGTAGTATTGGCACAAAAACAGGGAGCGTGATATATTCCAACAACATAAAAATGAAGTGCTTCAGGAGGGTGATTAAACCCATCCCAAAATGAGTGTCTAACACAAGAGACTTTCTTTTGTAAGTGGCCAACATTCTCCATCTGAGAAGGGAGGCTACATGACTGTGTTGAATTAGAGGGCTCATCTCTATCTGGCCAAGCATAGGTGAGATTAATCCCTCTCAATGTCCTTTGAAACAAGAATGGCAGCAAACTCTCCTGTTTGCCAAGCAAGTGGAATGCACTGGAAATATTGGCAGGCAAACGGCACAAATCATTAGATTAGAGATTCATTAGATTAGAGCTAAGAGAAATCATTAAAAGAAGAATCTGGGATACCTGTTGGTTAGCAAAGTAGTCACTACCTATTATTATTTGTTTACTGTAGTTATATTTTTTAGAGATATTGCTGAAAACTATGTATGTGTAAAGACAAAAGAATTGTATTGTGGTTGAAAACGTGTTTTATTCAGCCTACAGGGAAATGTATGGACCCTTTTATAGTATGACATGCTACAGCCTAGTGTATTCAGAACAGAGGAGGTGCCACATATCTACATTCCTTGACACCCTTGGACCTCTGTCCAACAAGGAATGAGCAATGACCTAGGGCTCCTTTTTGCTGATTTGTGTTGCTGTTTATTTTTTACATAAAATATAGTAGAGGGAATATAGCAGTTTGGGTGTTGACCAGTGCCCGTTCTCCTCCTTGGTGAAACTGAGAGAAGGGGAGATATGCTGTGGTTTCCACCTCAAGTTGATGCTGCGGCCATGCAATCACTCTGTACACTGTGCTAGACTGAAAACAGTGATAATGAATGCCTTTCAATATTTGGTTTGTCATTTTCCCCCACCCTTGCTTTCTTATTAAGAAGGTGATTCATTTTCCTTTTCAGTGAAAGGAAAGACCCCTGCTGCCCACATGGAAGCTGGATCATGCTGCAACACAGTTAACGCTACAGGAAAACACAGTATTTCTAGCAGAACTAATCCCAGCAGTAGCATATCAAATCACCCCACTTCCATTTAGCATTCATCGGTATCATAGACAGACAGATACGGATTTGGTCTGTAGAATGCCATTTGCCTTTGAAGTCTTTTTTTATTTATTTTTATTTTTTTATTCCCCTACATTGCATGTTCAGCACTAATAGGAAATTTCTTCTCAGGAATGAATTCCATTCAGTGGCTGACCGTGTGTTAGCTACACTGCTGATCAGCAGGATGATAGGGAAATTTTGGTTTTTCTTTTCTGCATAAACCTAAGACTCTTTTTCTCACTGCTTTGCATGGCTGTTCATTTTTGACATGTAGCATCTTAGTTGCTGTAATTGTTCCAGAGATTGCTTTGATATGTGCTCTTTTGTTGTGTTAATAGAACTACTCGTCTCTCTTACTTTGACCTTGCATTAGTTTGTCAAGGCTTTCAGGCTACACGTTTTCTCATATAGACAGTCATAATTTTTGTAAAGCTTTAATTAGAGATTAGCTCTTCCTACTTCAATGAAAATGAATGTGTTTAGGCTGTTTTATGAAATTTGCCAGAGAGAAGTCTAACATTATTCCTTTTTCTGGTCATGTAATTGGTCATTATTGGATTTAGTTTGCCCTTGGCTTTCAATCATGCATCTTCAAACAAGGTCAGATATTCATTTTTTACTTCATATTTGGCCCTGCTATATATGTCTTGATTTTGTGGTTAGGTGCCACTAGCTGTGGCCCAGTCAGAACTTGTAGCTTATCTACTGGTTTCCACTGTACAGTAATCTCTTTTGACATATGGTTCATTTTCTTTCATTGAAGTTTTTTCCACCAGCAATATAATTTCATGTGCTTCTGGATGTGCCAGGGGAGCCGGGTAGGGAAAATCTAGATCAATTTGTGCTCAATACAACACCGAGAATTCTGAATTTACCTCTGTATGAAAACTTAAAGCCTGGAAAAGGAAATATTCAAACAGCATTGTAAGCTTGGAAATGATATTTTGAAGGAGAACATGAGCAGACTTGAGAATGTGATCATTTATGCAGTGTAATTTCTAGGGCTTCTTTTACATCAGAAACACTTTTATCAATAATCACATCATGAACTTGTCACCTGGCACTTCTGAGTGCACACTTCTCTTAACCGCAACCTCTGACTGAAATTTCTGGTGTGTTTTAGGAATATATTATAGCTGAATCTTACATAGCAGGAAAATTTTCTCTTGAATGTTTCTTCTTCATATGTCTTTCGACCCTTAGTATTACTATTTTGGATGGGGTGGGGTGAGGTGAAGAAGTTTCCTTACAGAATGATTATTTTGTTTCATTTTAAGGTTTAAAATCCAAGAGATACTGAATTATACTTCTGAGGCATGCAGGTTAATCTCTTAACTTTCCGTTAACATTAATTATTAGAAACATGTATGCTTAGGAGTTATAGAAAAAAAAAACTTTTTTTCCTGAATTTCGCTAAATTATTGATCTTGTAAAAAATTGATTCAAAATCTAATTGTGTCATACAAAATCGTAATTGTTTATCAGATTTGAATTTACAACTTTATGCTTAATGATCCTCTTTAACTTAGAAATCTCACTCTTCGAGTCTTTGAAATAGAAATCTAGGAAAGCGGTATTTTCATTTAAAGATATGTAGATCTCAGTCAGATTTATTGTGTGTCTGGCTTCCTGCATGAACAAATGAATCTGTACTAATCCTTTCTGGGATTGTAAAATCTCCCTCATGTACTATATTCATAATTTATTTTCTGTCTAGCATTTATTCATAAAGCATTTATTTTAAAGCAAGATTAGCAATAAAACATATAATAGACATTTCCCTTTCTCTTCTCTTTTTTTTCTAATCTAAATATTCTTGTCTGATTAAAAAAAAATAACAAACACTCACAAGAAAAAAAAATACTAACTTCAGAAAAGGAAAGAAAAATACTATTGTAAACACTATCCACATACATTTATAGAGATCCTACTCAAATACAATGTGAAAAATATTAAGAGTTCTTCTGTACTAGAAGCATCTATCATGTCCACCTTTCATATGACCAAAACAATACCTCAAGGTAGATGGAATTAAGCCACCAAAATGAAAGTAAAAAATAACTTTTTGCCAGTAGAGCTTATTTCATTTAGAAAACCAATATAAATGAAATCGGACAGACATGTTTCTGTAGGTGTGAGCTCTTGCTCAGATTACAGAGTGATCTTGCTTGGCTACCTCAAATCATTTTTGCTCAGAAACTTTTGCTTTTTTTCCAAGTCCTAAAACACAATCTGTAGTATCAGGTTTGTCTATAGCACAGTTTTTCCCATCTATATAGGTAGGACTATTTTTTTTCCCCTTTACTCTCTGCTGATATAGTTGTAATAGTAAAACCCCTTGAACAGACATGGTTTTACTAGATATATATATATATTGCACATATGTATCTTTTTATTTCAGTTTTGGAGAAACTGATGTGAGCTAAATCCACAGGACAACTATGTTTGCAAGGTGATTTATGTCTCTGGCACAGAGTTTTCCTGCATTGATTCTATTGTATGCCTATAATTACAATTCATTTCAATTGCATGTAGAACTTTAGAAGAAAACAAATATGCCTTGTTTTCTTCTCATATTCAAAAGTCAAATTTTATTGCTTATATCCATACATCAGTGGGCTATCTCCCAACTGAGCAATGATTTAGTGTCATAGCTCAATTAATTTTAGGCCATGGCGTAGTTGAAATCTGAAAAAGTAAGGGCCAAAAAGAGCCTCCACTCAAGAAGAGCCAAAATAGTATTAGCCCATGGGCTAAAATCCTGAGAATTACTTTTGTTTTTTAATTCTGACTTGGCATAACCTATACGAATTCCCCCCTGAATCCTCACCATTTTCTTCATGTTTAACCTTATAATAGTATAATTTAAGAAAATTATACTATTCTCTTATCTCTATTCTCTGATCTCTTATCTCTCTCATCTCTGATCTTCATATGCTTCCTAGGAACATGGGACTAGGGGACTAACATTTTTGTTATCCCTTCTAAAGTCATACAAAAGTTTACTTTAAGGACATTTGTTTTTCCTCTTTAGATGTTGGTCAATATCATTGAATCTCATTATACTTTGCAAACCAAAATTGGTTGATATAGAAAAACAACTATAAGGACTATGCATGGAAGATAAAGCTGCACTGAAAACAAATACATTTTAATACAGTTATATGTTATGTCCATGTTATGTAGGAAAAAAAATGATATTATTAGAATTGACTTAGATATGTTCAGCTTAGAAGGGCTTTCTGTATGATCTGCTTTTCTTAAGCTTTGCGGGGTTCTAGCTTACATGGGGGCATTGTATACATCTCCTAGAGAATCGTATTATTTTTTGGCACTTGCACCTCCTGGGAATGAAGTGATGAGTTTAAACTGTATTACTGGTAGACTCTGCAGAAAAACTGTATATTTAGAGCATAATTTCTTTATGAATTAAACAGGCTATAAATGTTTGAACACTCTCAGAGGATATTTTTGTAAGATTTGTAAGCAATTAGTAGCATATACAGAAATAATGAAGTGTCATGAGTAAGACAAGTGGCATTCCTCCGTAGATCATTTGGGCCCAATGAAATGAATATTATCCGCCATGGAATAGTTCTGTTAAAGACTTTGAATGGTTTAGATTTGAATGAATTAAGACTGGTTTATCGCATCATTGGGCACTATTGGCAATGTGTGTGTGGAGTATACTTTGCTCAAGAGTTTTTTATGATTACAAAGACATGTTTCTTCTGTTTTTGTTTGGCTTTATTGCTTTCTGTTTCATCAACATGACATCAAATATAAAACCGTGGGGATTTAACGGGATAGAATTTAAAAGAGAAATCTGGGATTTTCTCCCAGTTAGTTCTGAAACAACAGATGCAATGCTTATCTACCATAAATGTTTAAGATATTTCATGACTAATTTTTTTTTATGCACTGAAAGTCTGTTTTCCATATGGATTTCACAACATGCTCTGGACAAGTGCTATAGAGTAAAAACTAGATTGTAACTAAGAGAGTCTAAATGCATTCATATATTTCCATCAATATTTGTCGGAAATGCTGACGAACATATTTGAAAAATATGTTTAGAAACTTATTGCAGTACCTATATTGCAAACACATAGAAAAAATAAATTTTATTCTATACCTAAGTACATTCTACAACCTGATCACTTTTCCCACTAGATCAGTTTATTCTATTTCAGTCACACAGACAGTTAGACTCTGAATTTACATATCACCTATCTTTCAGTTTCAAAACATTTACTCAACTTAGAAAAATCAGACATTTTTTTCTGATTGTGGAACTAGTTGAAGAAAAATATAGAAAGGGCAAGTTTCAATCTTTGCCTCTCTGATTACTTACTTTACAATTAATAGGAGTCGTAAGACCTTTTTCTCAAACCTCTGCTGTAACAGCCTTGTCACTTTTAAAACTGATTTAATATCCTTATTCCTCATATGAGAGAAATACCATCGAAGGTATTGGAATACATTCATTCAGACTAAATTTCTCAGCTTTGTCTCCTGATCTGTATCAACATGCATTTATTGTTTTTCATAATCTCATATGATGAAATTTCAGAGCTAAATTTTAAAGGAAATCTGACCTCCCCAAAATTACAACATTTCCCAGATGTATATTGTATGCTCTGTTAATATTTCAGCACACAAATTAACATATTTGTAAATAGATACCTTGTAGAGGCAGTAGATACAACTACATTATAAGCATAACTTAGAGGTTGCTGGAAAATATGACCTTTACTTTGGTCTGTTTTTTGTTTTTCTTTTTATTTTTTTTTTTAAATCTGGTCAAAGTCAGTGGATGTGCACTCTGCTCTTACGTGTAGCTACAGGTATAATTTCTCTTTAGCTAATGATAGTTACTGCCCAAAGCACTCAGTCAGATCTGAACTTTGTGTCTTGAGGAATTTCATGAGCAAAATATGAATTAAGAGATTACCAAGAAATCTCTGGACACAATAAGAATCAAACAAACAACAGAAAAAGTTATAAGGGGCAGGAGAGAGCAAAGACAGACCTACTTACCCACAGCATTGGCTGGACCAACAGACATGGATTCCTGGGAGAAGCAACTGCCTGCGATTACCTCCTTGTAACTAGTCAGGCTGGTCTGGGAAATAGTCAAATAGTCATATAACAGACCATCTGTGGTCATTCTAAAGCATTCTGTAGGGCCTTGCTGCTATAACAAACCAGTGTTCTAAGGGAGAGGAGCTTATAAAGGCTACTGTCCACATGGCTGTGCTAGACTTTATGTCTGTTTAGAAACACCCTTTAGGCACACTTGTGTGATGAAGAAACAGATCGTTTTTCATTTCAGTTTTCCTTTTTAAAAAATTGGGGTGAGGTAAAACTGCAGTGGATGACTTGGATGTCAAAGACGCTGATCTGTGTTTGAATGTATTTATTTAAAATTGAATAGTTATGCCCTCAAAACATGGATCATCCCACAGGTTTTTATCAGGACCTAAGACTGGCAAAACTGACCAAAATCTGCCCAGCTGGCAAAACCAAAACATGTACTTGAAAAGTATTCAATTTTTTTTCAAGTTTTTTTTTTTTTTTTTTTTTTTTTTTTAATACTTTGTAGCACTTTCTGGATCTCCCCTCTGTCAGGGGAGAATGTAAAATGTAAAATAAAAAAGGTCCCTTTTCAATGTGTTCAACAGCCTGGCAAAGCTTTTCAAATGCAAAAAAAAAAAAAAAAAAAAAAAAAAGGTTGTGGGAAGGGAAACCCAGCAAAGCTTGGTGAGCTTAGCTGGAGCTTTAAAGAGATTATATCCAAAGTTCACAGGCAGCCTTAGCAAAAGTTGAACTTGACTATTATCTTGAAAAGCTTTCGAAGGCAGGGATCATCAACAACACCACAGCTCTCATCTCTGGCAAACAATTTCAAACAGCTTTAGGTATCAGATTATATAGCCTGGAGACTTGAGAAATAATTTTCAGGGCTGATATTTCTGATAAGTTTCTGATTTGAAAGCAAAGTTTATGGTCACTACACCCAGAGAAAGAAAAATAGCAGTTAGATACTAGAGACCTGTAACATGGGCATTCTCTCTTTGTTGACCCTTTTATTTTCAGTGGCAACAAGAGTAAATCTGAAATTATCACATATATATAGATATATATAAACGCCTAACATGCAATAAATGGCCCCTATGGTTGGAAATAGTGGTATAAGAAACTTTCATTCCTTTGTCATGGATGCTCTATTGTCTGTCCCAAAAGCAGATGTTATTAACACCTCACAATGTTTGTGAGTGGTTCCTCACATGGAAGAAATTTTTGGCTTCATTCTAGCTTGTTAAAAGGGAAGACAAACTTTCTTGACAATCTCGGCATAAATGGCAAGGAATGGCTGAATCTGTATTTGAAGTGAAATGACTGCTGTCATCCATGGCAAACTCTGAAGTAGACCTATAGAAGATTTAATTCTTCTGGGCTACTAGTCTGTTACTGAATATTGAATATGAATTTAAAATCAGTTAATCAATCAGAAGTTATCAGTAAAGACTGGTTTGATAATTATGTCTTTTTCTGACACATGGTATGCAACAAAACCAGTGAGACTTCCAAAATACGTGAAAGTCAGTTGGAAGCTCAGTTGCTTTAGTTTTGTTGAACTTAGCGGCAATCACTGCTCAAGCAGTCTGGAGAATAGAAACAATGCAAGAGGTGCATGACAGAACTAAGGAACATCTACAAATCAGGCAAATAGCCTTTTTTTTTTTTTTTTGGTCTTCCTTTATTCTATTAAAACCAACCAACAACCAGTGCTGATTGTGAACCTTGATAATTTCAAGTAAATAAAATCACTACTTAATACATTTGTACAGTATATTGTAGATGTCTTACCTCATCAATCATTTCCCTTTCTTTATGTATGCCCTTGTGGTGGCAAGTAGCTAGTCCTAGTAACTAGACTGAACACTGAGGAGATATCACTTTAATAGCCAGATTAAATTCTTAGTAGTTATGGAACAAGTATATTAATGTAAAATATATAAGAACGAGAGTTTGTATTACTATACTGTTCAAGTCATATTTTAACCTCCAGCAAGTAACTTCTGTTAGATATTGTTGATATGCATTTATCTATTATAAAGAATGTTTAAAACAATTTTTTCATGTGTGTCTTGATATTTTTACAGTTTATTCACATTACATCATTGAAATTCATGCACAATCATGACTGGACATATGAGTAAGCTATCAACAACACTGTCAAATCCAAGGAGTTAGACATTTACCTGAGTCTGAACATTTGGCTGAGAAATAACAGACTGGGTGGCGAGCTTCCCAAGTGATTTTTCTCAGCTGGTCTTTCAAGTGCACTTTAAAGAAGAAAAATACATTTGAACTTCTTGTACTAGGACAAAATATTAAAATAACTAATAAAATACCTCGAAGTTGAGAGAAGCTAATAGGTATAGGGGAGCACTGCTGCTTGCACCTGTAGCTTTCATGCATGCATTACTGCATTTGAATGTCCATACCAACATGTAAGTTAGATGTGACTTCTAGAGAACTGGGAACAAAGCCATATAAACTGCAGACTGTTCATACCAGTAAGAAGTGTGACGTGCTGCAATTTAAACTTACCATATTAATTAAAAAAACAACCTCACTGATATCTTATTTTTCATGCAAGTTTTGATCCATATCTGTGATATTCTGTGGTATCCTGCAGACCTTAGTCATAGGTTGACTCTTGTGCCATTGAAACCCCTGGAAAGCTGTTAGGGTCTCATCCTCCAGTGAGGGCCTTTTGACATGCTATAAGCAAAATGCTTTGAATCAGCCTCTCAGTGACTGCAGTACTATAGAAGCAAGCTTTCAGATCTTTCTCATTGACTTTGTTGAGGAAGGCACTTAGCACCTGCTCTGCATGTTCTTAAAAGCGCAAGTGGCTGTGTAAAGCTTGCTTTGGGGAAATACTCACTTGAATTGCCTACACATAAATCTCAGACACTGGAAATAAAGTTTATTTTAATTCCTGATGGACATCAGCTTTCAGCATGGAAGAATTCTGGCACAGATGAGCAGGCAGCAGAGTCAGTTTAACTTCAATAGTGGGTGCATTACAGACGCTGGTGCTTTGCTGTTATAGAGCTACACACAACGCAAAGCATTTTGGTTTAGATCATGGAAAATCCTACTTAGCATGATTAACAAGTTGTCTTTGCAGTTGTATCATGTTTCCTTTGAATGACTTATGTTTTCATTTCCCTAGCAGAGATAAACCACAGACCCTGAAAGTGGCAAGGCAATGAATCTTTCAAAACAAGATATCTATGATAACACAACAGAGATTGAGAGTGACAGGCAGACATTTGTGCCAAAAATAAAGCAACAGAAATCATTTTCTCAGGAATATGTATCTATGGCAGGACTCACTAGGTGACCCAGTTAGTCTGGACCCTAAAAGCACATGACAAAAGGAGATAATCCCATCTCTCTTGCTGATGTTTGTGAAACTGAGTGGCCAAAAAATAAACATGCCTCAAAGTTTCTCCTTCTTATTGTTGGCTTTTTATATTTAAATATAATATTAAATGCAGTTTACTGGACACCAAAGTGTCCTTTTAAAGCTGGGTTAGGTAATCACAAGAAATGCTGAAGTTGGAGATAGTAGTGGGCCAATTTGTCACATATCCTTTACTGCTACCATAAATTATGCAATTATTAAAATCAACTATTTAAAGTTCCTATATCAACTATAAGCTTTGGAAATTGATTATTATATAACTACACTTTATAATTATATGCACATATAAGGAAAAGTGGACAAATTAATATTTCTGCATTATGTTAGGAAATTGATAACTGTACTTGTTCTGTTGTCTAAAGGGAACATCTGGAAGAAATGGAAACTAATAACATTTATATGTAAAGACTACTTAATGAGTCAGTGCTTCAAGGCACACTATCTCTTCATAGATATTGAATGTCCTCTTCTCCAATTTAATGAGATTTCAGAACCATGGTGAAACAATGTGGAAGCACTTGCCACAGTTCCCTAGAGACAAGAAAGTTCTTAGTGTTTGTGACTTGCAGAGAATGTTCTGCATGATTATGAACTGAACTACTCCCAAAGACACTGAGTGGGAAAAAAAGTGACTAGATCCTTCAGAAACAGCCACTTCCCCTGCTATCTGAATATCTGAGATCTTTTTCTCTCCCTCATTTGTACTGTGGCTCAGGGTAGAAAAAGTAAACAGGGCGGCTTAGCTTTCACAAGATTTCTAGTAGTCTTTTGGAGTCAGCAGTAAGTTTCATTATACTGTGTAAATATATTTATATTCAGCTGTTTTTTATTACTAATTTATTTTCCCCGGGATATGTTTTTGTAGTTATTTGAGTACACAGACAAATAAGGAAGCAATCTAAAGGAAAAATCCAAATGTATTTTAAAATGCATATCTGTTAGAAGATCTGTAGGAACCACTGAAGGAGTGCAAACTTGGGGTTGTGATGTTATGTGAAGATAAAACAATAATATTAGCTGATATTCTTTTCAGCAGTGGTGCTGAGCTTCATTGCTTTGAGAAGAGTAAAGAGATGATTATGTCTCAGAAATGGCAATCTCCTCCAAAGGTTTTAGCTATACACAGAAAATGCACTGCTAGCATAAGATTGCAAATATCTCACCAAATCTCAGATATTTCTAAGTTAAGATATTTGAGACACAGGATGAAATCACTCTCTGGAAGTTTTCTGTCTCTTGTTTGTATAGGGAATCCAAATGATGCTTTTGATTATACAAGTGTTTTTAAGATGCATAAAAATATCTAAAATAAATCCAACCTTTAATATTTTCTAATGTAACACCACTGAGATCTTTCTTACACTATCTTTATTTTTTGCTCTCCAGATGGTAAATCCTAGAGGAAGTTCTTGCTTCTTGAATATAGACATGCTGAGAGAGCAGGAATTTTTATGTGCTTTCCTGTGCTCACTGAAAGAAAATTTTTAACATGACATTTATCCTGCTAAGCTATAGCCAGCAAAAAGCTACCTGCTTCTTTTTCCTACACTTTTCTTCACAAGCGACTAAACTTTCTCAAAATGACTTGTCTTTTAAAGAATTCCTAGTAAGATTAGACAAATTTCATCAGCATACTATTATTATGTCAGCAAACAAAAATGTATCATTTGGCAGAGCTGAACACCTTGGGCTGAGCACTGGTCTGGGAAGTACATGATTACCATTCTACGCATTGCTGTATTGCCTAAAAAGATCAAATAAGAATTTGAGAATGATCATTACTTAACCAGCTGCTTGAAGATGCAGATGATTTTCAGAGTCTAGAAGCTGAAGTCTTATTCTGAAAACAGATGTCTGACATCCATTTTTTTTCTGCCAAAACATTCAAATGAGTGCCTTACAAAAATAAAAGTTAGTTCCACAATTGACCTGTCATCTCAGAGATAATGGTTTGGAAAAAACATATCAGAGCTTACTTGTGTTTTCATACTAGAGATTGAATGTGAGACAACCGTTTTTCAGCTAAAAGATAACCACAAATAACTGATGACACTGGGAAATTTCACAATTGAACTTCCTCTCCTAAATCAGATAAAAATGTTTTTTAAAATTCTAGGATTTCTTGTGGAACAGCAATTACGTAGATGAGTAGGCTGCTAGAAATGCTGTGTTAATAGCATTTTGCAAGATGCTGCAGCAGTGTACAGCATCTGGTCCACTGGGAGAGAAAGGGAAGATGTTCTCACTGAACAGATCCTTGAATCTTGCAATAATTGCAGTACAAAATACATGTTTGTGAAAGAGGAAATGGAATGTATTGCATTATCCTCTTAGGAAGTAATATGCAGTTTTGGGGTAAGGATAAGCATTAGCTGTTGTTGAAAACTGCTATAATGGGTTCAAACAAAAAGAAAACCTTAAACCTAGGACAGTTCTATTATTTTTTAGCTATAAATGAAATATCCGCTTCCTTATTTTGCCAGTAATTTTTGTCATTCATTACCCTTATTCAATATCTTCTCAGACAAGAGGATTTAGAATAGAGCAATTTAAAGGTCTTCTGACATCTCCAAATTCTTATTTTTGTAGCAGTTAGTGGCTTCTTTTCCCTGTGCAGAACACCTCATGCAGACGGTATTTGGCTTTTTCCTCCTGTGGCAAAAAAAACTCTTCTCGACTGCTTCATCCGATATGATCACCTTTTTCCAGGGCAGCTTTCTCTTCTGATCTCTTTCAGAAGCATTTTTGTGGCCTATAGATGTATCACTATGTGGTATATTTTGTACCTAAACATTTTTATCAATTTTAGAATTGAGGTGTGAAGCTCTTGACACAAGGACAAAATTTTCTTATTGATCCCTCCATCACATTGCAAGCAGCTGAAGCATACAGAGTACAGTCAGTCTTTGAAAACAGAAATAATCTTTAAGCACTGAATTTAATTCATGGTTAATAGACAGATTCAGATGATGAGCATCACCATCGAATTCAGCAGTGTGAAAACCACTGCTTTTGCTAATGTTGATGATGACAATGGCCTCTTTGAGTTCTGACCACTGCTGAGTTCGTTCTGCTCTGAGACATGAGGAGGAAATGAACCTCCAAGGACTTGGTTGTTCTAGAAAACAAAGAACCCAAGATCATATCTCAGCCGAGTTTTGAACTTGTATGGACAGTGAGAATGAAAATGTTATCTAAGTATCATTTAAATGGATTACTAGATTGTGAATTCTTGTCTAAAGGTAGTACTGATATCTTTGTTCCTAGACTGCTTATCTCTAGGTAGGGTTTTTTTTTTCTTTTTTTTTTTTTAACCTTCAGACAGTTTGGTTCTAATGGAAAGCTTAAAGAGTTAAAGGGGCAAAATGTTCAATTTTTTATGCCTGGCACAGTTTCTTCTGACTTTTGCCTTAATAATCTGAGAGGAATAAGTGAAAGGAAAAGAATATATTTTTGCAGCATGTATCAATCTTCTGGTAGTCTTTGATCTCTTGAAGGGTATTCATGATCTAAATAACTAACTACCACACTTTTATAGAAATAACTCAAACCTGCATTTGAAATAATTGACACCAAAGGGAAAACATATTAAATGTAGTAATCTCCACCCACCACTTACCACTTAATTTTTTTTTACCAGTGCCAGCATTAAAAGTAAACTAATCCTTATCTTTTTCTTGAAAAGTAATGATTTAGTCAAAGTAAATACATTGTATTATGAAAGCAGACATGTCCACACTACAGTTCACTACAGTTCACTAGAAAAGATCTAAGAAGAAAGTTTTTTGTCAATAAAAAAGTTGCCTTAAGCACTTTTTCTTACTATTTACTTGGAAGATTTTTCTTGGTTCAAAGTCATAAGCGAAAATGAAAAATAAAAAATCTGTAGCTCACACAGCATTTAAGTACAGGTTCAGAAAATCTGCAAGGAACATGCATGTACTTCTTATAAACTTGCCTTTTGAAACAGTAGCTGAGCAATGAGAAGATGTAATTTCTCTTTTACTGACTTGGTATGAACTTTTGATTAATGCAGTCAATAGAAAAAAAAATGTGGAGGACCAACTACTGCTGGTTTGCATTAATAGATTTTACCACAGAACAGAATACACTGAGATTTACTCTTACAAGCTCAGATAAATTGCGTGGTCCAGATCATATACCCCTATGCAAAAAAAAAAAAAAAAAAAAAAAAAAGAACAAGCAAACAAAAAAGTAAAACAGAAAAAAACAATGTGATGCCCAAATTTAATTAGAGTAGAAAATGACACACAGTCGTTTTCCATGATGTCCTTTGCTGAAGGTGTATATGCATTCAGACCTCCATGGAGGCCCTGTCTAAGAATAATTTCTGAAAAAGCAGGATCGACCCTGGGAGCACCTGTGGATTGTTGGGGCTGAAAAGGGCATCCACACTGGGGCTCAGTGCTACTCCGTCACCTCTACTGGTGGAACTTCTCCACCATGGACCTTTACTTTCCCAAAACACTGTCTAGAAAGGAAAGACAGGAAAAAGTGTTGAGACATATCACATGCATTCCTTAAAAAGCAAATACTGACATCATCGGTATTCAGTTCCACAGGAAATGTCTTTATAGGTATATTAGAGGGTGTTGTGGTGCTGGAAAAAAATATCACGAGTTTTTTCCTTTGTCTGCTCATCCATACTTACTGGTAATAGTGGTCATTTAGGTGGCAGGGAACCACTGTGTAAGAACAGAAATTCAAAGCCTTTTCCTAAAACTAATGACAAGGAATTGAAAATGGGAAAGACTATAATTAAATCACATCCAAATTAGAAAGCAATATGCATGCCTTTATTCACAGCTACAGCGTAAATTTCGCTCCTCTAAAAGAAAAGCCATAAGCTCTAATATTAGCACTTGACTTAGTAGTTGTAGTGTTTGCAATTCTTCTGCGACCCTGCTTCAATTTTTATAAGACATTCTTCACCCTCATTATGCCTTGGCCACCTTGGCACAGAGGAAGAATAGCCTGTTAGAGATACCACAAATGGGCTGCTGGTCTGCTTCTCTTGGGAAGGATTTTTGGCTTACGACAGTTGCATCTGTTGCATTAGACCAGCCATTGTATTTTTTCTGCAATTCATATATGTCTCATTCACTGATTTTTAATAAGTTAATATATGATATAAAACATTTATCAGAAATGAAACTGCAAGTTGAAGCAACAGTGGCTAGAATGGGAAAATTACATGCTAGAAAGCATTTTCTTCTGATTGCTATCCCATATTACACAATAGATGTTCAGATATTTGATATTCAGAAATATCCACAGATTTGCAGGCTAGGACTTTTTTTTAACTGATACAAACAATAGTTAAAGCTTTCAGTAGCCAGTAGTGTGATTTTGGGCTCACTGTCACTGTACTGGGATGCTTAGAAAGAAGAAAAAGGAATATAGTTCAATGCAAGTTTTGAGAGATTTCCAAAAGAAAAAGTGATTATAACTTTTCCTTTCCAAGGGGTCAGTTGTTCATTGAAGCAGTCTCTGAGGGTGATATTACATTATTATACCAATTTATCACCTAAATTAAAGCCATTTAGCCTGTTATTTAATGTGCAGCTACAGAACTGATGTGTTTTATTTTATTTTTAATGTTTTTTTTTCTTCTGAAAAAAGGAGACTCTATGTGGAGGTAAAAATCACATCAGAATCCTCTAAAGATGTTGTTCATGATAGAAACTATATCTGGCAAAAGGAACAAAAATCTGAACAGATCAAAGTGCACTCTTTTGTTACATATTTTGTACTTGTTGGTTAAAAAACACAGCAGTACAGAGATAGCATCGTTTTACACATTCATGCTATTTTCTTTACATCTGTTGTGTTTTTCTGGTAATCTATTCTCGTGAAAGCAGGTGCAAGTGTATTCATGGTTCTACAGAAATTTCTTTGTTTGCCTTGACTGTCGCTAGTGTTTATAATTAAACAATTTTATTTCTGTTTTATATGCTAATGCTGCTATATTTTTTTTCCCTCCAGATTTTCTCCTTGTGCTTGAAATGTTTGGCCATTTTATCACAGAAACATAGAATCATTAAGGTTGGAAGGTACCTTTGGAGATCACCTAGTCCAACACCTCTGCACATGCAGGGTCCCCTGGAGCATGTGGCACAGGATTGCAGCCAAGAGGTTTTGAAGATCTCCATAGAAGGAGATTCCACAACCTTTCTCAGCAACTTGTTCCAGTGCTCTGTCACCCTCACTGTTAAGAAATTTTTCCTTAAGACCCTGGGGACTGACCTTCTAGAGAGTGGCTCTGCAGAGAAGGACCTGGGTGTCATGGTGGACGACAAGTTGACCATGAGGCAGCAGTGTGCCCTTGTGGCCAAGAAGGCCAGTGCTATCCTGGAGTGCATTAAGAAGAGCGTCTCCAGAAGGCCTAGGGAGGTGATCCTGCCCCTCTACTCAGCCCTGGTGAGGCCACATCTGGAGTATTGTGTCCAGTTCTGGGATGCAAAGATGCTGGAGAGAGAGTCCAGTGCAAGGTTATGAGGATGATCAGAGGCCTGAGGAGAGGCTGAGGGAGCTGGGCCTGTTCAGCCTGGAGAAGAGAAGGCTGAGAGGAGACTTGATCAGTGTCTATAAGTACCTCAAGGGAGGAGGTGAGGAGGAGGGGGCCAGCCTCATATCAGAAATAAAAAAATAAAATCCTTAAGAGACATCAGCATGAAAGAGGAAATAGTGACTGGAGAAAGTGAAGAGCCTCCTAGAACTTTCTAAAATGTAATCTGAGCAGATCTACTTCCCATCTGTATCTAACCAGAAGCATGTTCAGTATTTTTCAAGTTGTGATCCAGTTTTTATTCCCTTGTTAATTCATAATCCAAAGTGGCTTTCATCATATTGTGTAAGTCAGAGGCAGCATTTATATCAGGATGACCAGACAGGATGCTATCTGGTCAGGTCTCCAAATTTAGTCAACAGTTTTCCTACATTCTATGTACCAGACATTTTTTTTTTAATTATTTATTTAAAGGATTGTCTGCTCTTGCATTTGTTTCCTATTTGTATCCTTAGCTTTTATTTTGAGAGCTGGTGTCTTTTCAATAATACGCTATTTTAATATACTTTTGTTCCTCTTTCAGTTTTGTTTTGTATCATTTTTCATTCCTTCTCCTTGCTGTTTTTCGTTCAGTCCCTTGCTTTCAGTTGCTTCTCTAAATTGCACTTGAATAGACAGTCATTAAAAGAGTGCTCTTATTTTTCTTGAAAGAAATACTCTTATTTTTCTTTGAAAGAAGTACATTTAGAAATCAGAGAATAACAGTGCTGCATTATTCTTATAACAATGCTCATGTCTCCTTTTATTCAACTCAAAGCAGTTGTCATGTGGGCATATGATTTTATATCACAAAACTCTGACCAAGAAACTCTTTGCTTCCAGTTTGGCTCTTATAGCTTACTCTCAAGCCCTTCAGCTCCATTTGGCATCTTTAACTCTGATCAAGAGCAAATGCACCGTACAGTTTAACCATAGTTATCAGTTTTATCAATATATGTCTTCACAGGCAAACATAATGGAGTCCTTTCCTCTATCTGGCAAATGCAAAGGGATTATGTTGAAAGGTGCTGAGCTGTTGGGTGCAGGTACAAGAAACAATGTTGATGGTGTTTTTAGAGAAGGGAACATATGCAGAGAGACTGTGCCTGGCAATTGAAAGAGTGAGTTTGGACTCCCAGGTCTGCACTGAGGCAGATTGATTTGGTGGCTGAGAAGTCTGGAGCTCTTACAACTCAGAGTAATCTCATCCCTTTGCTGCTGAATCTGACAGTGAGGAGTTTGGGGAGGCAACTGGTTGAAATTCAACTGTAACTAACTGCATCTTCCTTGTGTCTATTCAGAGGTCATTTTGGAGGCTTTCTCTGAAATGACTCATGATCCGTCAGCATTTTAGTGAGATGTTCCTAGTCTGCTTAAGAAGTCCTTCTAGGAATCCATTAGGAAGCAGTGTCAGGGCTGACAGAAGCAGAACTCAGCAATGAACATTTTAGCAACCTGTTAGGCATCACTGGGTATTTTTATCATGCTGTGAGGGGAAAAAAAACTCCCTGGTTTTGCAGAGTTACAGGGAAAAGCACAGCAAAAATACTATTGTTGTTGCACAGTTTTTATGCTCCTTGGAGTTTTTTTCTATATGCAGTCTTCTTTTTTTTTTTTTTTTTTTTGTTGTTGTTGTTGCTGATAATATCACATCTTGCAACTACCTTTCAGCAGGGATCTGTGTTTTCTCTCTAGCCTGTAGGTAGCAGAATTTTTATACTTTTCTCACATTTCCTCATCAGCTCCTCTCATAAGATATTGCTGTCAGAAATATGTTTTTCTAAGAAATTTCTATTTGATTTGAAGCAATCTAGCAAATCAGAGTATAAACTGCAGAATTATATTACTCTAATTTGTTCATCTAGATGCGTAATGTAATTATATTTTGACAGATCTGAACAAACTCAAGATTCTAAATTGTACATAAAAAATGAAATAGATGGATTTGAATGCGAATGTCTGCAATCTGTTAGTCTTTTTCCAAAAAGCCACATTTAACCAGTTTATACTTCCTTCCATTAATATCAAGAAAACAAACCTATGTTTAAATAACATTTAAGTATTTTTTAAATATTTAAACTTCTAGTGAAAATAGTAATTCAATATTATTTAAATTGACAACAACAAATATATCTGAAAAATCATTTAAATAATATCATAGCTGTGACACCAACTAACTTGAAGGAAGTGACTGTAAATTCAAATTGAAGCTGCATTATGTCTACTCTGTTTAAACCAAACCAAACAAAAGCAAAATGATAGAGATGCGAAAGCATTGGCATATCTGGTAATGTTAACTAAATTCTTTTCTAGTACATTGTGGTTCCCATGTTTTGAAAGTCTCGTTTTATTTTAATTTTATAAATTGCCACAGTAACCTGCATCTGAAAGAAATATTTTCTTTAATTCTGAAAGCTTTAAGAAACTTAATAATATTCATTTTCTTGTTAGATATTTCTTTGATGAGATCTGGAAAGTGCCAGCATATTGAAACTAACCAAAAATTAAAGTCGACCATCAGATATTTACCAAAATTTTATGTTTTCTGAAGTGAGAAAAAAAAAAAAAAAAAAGAATAGTGATTCCCATATCATCCTCAGGTGAAGGCAAAAGACAAAAGTCAAGGACGGCTAAAGTATAAGATATCCAGATTCAAATCGTTATTGTATCTTATTTAGGAGAAAATGCATTATTTTTGAGCAGAAAAGACAGAACTTCTTGCCGCTTCCTATGTCAGTTCCTTCACAAATGGACTGACTCCAAAAGGATACATTGCTTCAAAATAAAAGGAAGATTTTATTTCCATGAGATGGGAAAATCAGTTTTTGAAACCTAATTCCTGTATCTTGTTCACTAGCTGAATGTGCATGTCTCATATGCAACCAGACCACTATGTTCAAGCAATTTGATAATCCCGAAAAACCTTAATTCTACAGCTGAGCATAAACATCACATCCAATATTTTCTTTCCACTGGCTTAAAGGAAAATATCCAGAGGAGAAAATCTTTGCAGACAAAATAGAGGTTAAGATTCTGCACTTCTGAGGTATGTCCCTGCTACCTATATGAATAGAAAAATTGTTCAGTTCATTGACGTAGGACTATCAAAGATGTTTTAGATATGTTAGCTATGATATGATTACCATCAATGACATTGTTTAGAGAATAAACCTTTTGAACCAAACAATTGAACACTACTTAGTGAAAAACTATACAATTTTGGGATACGAAGGGATTCTTGAGACTGTACAATACAGCGTTGAGGCATATGTACACAATAGTTCTTTATTCTTCCCTCAGCTACACTACTGGGATGCCTGATTCCTTCCAAAAATAGCTTTTGTGTGTAGAATGTTATATTTTTATTCTGCTTATTTACTTTCCTTTCTCTGTTTTCTGTGGATCTGGGGTTTAGTCTGAGGGCGGGAAGCCAGGCTCTGTTTAAATACACTTAAAATTTACTTCAATACTGTTGAAGCTAAAAACACAAACTTTGATGGAGGGATGTTTCCTAAACCTGCAGCCTTCTGATTATAATTCATTTCCCCTGGAAGCTTCTCTGGGAAGAGAGATGAAAGGTAAGTGGGGACCATATATTATTCCATCCAGAGTCCCTGGAGCACACTGAAGAAAGTAGGAAAGTCAAATCAAATAACTTGATTGATATTAAGTCAATAATTTTCCCCATTTTACCCTTCTTTCTTTTGCTTCACTCTCTCAACTGGGATATACTGACCTAGCATGAACATGGATAACAGTTTTCAGATTCATGGAACATCCAATTTGATTATGCTTTATTATAGAAGTTGAATGAGAACATAGGACCGGAATACTAATCAATCACATAGAGACTCTTTTCAGCTGAGATAGCACAAAAAGTATTTATGAACCAATACTCAGAGATATTTTGTTCCAAACTGCAATTCTTATATGTGAAATATTTGAGGAGTAAGAAACTATACTGGAATAGATATTCAAAAAAGCTTATGGCAAAAGAATGTTGCTAAGTTTGCAAAGGCAAACTCTCCAACATCAGGGAATGCTGTTTGCTTCTGCAACTTTAATTAAGATCTGTTAATTTTCTGTCACAATAATTTAATTGATCATATGCTCTTTTCTTCTATGGGACTCCTTCCTTATCTGATACCTGAAGTCCCATGCACTAGACACTGGTCTTTATTCAGACACCTCTGTGGAGACAGAATTGTTAATTTTCATTTCATTACAGTTTGATCTTAAGGTATTCTCACTACTGTATCTTGGGTCCTTGAAAGACTTGGCAATAGTATTCTCCATATTTTAAATGGAAATAACTCTCACGCACAAAATAATAAAAAAAATGCTAATCATATGATTCAGTAAGTAATGCTGGTGGTAGGTTATTCTCTGTTTGGATAGATCTGGTGAAATTCATAGTCTGTCATGAAACAAATATCTGACATGGCAAATTTCAGCATGATCTTAAACTTGGCAAGGTTGTGAGAAACTGAAACCCAGGTCTGTGCTGGAAAAAAAAAATGTACAGTATTGCCCAGCTATATTTCATTAATTGCTAGTGTGTCAGGGAATAACTAACATAAATCATCAGAGTTGATGCCAGATTCTGCAAAGTGCAAACACACCTCACTACTTTTTGAATCAGGCCTTTGAAATGAATTGTACAAAGTATGCTAATACCTTGTAGATGGCAATAGGTCCAGCCAGATGAAATATATTACTAATTGAAGGATCTGTTATTCACTACTGCAAAATAGTTTTTGATAGCTCATAGAAATTGTAATGTTCTAAAATTAACCAGAGGTTTGAGCTTTAGTGCAGATTGCTGAACAGAAATGGGGAAAAAGATGGAATGTAATTAAAACTTTCAAATTAAATATTTCTGATTTCCAAGAATGTAAGAAGGAAACTGTGGCATTTAATATCATTTTTCTTCCTTCTCTTCCAGAACAGCTAAAAGAGCAGAACAATGTATAGGCCATGGCACTGAAGTGGGAGCCATGAAAATGAGTTCTCTTCACAGCTCGACAAGTGATTTGCTTTCTGACCTCTTCAGAAGATCAGGTTTGTGGTGTGTGTTTGTGTGCATGTGTGTGTGTGCATGCGCAGATGTGTGTGAGGGGGAAAATTGTATATTAGCAAATCTTTGTCCACTGCTAGTCAAGAAGGGGAGACTATAGACAAACAAGCAATAACAAGAAAATAAGTATTAGATTTAAATTCTATCTTTCTTTAATAATGCTTATAATAAGAACAGGTAGCATTTAGTTTCATACATTCTTAACTTTCCCTTTCTAGTTTCTGAAATCTATAGGCTCTTAACTGTGACTGATATTGACAGAAACCTATCTACAAGAGTTGTAATCATGGTATTTTGTGCCTAACAGTTATAGATGGCTTGATATAAAAGTCCCACAGTATTAAAAATGCAGCAGTTTGGCTAAATCCTGACCACAGTTGGCCTTAATTAACTGTTGTCCAGGAACTCTTCCTAGTCTCAAAGCATCTCATTATTTGACCTAGACTTATAACCTTTCTAGTCCTTACCCAAGACTAGAAGAAAAACCTTATTCAAAAACTCTCAAATGGCTCAAAACCTAGGCTGGTATCATGTGGAGTTCTTTTGACATGGATGTCACTCTGACCAAGGACCTTATCAAAATATTATACTTCGAAGTGTAAGAACTGTTTGTGACTTTGAACAGGAAGTTACTTCTTTTCTTATGTCATATACACTTATATTTTCACATGGTAGCTGAACTCTATTTTGCAAGATTTGCCTTCCTTCTTGGTATAGTTTTACCTTAAGTATTTTAGCCTCTGAATATACATCATAAATGACGCTCAGAAGATAGACATCTGAAACTCCCTCCTTAAGAACTTATTTTATGACAGTAGTCTCCTAACTGTTACAAATGTTGCTGTGCTCTGTTTTTAGTGACTGTATTACTGTTCTCATTGAAATTGAAATGTGGCTAAATGCATATATATGTACAGATGTGTATTTGGGTACACACATATATACATTCTTTTTATACAAACTATCATGTTCTGACTTGTTTAAAACAGCCAATATGTAGCAAGCTCCCTCTCAGCAGCTACTGTAAACGAATATCTCATTTGAGACTGTAAATAATATAGCTGTAAATAATATATCAGGAGAGATTTTCTGAGACCTGTAAAGTGATTGGATGCTATTGATGGGGAAGGACATTGAATAGTATTGTGCTGCATGGAGCTGCTTTGTAGAAAATCATGGCACTGTAGTACAAAGCATTGACTCTTTCTGATGCAGCATGTGGAAATGCACATGGGGATCTGCACTAAATTAATCTGTTGCTGCATTATTCACAACGTATCATTATTGATGATTGTTCTGATGATTCATCACCAGATTATTGTGAATTATCTGCTTTTATAACAGCACAGTTTATTATTCCTGTGCAGTGGGGAGACAAATATAAAGAAGTGGCATAAGGTTGACATTTGTTTTTTGCTTTCAGTAAAGGGTTAGTATATGGACTTTATACAGAAAATCTTTAATCTAACACCATTTTGTTATTTGCATTTAATTTGTTGTGTTCATAATAGTATAAATGCTACACTGCTTCCTTTTGTCTTCTACAGACATATCCTATTTGACATCTGTTATAGTTCACTATTCTGTAAGTGGTGAAGATTCTGTAAGTAGTAGAGGAGAAGGATACCAGGAGTTTTATCTCATTCTCTTTCTTTACATTCCCTGAAGTCTTCTAGTGTTCTACTTACAGCTTACAATTGCAGTCTTCCTTTTAGCATACTAAATAATTTACTTGCTTTGTGATGAGTACTGAAGGTTAGCTATCTTTGGAATCCTCTATTCAGCTACTATTAAAGAACTTTCCTTTGTTTTGATGATGATATATTTTCCAAGAAAGAATCTACTGAGTTAACATGAACAAAATAAACTGGGAAAAAAATAGTTCCGATATTTCCAATAGTTGTGATGTGAATCATCTGAAGTAGCCTTGTGGGAGTATTCAGAAATGTAGAGTGGAAAATATATGTAAATTATTGCTGAATGAGGGCTTGAAATGTTAAAAAACATGCTCAAATGCTTATATATTTCTTTGTGCATGGGTAAACCTTGGAAAAAAAGTAATTATGGCCATTTCTCATATCTCTGAAGATACCCTTTTTGACCATCGTGTCTAAGCTTTCTGAAATATAATTTTGCTAATAACAGTTCTTCTTTCATGTTAGATTTGTATACATATGCAAAACACCAGACAAGTAAATAAAGGGAAAGTGGAAAGTTCTATAGCTACTCAAGCAACATAAATATTACATGCTTAAATAAAACAGTGTGAGAAAAATAACTCATCAGTGAAGGACTGAATATTTGGAAAACAGCCTCATTGTAATAGGTCCAGAAAGAACAGTGGAAAGAGATGCCTTTTTGCGAAGCAGATGTTTTTGAAGAAATATGGGTGTGCTAAGAAATTAAACCTTGAAATTAAAAAAAGAATAAACTGACAAAAGAAATTCGCTATGCACTGTCTGATCAGAAGGAGCAACGTGACAGGATGATAACAGAAATCAAAAGATGAAACTGTCTAGCCTCTATTCCCAGAAACAGCTATTTAGAGTGAGTGGTAAACACAAACCACTTAGGATGATGTTTCCATGTTACTAATAACGCTCTTGAACAGTCTAATTGTTGCTCTGATAACATGACAAATAGCATGTTCTTTCTCGTTTTTAGGAAAAAAGATTTAGTGCATGTATGCTTTTCATGCTGACAGCAATATTATGGTGGTCGGTATAGCAGCAAAACTATGTAACTCCAGGCAGGATGAAGCACTCTGTAGTCCTTAGAATATATAGACATGAATGGACATGAAGGATATGAGAGTCCTTGTTCTTCACTACTTACAATCTAAAAAGTAAGACTGCCTTCTGATTTTCTTATAAGGTCCAGGAAATACAGAAACCTGTGTGAGATCTGAAGGTAGTGGAAAAGGTGTATGAAATGCACAGAAATAGCTGATAGCCTAAGCAAAGAAAAGGAAATGTTTTGAAATGAGTTGATCTAAATTGTACCTTCTTTTTACTCTATATTTAGTTGCAAAGGGATATTTTATAAAAGTAAATTAGGTAAATTAGATACAGTTTTATTTTTGTATAATCTGTTCACCTATGTCATTAAAATTTGGCTTCTAGTTTTAGCCAATCATTTTGTCTGTACATTTAAGATCAATGAAAAGAGACTGTCACCCCTGGAAGTTGACTTATCCTACCTTCCTGTAATAGGGAGATATTTAGGGTTTTTACTCCTTTGGAAGTTCCTATTTCTGTCCATAGCTATAAAACACTTGGACAATTTGCATATGCTAGGTGTGCTTTTTGTTTAGCGAGATGAAGTTATTTTAGAAGAAAACCGTTAAAAAGACTCTGACATCTGGGGCACTAATTCACATATAGGAGTCTGTGCTGTGAATATTTCAACTGATATAAGCCAGTTTCAGAAAAGTCAATATTTATGGCCTTTTTTATATAAACAAGGAGGTTATACGTATTATATAGTGTCACCAAGAGTAATAATTGTCTACTCTTGTCAACTTTGTTCTCATTCAATCTAGATAGACCGGTAATTTCAATGGACCAGTTGAATGGTAAGAAGCTATTCACCAGGAATAAGAGAACTGGAAGTGCATAGCACTGCAAGCAGGTTACATTTGCTGGTGTGGGAGATGGAAGATATACTAAATGTGATAGCTTTCAACCTGCTATTAATGCCACATGGCAACCAGGCAACTGCAAAATCCAGGGCTTTATTAATGTTGCACGGCAGACCACGCAACAGCAATATCCAGTGCTTTACTGAAGCTTAAAATGCTGTGTTGCAGATAGGGAAGTTGTTTCTCTGTCTTGCCTGTCAAAGTTTCCCAGAATTGCCATTCTAAGTAGTATACAGCTAATAATAGAAAGCTAATCAAAAGAATAGCTCCTAATGGTTGAAAAATCCCAAACTCTACTGGTGTTTCAGAGTGGCAAACTGAGAAAGAATTTCTTCGTAAAGGAAAAAGCTAATAAAAAAAATGCAAGTAAATAAGGATATCCTCTTCTTTTTTTTTTTTTGTTTTGTTTTGTTTTGTTTTGTTTAGGATAATTTGTTAATGATACTTCTCCCTCTCCAAAAGTTCTATTTTCCTTTTCTTTTTAATTTGTCTGACTGACTGCATAGCGTTTGTTAGCAGAACATATAGTGACTAGCTGACCTGTATATATATATATGTGCAATCAGGCAGAATCTAGGCAGAACCAGTTTTACCGCACACAGAAATGTTTCTAAAAACGAACGTTTGATGTGGCCATTTTTCTTCTGAGTCTCTTATTTTGCTGTCAAAAACAAACTTAGCAAAATGTCCAAGAGTATATTTATCTATGGGGGTATATGTATGTTCTTTTGCTAGATATTTGCTGTACAGTGTGTCCTAGTGTATGAAAGGGTGTGAAGCCTGCCAATGTCTTACAATGTGCACACATTGTCAAAATGCTACAACTTCCTTAACCCTACACAACCTGCTTGAGTATAGCTTTTTAAGATAATTAGTGTCTTCAGAGGAATATAAGGTTATAGCCAGCACAAGGATATATGAAAGGAATATTTTACTTTATTATCTTTAAAAAAAGGGCAGTGCACTTTTCAGATTCAAAACCTTGCTTTCATTTAACTTCTTTTTCAAAGAATACAATGTCATATTCAAAGCTTTTTGTTTGTTTTTGATTAGTAAGAGTCAAGTAAAAAATATACTTTGTTGATCTGCATAGAGCAAAACATGAGATGTCTTACAGCACCATATTCCTTTCCACACCCTTTATTTATTATTTTTATTAAGGTATCTTTATTTCTACTAAAGACAAGATTGGTTCTGACAAAAGAAGAAAACACACTAAGATGGTTAACCTAGCTTTCTTATTTGCCTTCTTTCATAGCTTACTTTAAATCAAGATATTTGTTTCTTATTATTCTTTCCGTTGACAAGAGTACTCTGCATTTCCATGGGGTTAGTCTACCTACACCCTTGGCCTTTGTCACTGGTTTTAAGGCAAGGGTGTTTTCTAATTGAGAGGAATTGTATTGGCATCTTGTCTCAGTACTCACAGTAAGATTTAGAAGGTCATGTTTCCTTTTTCATTCCAATCCTCCATATCCAAGATGGGAGGAAAGGCCTTATAAACAGATGACAAGCAAACGGCTCTGAATCTTTTCTTGTGATTCTGTTTTGATAGCAAAAGCCTTTTCTTAGGCATTTACACAAAAAACAAAATAGTATGTCTGTGTTCTGGCTCAACATTCAATTCTAATGCTGTACAAATGTCCTGTAGTTTACAAAGGCAGATAAAGGATTGTGTATCTTGGAGATGTTCATTCCAATTCTTTGCATCATCTCTTTAATCTGATCTAAGCAGGAGTTCTTTCTTCTTTCTCCAAGAAAATCTACTAGCCTGTAGAGGTGACAGCACAGTGACAATCACTGTTGGCGTTAGCTTTGATGGCTTGAAAGACTTAACTTTGCTTATAAGTAGTGTCGAAGAGAGAGATGCCAGTGGCTTCAAGTTTAAAAGCTTGATTTGTTGTCCATGGACAGCGCAGGAATGGCCTCATTGATTCCTCTGAGATTTTTTCCCCGGGTTTTATACCATAATTTGCTAACAAAAACTTAAAAATAACAGAGATTTTTTTTAACATATAGCACTGATGGTTGTAACATAAATTTCAACAGATGTTTTACACCTTCAATGTTTTTCTACAAAGTCAATGGCCCATTCTTAACTAGAGATGCTAAAAATGTTCCAGATAAAAGTGGTGTCAAATTATTTGCTTATGAATAATCCTTTGGCAATTAGAATACCTCCTTCCTTCCATCCTTTCTTCCTTGTTACATTTTGCCCTCCCTCAAATGACCATAATGTAATTTTTAAAAATTAGATCATCTACAGGTCACCTGCTTATGTTGACTGCAGCAATTTCTTATGAAAATTCACATTACTTTCTTCTGCTTAGGGTTTTTTTTTTGCTGCTCTTGCTTTTAATGTTTTTGTTTTTCCTCTGCTTTACATAGTCTTAATTATATTACTTTTTTGTTTTACAAAAGCATGCAAGAAAAATGACATTCTTTTGGACTGACTTCTTTTCTCAATTAAATCAAAGGGATAAGATTAAAGAAAATGCTTGCAAAGCACTGGTCGAAGAGAATGAACCTCTTCATGTTAAATAAGCTTCAAGTAAAATAAAAATCCTAAATGATACCAGTTGTGTTATTTGCTGAATGCAATCACAGATTACATTTGAACAAGCAAATAACAAGAAGACCCCTAGTTCCCCGAAAATGAACAGAAAGAGATTATATTATTTATGTATAAATAATATGTCTTAAAGTTTATATACAGTAAATAAATCACTAGTTTGAAACAGAGATGAATTCTGTTCTCACATCATTTTTACTGCTGCACTGACTTCACTGAAATGGAACTGAGATTCGGAGGTTGATGACAAGAATTAAGCTTGTTGGTCTGATGTAATGAATCTCAATTGCAGGCATCTGACTGAGAAAATTTCATCAGTAATTAAAAAGCATACAGAAATCAGAAGTATGGGGTATAAGGGTTGATATTTGAAAGTTTTGAAATGGATTCACAGAAGCAAATGCTGTTCTTTCACAGAAGCAAATGCTGTTCTTTCACAGGTTTTAGAGGTAGTCTGATCTCTTTTCCTTCTTGATACTTGTTGCTCCTTCCAGGAATTCTCCCCTTAAGATGAAACAAGTCTTATTTACAGTCTTTGGTGAATAGACTATGATCAGTTAATACTGTCCCAATTTTAAATGAAAAGAAGTTCATTTTGACTTGGTTCACTCTCTTAGCTCATTTCTCCACGAGACTAAATGAATATTTGTGTTAACTGAAGGTGGTTGGGGAACAGGAGTTGGTGCAGGAGCAGAAATGTGAAGCAACGATGATTGTTTCAGTCTAAACTCTACGAAATTACAGAGCAGCTATGCCTTAAAAAGACTGAACTCTCCTCAGGCACCCTCTGCTGTCAGTGGATTTCAACTGGGACTTCTCCCAGTTGAGAGCCTAATTTGCCACCTGGTGTGTCTTGCATTGCAGAGAGAAACCAAAAGATCCCCCCCTTGCATAACATCAGCCTCTCTTAAAGCGTTCACGGCCTCTCTTTGTTTGTGAGTAATACTGTCAATATTATTCTGCTTGCCTACAGGGCAGTGTAGTCCAGAACCAAATATGTTCTAGCATTTCACTCTGCAATGGGGCTACTCCTCTCCCCACGCACTACCCCACACCAGCTGGCTCTTCTGGGGGTAAGTCTGGAAGCGGGGGTGAGGCACTCACAGTGATTTGTCTAATTAGAGAGTGAGCAAAGCAGTGAACTGAAAAGTCTTAGGTAACACCAAGCAAAATATACTTTGCTGGTATTTCTGACAACTGTAGTTTCAGTTTAATTATTCATATGAATACTTTGCTGGAATACTGCCGCTGTAAAAGTGCTCTTGCATATTTTATAAAAGTAATGATGTTCAGGGCTAAAACCTGGAAGCAGTATTCACTCTGACTGTCAGGGCATCATGTTGTAATTCTCTTCCAAAGAGACGTTAAAGCAGAACTGTCTTCATTTGTTGCTTCAGAGTGGCAGTAAAGTGTTATTCTCAGATCCTGTGTGGATCAAGGACTTCTGTATGTTGCAAAATTTCTTCAGACTATGTAAACTGCATACCTGTGGAGCTACTGTCATTACTTCTATATGTCAGGAAAAAAAAAACACATTACATGTAGAGATTTTTGCCAGTGACCTATGCAGCTGGTTCCATTTTGTATGGTGGAACACCAGTCTCTGTTTTAGCCTAGGACCATTGCTAGTCACTGTGTTGGGACAGACTGTGACCCTAAGTAGAGAGACAATACTATGACTTTAATACCCTGCTAAGGGTCTGTGCTATGTTATTCCAGACAGATGTTCATCTAACCTGTTCTTAAAGAGCTCCGGTGGTGGAGAATCCACAAAATCCTCAGACAATCTATTTCATTGCTTCATTATCATTGCTACTGGAAAGTTTCCTAAATTACATTTTTATCATAATTGGTTATAGTTAAATGTAATTGCATTCTAAAATGTTAAATGTGAAAATAAAAGGCACCCTTCTGTCCTAAGTCTTACTTTCCATCAGTTTTGCCAATTTTATATAAAATCCTGTTTTGTGGAAAAGGGTAATTCTAGAAATTGTAAACTAATGCTGTGCTTAATTCCACTTAATTCCTTGAACCAACTAGGACAAATCATATCACAATTTCCAGCCCTTTGAGTGCCCTGTGGCACTCAAATGGTATAGAATTGCTAGAAATGGGCTCTGAACATCAGGAAAGACTTAGGAGGAAAAAGGTCTGATGCTGAATATGTGAAAAACACAGAAACACAAAATATTTGGGATTAGAAGTGACCTCTGCAGATGATCTGGTCCAACCTCCCTGCTCAAGCAGAGCTGGTTAGAGCAAATTGCCCACTATGTCCAGTCGGGCTTTGAATATCTTCAGATAGATGGAGATATAATCCATAAAAGTGTAAATATTTGTAGATATTGTGGGTCCTCCGCTTTGATGTGTGGTACAATTTCATCTTGCTATAATAAACTTGACACATTGCTCAATTTAAAGTTGCTATAAAGAAATCAGTTTCCTCATTCTACACTTTTAACTGCACCATGGGAAAGAAGAATTTGAATCCTCCTTTTTTTGCACAACTAGATAAACACAGGAGTCCAAACTTTATATAGAATGTTATGGTTCTGTTTTTAATGTTTGCATTTTGCATAAATATAATTGCCTATAGGAGTAAGGCAGTACGAAATCAAGCCCACTGGCGGTCTGTGTCTCTGTATGCAGTTTCATTTGATGAAGTCCAACTGTGAAACCTTGTAAATTGCACTAGCTCTTGAAAAAATAATTTTGGATGAGTAAGCTCTGTAGATATCCCCTAATTAGAAAGACTAATGGAGCCAACATTGGATGTGGGCTGGTTAATTAAGTTAATGCTTAATTTACAGGTTATCAAACCGGTGGGAAGTGTTTATACACTAGAAAAGCACAGTGTGGTAAAATAGCTAATTTAAACTTCAAATGAGAAAAGTTCCTGAAATAAATGAATCCAGGCCCCTTATGTGATACTTACACCAATATTAATGTAATGCAAAAGATCATACGGTACCTACAATCTATTTATGAAAGATAGGTTTAGTATCAGTGGGGCTGCTTTGAACACCGTGAAGGACAAATAGATTCAGATGTAAATGCATAGATTCTAGTATCCTAATATCCGTCCTGAGTAGTTATTACTGAAGTAGCATGGGCTTTTATCTCAAATATAAAATTAAAATGAAATCAGCAGAGGTGAATACAATCTCAAATGGTTGCAGAACTTTTCTCCTAGTAGTAATTTTGGAAGAGTAGAACAGCTTAAGGGTCAAGCCATCCAATCAAACAAACTCAATAATATTGCTGTAGAAATATAATCTCGTGGGCAGATTTAATACAATAAGAAGTAATGCAACATGATACAAAATAAAAAAAAAAAAATGTGTGTGGAGTCATACATAGAATGGCTGAATGACCAGCCTCAGGGACAACAGTGGATCATCGTTAATTCAATTGAGTTTTTTTCTATCCTATTTCAGAGTGACAGTTTTTCAAAAATTATATAGCAGGAGGATGAAAAGGACTGCAAAAGAAAACATAAACAAATGGAAATGGAAATAGAAACACAATTAAAACTGCAATATGTTAAATCATACCACAATTCATTCATTGTCTTTTTAAGTACTTCTTGAAATAAAATTTCTGACAATTGCAGGCCAATAATTAATCTGTTCTGCTCTTGTACAGAGCAAGTACTATACCAGATCAAATTAATAATACTTATGCCGTGTAATATTTTCAAGATTGTTCAATGACATCTTAGAATTCAACCTATAGGATCCATAAAGAAAAATGGGTGAGATGAAAAGCGATGAACAGAATGAAACAGCCCTTGCCTGTTTGCAGTGCTTGCACCATTTGGCTCCTTTGGAAAGCTGCTAAGTGGATGAAAACTTTTACATTATGTTTTATGTTATGTTTTTTGTTACACTGTTATGCTTCTGGCTGAATCACTGACTAGTGTAAAACCAAGTCAGGAGACCCCAAAGTAGCCCCTGCCTAACGCGTCACCTTGGTCTGCCTTTATTTAAATATACCAAAATCTGTTTTGCATCATGTATATTTTGGGTGAAGTTTAGCATTGTTTTTAGTTTACCATTTCAGATTTAGCAATAATCTCTTTTATCATGTATAATTCTGGAATCCTGATTTTATACTCAGACCCTTCCATCAAGCATTTCTGATAGATGCAAAAACATTATGTTTCATAACTGTACAAAAAAGAGGACTTTTATTCCTTTTGTAAAGGAAGAGATAGAAGGAGAGATTTAGGTAAGCCATATCAAGAACACACACCTATTACGCATGTTTCAAGTCTGACACAAATAAATGTTTGGTTAAGTACAAATATTGGTAAGCAATTTTGGTCTTAACTCAGTAAAGGCCAGACCATTTAATGAGAGAACTCAGAATGGACCGAAGAACCTTGGACTCTCAATTCTGTTGTCTAACCACACAGAAAATAACTATCACATGATACAAAGTCATATTCCAAATCAATATGACAGATCTGTTCAAAGGAACTTTTATATTTGATCTGTATTTAAGCTTATCTGTAAATGTGAAAGCATAAAGGAACAGGAGATTGACAAAACCCAGAGTTAGAAGTAATAGCTTCTGATGCTCTTGATCACCTTCTGCATAAGAAACTCTTAATAAATGTTTGGTTGCACTACTGCAGCATACTGCCAAGGTGACCATCTGTCAGTTAGCTTCCAGGGAAGCTACAGAAATTCTCTTCCCATGATCTGAATCAAGACTTTTTTTTTTAACTGGGGAAAGTTTTTTTTTTAAACATCTTTAACTTACCTGATAACTTTACAAGCTATATTGTTAATAAGATAAGAACTGTTAGCATTAAGTAAATAATGTGAATTCTCATCAGATATAAAACTCATGCAGGGTTTGAATGATGAGGGTAAAAGCTATCATGGAAACTTGAATCAAATTTATTAGCAGATGTTCAGTGGTGCAGAAGAATTATACATGAATAATAAAGTGCAATGCTAGCTGAGAGCTCTCAATTTCCCTCTTTTCCCAGGAAGTACCTTTTAATGGAGGTCTTTTCCCAGAAGCTTAACACTGTGTTGAATTATAATTAAGCCATATTGAGAAAACATTCAAGTGACAATGATTTACAAATGATCAAATTATTTTGGGCTTAGCTTAGGGCTTTACCGACTAGAATGATTTCTCTGGTATGACCATATGTCTATTAAGAAGCTTAATTCAAATGCAAAAGCTATTATGCGGTTTGAAACAATTAAGGAAAAAGAAATTTAAGGTATTTCCTCTGTTTTTTTTTTTCCTGAAAATAAATAAAGACATTCATTGTTTAATTAACTAAACTTTAACTAACTTTAATTAACTAAATGAACATTGTGCAATTTTTAAGCATCAAGAAACAAAATGTTCAGCAGCAAATGCAAACATACAAGCCTCTAAGAATTTAACCTTTCCTGCCTGCTGCAGACAAGGACACTTTGTTTTATGATCCGCTTAACCAATCCAGTGGTTGAAACCAACCCAGAGCTGAAAACCACACATTTTCATGTCCCCTAAAGATACTCCCATTGTCATGGTCCCGTTTCATGAAACTGACCCATGCTTTCTGTACCTCACTAAGCATGTCTCTATTTTAACCAGCAATATGAGACTCTACCCCTCTGGTCAGGGGCTTAATTCATCGCACTACAAAGACAGATGATAAAGTCCTAAAGGTTAAGAGATTTAGAGTGACAGATGTGAATGAATAGTAATGTTTTGACATGTAAAGATGCCTTATGTTTCATGCTTGTTACCACAGTATGTATGACCCAGATATAAGGTGATTCAAACATCCTAAGGGGAATAAAGAATTTCAAACTATGGCCAACTAATTTAGCTATCAAAGAAGCGTGTCAAGACTAAAGGGGGAGATTTTGGCCAACTAACTGACACCGCTAAAAGTGTTAAATTTAATGCTTGATGCAAAGGGAACACTTTGGCAAACAAAAACAGTTATTTCTAGACATGACTCTCCTTCCTGATCTTCCAGCCATGCCCACGACGCTGCTGAGTGGCCTGGTACAGCTTCACCAGCTGCACCAGAAGGGGAGTGAATTATTTCCCTTTTCTTCAAAGCAGCTCCTAAAACATTGCCCTTTCTGTTAGTCTGTGCTGAGATCAGGCACAGGCCCAAGAGCTTGACCTAATTGATTTTGAATTCACGGGTATGCTGAACATGCTAAACTGTGCGTTTACAAAGGGGATCCTGTCATATTTGGGGACTTCCAATATTGGAATCTGATGATGGCTGACAGAGGACTCAATTCTAAAACAGCCTCATTTGTCCCTAATTTCCTTTCTTCCAGTAGCATCTTACAGCAAAATTGTCTGCTTAATAATCTTTAACTCTGGTGACCCCTACACTTGTAAATGAATATTGGAATTCCAGATCAAGGCAGTTAAATTATTTCAGGCACACATTTTGTCAAATGGTTCATATTCTTTATCTTTGCCATAAAGTGAATTTGGGGATTATAACTGCACAATTTGTTAGCTTTCTTTTTAACTATCTGCTTAAAATTTGGTATAAATAAGTGAGAACTTAAAAGAAGAAGGTTGAAATTAAGTTAAAATGTAAAGAAAACCTATTTTTGGTGCCTCATTTTTAGGTCATATAAATGTGATGAGGATATCTGTAATGGATAAAATGCTGAAAAAAAAAGTGAGACAGGCTCCTAATTTCCAGCTACATATAAGAATGAAGATATCTTTGTGTTGCCACAGCTCATCAGCAAACATTGGGAATGAGAATGAGTGAGCAGAATGAGACTCCTGAATCTTCCTTAGAAAGAACACTGCTTAACAGTAGATTCATATCAGAATATTGGAATCCATGTATTTCCAGCTAATTGACAAAGTCTAGAACTTTTAATATCTAAAACCAGAGACTTGCAGAAAATCATGCCTGATAAGGATTTTGAATGTCAAGAAGTTCCTCCTCTTGCTTTATGGCCAGACCAGTTAGGTCCGTATGATTTGTCTGTAATGATTTTTAAATTTTAGGGTAGTCTTGATTATTTAGACTTGATTAGGATATAGTCCTGAAGGTACTTCATGGCTCTGCAGACGAGGAAAGACTGCAGGATTGAGTATGTCTTAATTTAATAGGAAAAATGGGATTTACATTAAAGTGGGCACTTTTGAGTCTACTTACTACTGTTGCTTTTATTTAGCACCACACTAACATTTCTTTTTTTTTTTTTTTTTTTTTTTCCCCTTTTATTATATTACAGATCTTTGGTAGGCTTTTTTATTTCTACTTGGCAAACTATAGGTATGCTAAGTTCTGTAATTTTGTTGATTAGGCTAATAAAGAATAGCTGGAATAAATATTCCTTGATTTCAAAGAAAAACATGACACACATTATTTGAATTTGCAGTGAGTAGGCAGTGAAATTTACAGTTAAGAATTGATATGCAACAAATCCAGCAACAAGTAGATGGATTCATCAGATCCCTATTAAAAGGGAAACTAAAGCTTCTGGCTAAAGGTCAGAATATGAATAGTCAGCCTGGGAAAGTGACAGTAGCAATCGCATAAAAAGACAGCAGTTTCATATTCAGTAGCACATATTAGACTTTCAGAATAATTTCTGGCTGTTTCTAGTTCTCTCTTAATTTGCAATTGAGCACAGTAGCATATCTGATGTAACAGAGGCTCTTTAAGTGCAACAGTCATTCTTGCAAAATAAATTCAATTTATTTTTGCTTTAGATAATTAAACAATATCACCACAGAATGAATGCTATACCTTATACTTAGCACACATCTGGAAATGTTGCAAACGTGTAAGTCAAAACCAAACAGTCCATGAGTGTAACTTACCTGAGTTTCTCAGCAGCTGTTCGCAGTGCTTGTGGCATTAGCTCTGGATGGCACATTATACCGTGCATTTTAGCACAGACCTGTCCACTTTCTGTATGAATTGGAAATATTGAAGGACAATTCAGGGATCAAAAGCAATGTGGGAAGTTGGAACCGTAAGACAACTTTGAACTTAATTCTTTGAAGTAATTTTGTTTTAAACACTGTTCTTGGGATACAACACAATGTTTCTTTAGATCTTTTGTCTTGCAGATTCTGCAATAGCTGGGTAATTATTACTAGTAAGCAAGCACAGTGTTCGTCACCCTATTTAGACTTTTCAAGTGGGATTCAACTCTTGTTACTTTAGCTCTCTAAAAATGAAAAATGGGCAGCTCAGCTGTCCAAATACAAGCATCTAGCATGAGGTGGAGTATCCTGCCACCCTCCCACTGTTTATCCAAGAGGATGCAGTATCTCATACATCCTGTGGTATCCTGTGGTCTTTCAGCTACACATATCAGTACCGCACATATGTGGTACTGTGTGAAACACAACTGCCGTTATCCACTTTTAACTCACTGAATCCATCCCATATGTCTAGAGTAAGTCTCAAAGACAAAGGTGTTAATGAAGTAACATTCACAAATGGAGGCACATTGAGGTAGTCTTTGTTCTCTGTAGGACATATTGGTCTCTGCATTATTTTATACATGAAGTATCTCAGGAGGGAAGCATTTTATTCCTTTTCATATTTTAAGATTCTTTATGATGAAACTTGAGTATTTCACACTAAATAAAATAAAATAGAACTTTCCAGGCCAGTCCCTTTGTAAATTACATTTCAGCTTTTCATGACAAAGAGCTGTGAGTCTGAACTGCTTAAGCTGAGGAGGGAATTCAGCCCATGTCTTCAGCTCCCTGAACAAATGCTTTAAATACTAAATATTATATAATGCTAAATATTATATTAAATATAGTCACAGATAGTTCATTTTCAGACTGATTTTTTTAGAAGCTACTCCTACATTTGTGAGAGGTCCAATCTGATAGTTTATGACTTATACATCACAGTATGTCACTTTAAAGTGTTGATTTGTCTGATTTTAATATATATATACTTAGGTCCAGGAATCTTGGGTCAAAATGCAGCAAAAACAACCAGAGAAACTTGGTGAGTTTGATAGCTGCTAATTGGAAGGTCGCTGACTGCAGTTTAGGATTTAGCTTCTTAAAAGGACATTTTTGAAAAGATGAAGCTCTGGATTCATCCTTCCTTGGAGGATGGGCCTCATCGAGGCTCCTTGAATTAGAGGCAGCTTCAGGTTGAGAGAAATAACTAAACGTACATGCAAGTACCTACAGAGTATCTAAGCACCTATTGTTGTCAATGCACTTAATGAATTAAGAAGAGCTATTCAGCTTAGTTTGAAGAAGATATTTTCATTTGGTGAGTTGAATTTCTCCTTATCTGTTAACCATAATGATTCAATATTCAAGTCTCCTGTAGGTCCTTTAGTATATTTACCATACAGTATTTTTGATACTTATGGTATTGCAAAAAGGCCATAGATACCCCTTTGTGGTCAACCTAAATCTTATTCACCTGTTTTCACTTCCCTTTCTCACTAAAAACAAAAAAAATATACTGAAGTGCCAATATATAGTCATAAAAGACATACTAGAATTCTGGCCAAATAGACTCTTTTTGACAGCAGCATTTATATAAAAAGACTGTCTCATTTTACTCATCCTCACATACTATCTGACTTCACTATGTATGTGCCTAAATTGTGAACTTGTTCAGGGAATTCAACCAGCTTAAGCCATACTTCTTCCAAATGCATAGATGCAGCATTATGGTGCTATCTTCCTTGCTTGATCTAAACACATTAGCATTAAGTGAAATTAAGCTTGACCTTAATATCACACCTTATCTTTCCAGTAGTAACCTGGGAATCCCTCTGTGAATTTCAAGGAAGTTGGATGACAATCTCCTTTTCTTTTCTAGAAAATACTTGTTTTCAGACTATTTTTTTGTGAGGGCATCAGGGTACACGCCCATTTTCCAACCTGAAGCTTAACTCTCCCTTTCCGCCTTCTCTCTCTATATAGCAGTATAGTAGAGGAAGAGAGAACAATTCAATTGCATGAAAGTTTAATCAATAATTAGCTCATACCTCTCTCCAGTGATAGCATCTGATTATTTCTCTGAGAAAACAGGAAAACAAAATCCAGTGCCACACAACAAATAATTATCTGCAGGGAACGAGAAGAAGCTGGGAGCCTGTCTGCTCTTTCAAAAGATGTTTAAGTGCGACCAGACTAAGGTCTATTTTCTCTTCAATTTTAATTCTGGAGAAAGTGTCAAACACCATGAGGGAAGGAGCAGTAGGTGACATTGCCATGAAGCAGATGCCAAGAGCCTAGAGTGCATGTCTGACCATGCTGGAAGATGGCCACAGCAGATTGAGGCTGGACCTTCAAACGCAGCAGAACATCTCCCAGGGAGACATCTCCTTCACTTCTGTGCTACATTGTGCTATCCCATTTTCAATAAAGAAGCACAGATATACCCCAAAACTATCACTCCTTTCAAAAGCACCTCTCCTTCCAGAGCCACCTTCCTAACAGCTATCACTTGTGCGGGGGGTGGGGTGGAAAGGAGTATGAGATTATACAGTCGCTGGAGGCATTTCCCAAGAGCTGCCTTGAAAAGGCCTTTATGTCTACCCCATAGCTCTATTTCATAACCTTACCTGTCCTTTATATCTTGTCAGAGCAGCATTGTTTCTTAAGAGACACTTGGATTAATGATCTGTCCTCTGCAACCTAAACAGTTTTAAGAAATAGCTCTTCAAGTTACCTGCTAGTAAAATAATAAACTTCATTCAGATTTCAAATGTATGCTTTATACTTCATCATTTAATTTCTTTTTTTAATATATGTCAAATGAGGTTAGTACAGCCAAATCTCATGATGTGTTTCTTCTATGGGTCACACACCTTTGGTATTCTCGTTTGTGGGGTTTTAGATACTGCAAACATTTCTCTCACCTGGCTGGAATGTCACACTTAAAATGTCTGCTCCAATGTGGTCGGTTTTAACCTTTCACAAACTACAATGAACATTCTTGCTCTAGGTATGGAGCAGCACAAGTACAATTTGCAGTTTATGCTTTGACAGATGCATTTCCTCCCACCTATCATAAGCTTAAGCCAAAGTAAGTTCATTATAAGAAAAATAGTATTTTGTAACTGTAAAATTCTTAGTTGATTGCCTTCCAGGCAAAGCTGCCTTCCAGGAAAAGCTCTCCCTCCTCCCATTTTTTTTTTTTTTCAAAATCTCTTTCTTCACTTGACCAAAGATCTTGAGATCTTGTGGTAGGACAGCAAAGGAAACCAAGTTACAAAGTACTACACTTCAACTGAAGCAGGAAGCACATAAGAAATGCCTGCTTTCTGGGATCTCTCCAAAGGGATCGATTTTGTCTAATAAGAATGAATAGAAATGAATTACACTTTTTCAAGTCAGATCAACAGATTTTTTTTTGTAATGGAGACACACTTAGATGTGATAAATGGCAAACTTAAGTTTAAATAATGTTTATGCATATTTTAGGACATAGCCTGGGGCACAGTGCAAAAGATAAACTTTGAAGGTTATGTAATGCTATCTTTATTCAGTCTGAAAGTCCTTCAGTAAAGTCAGTCAGCAGATTGCACCCTGAGACATCTAAACTGAAGAGTCATCTTGTAGATGTGCATATAGGAGGGGCGGGGCTTGATGCAGTTACCTTCTTAGAGGCATCTGATGTCCATTTAGACGCTTAGACTTTCTACCTGGTCTGCAAAGAGCAGATCTTCCACAGGCAATTGCTATAGCTTCCAGACTTAGATGGTCCAGAGTTAATTTAGATGACCTGAAATGCTGTTATGCATGCAGCAAAATCAAAGTATTAGTTCTAAAATTTCCATTAGATTTAGCATCTATTGTAAATGAAGTTTTGTGAGTTATTCAGTTGGATAGCAGTTAGCTGTCTAAACACAAATGTCTAGTGGTATTTCAGAAGCTCAGTTTTATGCAGCACATCTGTACAGTCTGGCAGATGTGACAAGCAACAGTGGGAGATCCATAGTCTTCTCAAGCAGCAGCTGGAACCTTGGGTCTATTTATACTGGGGAACTCATAATATCTAAAATGCTACTAGAAACCAAAGTTTAGGCAGCTGAGTCACATTATAAGGGAAATATTTCAGTTCGCTTTGCCCTCTCAGCTCTACTTTTGCGCTGGCTAGATCTCCCCTGACTGGAGCAGGATCTTAGACAGCTCATACTGTGTAGTTACATTAGTTTATAGGTAGGTCTCTTAATCAGAGTCTGTAAACTTAGCGTAAAACTTGAGAAGTGATGAAATGAATACCAGCCTATGTAAACTTTGCCATTATCTGATTGCTTTCTACATTAAAATGTTGATTCAGATATGAGTCATAGCTATCCAAAAGATTATGTATATATATATACTATATATATATATGTATATATATTCTGGTAGTTTGTCTCATGTCTCTTGAACTAAATGAAGTATACTCTCCTCAGCAATGTGGCAGATGCAAAGATAAAAAGGATGGAGTCATTCTGGTTACCTTTCCAGCCAACTAGCCTCTTTTGAAGCATCTCACACTTTCAAGGATTCTTGGAGACAGAAGGGATCAGCTCTGGCTCACAGCAGCACTGAAGTCTGTAGGAGGGAGCTATTCATGTCCCTGTGCACCTGCAAACAAGCCGAGGAGTTGGCAGAAATCTATTTCATAATGTTTCCTTTCCCAGATAACCTTTGATAATCACCCTCCAATTGCTTTTTCAAAATTAAATGCTGCAATTCCCTTCTTGGCTTGAACACCCAAACTGTACAGTCATCTAGACAAGGGAAGTGAGAAAGTGCTGGCTTTAGTGGAAACAGGAGAGAATGCCACAAAGGAAATAAAAAGGACTTGTTCTAATAAAGTTTACCACCTGCACTCGGAATGATGCAGTGCTGTGTGTTTAGTAGCTAGCACAGGTCTGCAGGATCCTACTAACATGCTTTTATACTTCAGCCCCTTGCTGGATCAGATAATTCTCCTAAATTTAGGTTATACCAGGAACTACAGAGATGTGGAAAGGGAGGTAGGTTTTGTCTGCTTCAAAACTTCCATATTTTTATTTTTAGGATATATTGAAATACAATTTCATATTTAAATATATTTTTTTCTGTTCTGTCACTCATTCAATTAAAAGACTGCATGGCCATTTATTCACATATTCACATCATTCAGATAAAAATATATATATATATGCAGTATTGATTTGTCCTTTGATTTTCAGGTATTTTGTCCTGTGTAGTTCCTCTTATTTTAGCTGCACATTCTGTTTTGTCAGTCCCCCAGAGGCTCTATTTTAATTCACTACATGGAGTGAAGAAAAAGGCTTATGAATCTCTTTACAGCCCTGTGAAAACTAGTGAGATACAGCTATGCCTGAGTCTTTCCAAGCAAGAGGTTTCCAGTGGAGGCTCCCAAAATGGGAGAAATGGAAAATAGAGTTCTGGCTTTATCTTACATCTGAGCAAAACTGAGATAATGTAACAGCATATCAAATTTTGTACAGTTCAAAAGCCAAGTACTGCTGAAAGTAAAGAGAAGGGAAGGGATGAACAGATAACCTCAGGGTTACTACTGTATCTTATGGCTCTTATTAGCGTTTGGACTTTTTCTAATATACAAATCGGAGAACAGATAATGCTGCTTCTACACAGTCTTTTTTAAGAGCTATTTAAAAAGGCAGGTGTGAGGCTCTCTGAGTACTTCCCATATACATATTCAAGGAAAACAAATTCAGCCCTGTTCTTAGCCTGTACTCTTCAAGAGATCAACAATAACATTAATGGATGCTGCAGATACTCAGCATTGTACAGAAGCTGTTCAAAAGCTCAGCAGTGTCTTAGGTGAACAAGGCATGTATTTATATTGTCAGTGTGGAAAAATATGCAAAAAACAAACATGCCAGTCCAAAGAGTCTGGAATTACTTGTCCTCCTATGTCACTAATAAAATTTGCAGAGAAATTTCTTCCTCACTAAAATCCAAGTGGAAAATGGCAGCATGAGCTTTACTGTACTGCAATTTTATCTACAAAAGAATAATGATGATGATTGCCTCTTCTTCCCGGTTTGTAGAACTTAAGGGGAGGGAGAGGTGAAGATGCCTCGAGGCATCTAACACACTATTGATTTCTGCTGATTTGGTTTCACTTATGGACTTCAGGTATTAAATGCAACTATTTGCTGAAGCTTATGATATATTAGGATCAGAAAATATGGGGAACTTCACTGAAGTCATATTACACACTTCTTAAGAAGTTGCTGTGCACAGGTGTTTTTTCACTTACTTCCAAGAGCTTCCTGTCATATCCCCTGTGCTTTCATCCACCTGACTGAATACCCACAGAGAAGGAATTGCCACCGAGCTGCACACCCTGATTTTATTTTTGTGGGCTCTCAATTGCAGAGCCTGGCACCACATCAGTGTGCAGCTGAGGTATACATATTCATAGAGACCAAAGAATTTTGAATGTGTTTTAATCTCTTAATCTAAGTCTAGCCTCTGCAGCCTAATACCTATCCCAAATTTACCAGCAAATAAGAGACTCAGTCAGTCTAATGATACCCAAACAATCAAAGGGTGATATAAGGGTTAATAAGAAAAAACTTAGATTATGATCAACTATAATAAATAATTGAAAAAAAGTATTTTGGAGAATTTCTCAGAATATGCATTCCTAATGAATACAATTGTTTTTCGGCATTCCAAAATGTTGTCAGATTGAAAGCATCACAAAAAGTCACAGCTGTCAGATTACTGCTTTCTTTTCTCACTACACGACTAGGGCAAATAGCTTTAGGTGTCATTACCACACATTTTAGAGAAATATTGTCAATTGCTAGGCTGCAGGTCTTCTCCCAAACATCTTATTTGACATCCATATTGTGGTAAGGTTGCAAAATGTCAACTTCAGAATTTTTATCTCACTTGAGACTTCCCTGTTCGTAGATCTATCAGAAGAACCTGGATCATGAAGATATTTGTAAGAAATTCCTACCTTTGGAGAATTTTAATCTTATTGCTTGTTAGACTTAGTGATGTCAAAGCCAGTCTTTTCTTTCTCTGTTGTTTTCTATATAATACTTTGTCTTAGCTGTTACTGATTGAAGTGTGAAAATTTTCTTCATTTCATTTTGTTCTCTTCATAGAATCACAGAATCACAGAATGCTTAAGGTTGGAAGGGACCTCTAGTCCAGCCCCTCTGCTCCAGCAGGGACACCTAGAGCACGTGGCACAGAGTGGCATCCAGACGGGTTTTGAAGACATTCGGAGAAGGAGACTCCACAACCTCTCTGGGCAGCCTGTTCCAGGGCTCTGTCACCCTCACAGTAATGAAGTTCTTCTACACGTGGATATGGAACTTCCTCTGTTTCAACTTGCACCCATTACCCCTCGTCCTGTCACCAGCCAGCACGGAGAAGAGCCTGGCCCCATCCTTCCTACAATCGCCCCTCAAGTACTTGAACACGTTGATGAAATCTCCTCTCAGCCTTCTCTCTCCAGAGCAAACTCTTCTACTTATTTGCTCTAGAGCCATAGTGCCAATGTCATTTTTTTGCCATCCCTGTTGCTCAGATAATTCAATTTTAACTCAGTTTTAGCCAACAAGACTCAACTAGCTGTCTTTATCTACCAAAGCCTAAGTAATGGTGATCTGCATCGATTCTGTGTGGCCATATGTCTCTGTTTTTGACTGATCTTGTATATCCACAGAATGGATTAGGCTATCAGATTCACATGCTTCTAGGTAAAAGCCAGTGCAAGAAAGCAATTCAAAAAAAGGTGAATTTCTTGATGAACATTTAAAGTGTTCAAGAAAAAGGTACTTCATAAAAGAAGATGAAAAGTTAAGTTTATATGAAAGTATTGCCATATGCCAGTTCACCAGGGTTTTGGATGCTCAGTTCAATCAAAACGTTTTCTAAGCCTAAGTCAAATAGCCTACAGCATGTCATAGTCTATGTATCTGTTTTTGCTAAATGATGTCCAGGCACAAATCACTCCAAAAGTAGAGTAGGACTACCAGCATTTCTCATAGTAAAAAGGTAATATTCTCTTTGCAATCTGTAGTGAAATGAAAAAAAAAAGTGGCTGAATTTAATCAACATTTTTTAAATTATATAAAAAGATGTATAGATCACACTGGAAATGAGGCAGAAAAGAGATGTTTGAAAAAGGACATACCTAATAATTCATTAACAATTCATTAAGACTTCTAAATTAATAATTTTTAGGTTCATTTCAATTAATTTCAATTCATGGATAGGTTACTAAAGAACAACCATATTTATACTACTGTACTGTAACTTTTGCCTCTGGTGATCTATATAGTGCCAGACTTTTTCGCTTGTCTTTTTTAAGAAAATCCGCACAAGAAAAAAAGTATGCCTCTGTGTATATTCACATGTATTCACTCGAAGTACTTAATTCTTAAGTTTAAAAGAATTACCTGTAGCAGTAGATAAGTATGGTTACTTTTAACCCATTCAATATTTATTCCTCTGCTATTCACATATGGCAGTGCAAATTTGAGGTCTTATGCATTAAATTGATCCAATAAGTAATTTAGTTTAATTATTAAATTTGATTCAATATTTAATTTGGTTTAAAAAGAGTGAGTTTCCATAAATGTATACACTTAACTGATATATATTGGTACTGTATAATTTTTAATAGATTGAATATTTAATAAAGAGTATGTATTTGAATTATTCAGTATGCAGACTAGATAACCGATCTAATCTTTCAAAATAGTGAAATACAAATGGCATGTTATAGTAATAACATACCCAAGAATATGTATAAAACACATTGTTGGTTCATTTTGAGTCAAGCAAACCAATCTTTGCTTAATGGAACTGACCACTGAGAATTCATCAAGAAAGCTCTCAGAGCTATCATAAATCTAATACAGCCAACAGACTACTAGACTATTAAACTATGCAGAATATTGTTGTGCTAAAATGAATTTTAAAAAGACTATAGCAATATAATTTTCTTCTGTCTTTTGTGAACAGCAAAATGTTCAAAGGATTTGTAGTTAATGGTACTTTAGTATTCTGGAGGAGAAGCAAAGAATGAAATATTCAGAATCTCAGTTAAATTCTCTAATCAAAAGCTATATTTCAAATTGATGTTGAGTAACAAGGAAATTTCAGAAGATGGTATATAGTTTAAGTGAACTTCAATACTTATTTAACTTCAGGTATAGATGTCATGTCAACCAAAGTAAATGGAATTTAATACTTAGCACATATTATTTTTTCTAAGAACAGAATTGTTTATATGCATATGGCCGTGCTGACACATTTTGCTGAATCAATGAATGTCCTACAAAAATCATATATCATATAAGGGTTTCTTATCCCTCTTTTCAGCAGACAAGATCTTCATTTCTCTCAGAAAATATTTTATTTGGCTGCCAATGAAGACTGTTGCTTATGATTTTATTTATTGTATTGCTGTTTAAATGCTGTGTTGGAAATGCTGATGAAGGAATGTAATGATGCTAGCAAGATTGTCAGATGTGGCGCCAGGGTCTTTTACAATGAAAATCCATCTGAAGTTCAAAAGCCATGTTTTTCGCTTGAAAAGAGAACATAACTGAGATACTAAAGCTTGTATAGACTATTCTGACTGCTGAATGCAAGCTTAAGAATGTATTTGGTTATCTAATCTACTGTAAATTGGCTTTCTCTCGCAAATCAATGCTTTTATTTGAACATCCTTTTGTCGTTGTCTACTAGTAAAACAATGCATTCTTATCCACAGTGAATTAATCTTTTACAGGCAGCTTAACAGGCACAGGCTTTCAGCAGCTACTCTGCAATGTCTGGTGGTGATAAAGTCTGTCACCCTGCGTGTTGAACTGTCTGATTTAAACCTTGATATTACAGAAAGGAAGATATAACCAGTAAACACTGGGAAAATTTTGGTATTTAGTAAGATACTGGGGAGTAAGCATGAAAACCTTTCATCCTCAGGGAGCTTTCAAAATCATAAAGAGAAAAGGAGAATAAGCACAACAAAATTATTTCCTCCTTTGATTGAAAGTTATGGAAATAAAATATGTTCTTTATGTCTATAAAAAGACTATGTCTATATGTCTATATGTCTTTTATGTCTTTTATGTCTATAAAAGACTTCTAAAGCAGTCTATTTCTACAATTCATAAAAATAGCAACAAATGTTCATTATACACAAAACGAACTAAATCTTCTGAATTTCACATGATGCATAGGTGGCTACTGTGAACATCTTTTCAGGAGTGTAGCCTTAGCAACCAAATCAAGATAATATTTATAAATAAGAAACAACTATTGATAAATCAGTGCTCACCTTGTTTTGTTGTGATTGGAACACATTTCTCTGCACATTTTTGTAATAACAAAATGAGGTTAGGTAAGACTTTTGATGCCCTTTAAAGATTATTTTTGGGTTTAAAGTATTTGAGTTAGTAAATAATCTGATGGGAAGCTATAAATGGAATACTGGAAGAAGGAGATATTTTACTGCTACTATAATACATCAGCAATTTGGCTACAAGAAACTATCTTGGTTAGATTTTAAAAATTAAATAATGGATTACTAATGGGATGTGCAAAAAAAAAAAAGATTTCTTCTTTTTGTTTTATTTGTTAGGCAAAGGTAAAAGAATTGCTACCCCTGTCAGATCAAACTGCCTTACAAAAATGACATAAGGATAGATATATTTTTGGAATCAGAATTCAATCAACCGTTGAAAACAAAGTGCTTTGTTCATCTAAGGCTCATTTCTCAGGTGCTGCCATGAAAATAGTATTTTTAATAATGATGACCGAAATCAAATACCTTTCTATTATAGATATCTACATTAATGGTGATAGAAATCATCTTGCAAGTGCTGAGAAAGTGACAAAGTGGATTTTCAAAAGACTAGTCTGACTAGACTAATATGTAAATTCCTGAGAAAAAATAAAAATAAAAATGAATGTGTAAAAATAATCCATCTTTCATATGAAACATGAGCAATAAAAAAATACAGAACTAAAATAAAATGCAAATTACAGGCATTCACTTTTAGAGTATGATTTGATTGTCTTTTGTCATCAGAGATAATGATGGGAAAAAAGTGAACCAAAATCTAAAGTTTTATCAAGATCTGTTTTCTTCCTAAATTTGGACATATCAAAAGATATTGAGGAAATTTAATTAACAAAAGGAAGAATCAATTTGAAATATCTTAAAAATTGTCTACAATGCAACAGCTAGGGAAAGCTTTGAATAGCATCAAAGATCTTGGACTTCACCACACTGAGGTGACAAAAGAAATGATTTTTACTTTGGCCTTTGCCGTGATGTGACATGACTCAATTTTGTCCCAAAAGATAATCTCTACTATAAACGCGGAGCTTTTCTCACTGCTTGCATTCAGCTGGGAGCAGAGTAGAATAAAGATGCTTCTATAATCTCATGTCCCTTTTGAGCATGCCTAGTCAGTTTTGGGTGTTCATAAATCTTAATCTCCAGAATAGCCTCTGGAAATAACAAGTGTTTGCATCGTGATTTAACATGATTTTTAGTGGTCTTACTCCAACATTTTAAATGCTTCTCCAGAACCCTAAAGGAACAGAAATGGATTTGGGAGAAGGAAGAAAGCAGAATACATTGTTTAATGTGCAGGCTATGCTAATTTCATTTTGTGAGTCATTTGTAATTTCATGCTTTCACTGAATTTTAAATTGCATGAAATCACAAACCTGCAGCCAGAGCTCTGCACCTACCAGTTTCAGTCATGATAATCTAACTCTGTTGAAAAATAATACGTGCTCAGATAGTGTGGACGAAAGTGCACAAGGCAGAAATAAAACAACTCCCCAAAATCAAAAACCCTTGAGAGGAAATTCCCTCTCTAGCTCTTCCATCTTCCATTGTTTTTTTTTTTTTTTTTTTTTTTTTTTTTTTTTTAAGAAGCTGGGCCAGATTTCATAAGATCCACATTTCTTATTACTATGTACATGTACAAACATGTACATCTATGCACAAATTAAAAGCACTAAGCAAGAAGGAGGGATAACAATTTCAGGGAAAAAAAAAAACAAAAAACAAAAAAAAACAAAAACATAACCTGGAATGAAATGTATGCCGATGTAAGAGATTGAGCTGGTAACACGCTGAAGCTACTATTAACGAAAAGGCAATTTAAATTAGCTTCTTGAATCCTCTTTATATAAAGTCTGAAATACAAAAGTGTATAATCATGTTAATACTGCATTATTTTAGTTATTTGCTAATGAATTAATTCAATTTATGACAAAAGAAGCATTTAACTGTCAGGTTTTCTTTGCCTTGAGTCTATATAAACTTGAAATGCAGTCTCCTTGATAAATGAGGTTACTAGAAACTAAATGGAAAATCTTATTTGCCACCACAGTGGTGACATGAAGAATTGCAGCCTTTAGCTCAGGGCTACTAAGCTCTTAATAATGAGAGAAAGGTACTTCATCTTCACCTATAGCCACAATTACAATGAACAAAAATAGCTGCCAAGGTTTCTACAAAAAATATTCATGACAATGTGAAAAATATTGACTTTAAAAGCCAAGAAATGAAATATCTTCTAAAGTGTTCCATTCAGTCTAGCTATTATCTTCCAAGAGAAACTGGGGAGACTGTAAAGCTTCTGCATAAATCTTACATTAAAAATAAATCGTCCCAGGGATATCATAAAGAGACAGTTCCAAACTATCCCTAAATTAACATGGTTCTTTAGTAACCAGGTCACATGCCAAATGTGCACCCTGACTTGAAAATATGCTCAAACATTTGCACACTGACCCCTTCTTCTTTGCTTCCCACCTGCTTGTACTCTTTTTTTTTTTTTTTTTTTTTCCTTCTGCCCTAAATACAAGTGGGGCGATATGGCTATAAACACTCCAGTACATCGTGGCACAGCATATCACAGCTGCTTAATGCATCACACAACGACACTGCCGATTCTGATCCATTATTTTCATTGCATGTTGTAGTTGCAATGTGTTTCTGAGTCCTTATATGTGTCAGATGAGATGGCAAAGTTCAATACTCTGAGTTTTCATGCATTTTTCCCTATAAAAATTTCTTTTCATCCTTCCTGCATTAGCACAACAGATTTGCATTTGGTACACAAACACAGAAAAGAATGTTTTATTTTTAAACAGAATACTACTTTTATTGTAAAGTGAGAAAAATATTAATTACGGAAAAGTGCTATCTGATCTCAGATGTTACAAATCCTTTTTTGTTATCTGACTATATCTTTTCAAGTTTATCTGTGATAGTTACTAGAATTTGAAAGATATTTAGGTACCTCATTTCCACTGAGATTACTGGAAGATAATAAATACCTTTAGCAAACTAACCCTAGGTAGTTTCAGTACCTAAGTCTTCATTTTGAAAAGGGACTTATCAGCCAAATGCTAAAAGCATTTAAGTTGGGAGTCTTAAAGTGACTAACTCTCACTGAAATCAATCTAACCTAAGTAAGTCGCTTTGGCTTTCAATGGGAATAATTATCCTCTGTAAGTAAAATTTTTTTGAATTTCTGTAGTTTTAAAATCTTACTCAGTGGTCCCCAAGTTACAGAGCCGTTAGTGTACAGATTGCAGCTTGCCTGATATATCATTATTTGATTCCTTATTGCCCACATTAGCCAAAAATATAGTTTCAGCCATCTCCAAGTTGTTTGTGTGTTTCACTCTTACTGAGTAAGGGCTCAGCTCTCAAGAAAACACTTGCTGCATGTGGCATCTTGTTGTAACCAAGAGTTCACAGGACTAAGATGAGGATTCAAATGAGGACTCAGATTCAAGTCCTTCTCCTTTGTCCTCTACAGGACCAAATTTCAGAACATGCCCAAGTAAACAAGTTAGAAGATCATTAGTGCCCTGTTGCACTGTTTAACTACAAATGCAAATGTGGTATAAGACAAAACAAGAGGAATTGAGGGAAACACTTTTTGGAAGGCACTTTGGGAGTTAAAATTTTCTCTTTTGATGCCAGAAATCCAACTTGAAACCCTTTTTTTTTTGTTTTTTTTTTTTTTCTGAGAAAGTGTTTATTTCTTGGAATAAATTTACTGGGAGAAAAAGAGGTTAGAGCTGTCAAAGTATCGTGTTGTAAGTATACTGATGACTGTCAAGCTTATTGAATAGCACCTTCATTCTCACACTTTGAGAATGCAGTGCCACGGCATCTGGCTCTTTGATAAGGGGCCACATTACTCGACACACTAGTATCATATGTTGTTATATGCATACGTACACATTTGCATACAAATATGTATGCATTTATGCATATACATATGTATGAATTAGTATTAATATGAATATATGTATAAACAATTTATGTCTGCATTTTTAATAGTAGAGAGAAACAGGTATTTGTAGAGTGCACTTCATTACTTGCTTTATTATATGTCAAAGCAACTTAGATAAATGATAATTTAAGTATGTCCTCATTCTGCACTAGCTAGGTGACAGAAGTTTTAGCCAAAGGCTAGAGTTGTGTTAGTGTTAGTCTCGTCCTCATGTAACCTCGTGGCCCAACGCATCATTCTCACGAATGCAGATCCAGGTCCATGCCAGATGTACAATGCTGGGTACCCTGACACAGGGGACTCCCCAATTCAGGGAGTGGGCAAAAAATAAGTCTTAAGGAGAGAGAAAAATATATATATATATTAGCATAGCAAGTGAAAAAATACCCTGGCTGATTTACATTGGTAGTTTCAGGATGGACCTTCTTTAAGTAGAAGAGTTTAACAGAACATTAATAATTACATATTATATGTTATATAGCATATAGTATATAGCATGTATTTGTAATTTGTGGCAACTGTGTAAGCTATTTAAAGTGTGGGTGAGCAGTTAGAAAGCAAGGCTTATAGAATATTTTAGAAAAGTAAAATGGAAGATAATTGTCTACAATGGTATCTCTGGAGTTATAGAACAAGAAAAACTGTCCTATTAATGATATTTTTAGGCTTCTCTGGTATTCTTTTGATAAATGATTTTTTTTTATATAACCGAAAATAGAATCTTAGTTTTAAATCCTATTTAATTTGTACTAGAAAGAGACACATCATTTTTTTTCCTCAAATATCAGCTTCATGCATCTGAATCAAAAATTGTAAGAGACAAAAAAATACATTAAATATTAATGCTAAAGTAGTATTTGGTTTCTGACTTTTTCCAAGTAATTCTAGAAGGTGGCTTTAGGTCTGCTTTTTTTTTTTCCTCGGGCAAATACTTAACAGGAGCTACATTCTGACTGAAAAAAGCCTTTTTGCCTATACAAGGCTTGTATAAAAGAAAGACATGGGGTGTGAGATATATATCAGGTAGTCTGTGTGCAGCAGTTTTGACAAGGACTGGATTTCATTCTTATTGAAACTAACCCTCCTCCTGCATTTTTTTACTTAAGATGCAAGATATTCTGCCTTCACCTTATGTCATCTTTGATACTCTCCAGGGTATATGGCATGAACTTCAGTCACAGTTACAGAACTTGTTTTTCACGTAGTAGATCTTTCTTTGTGGTTGGACTCAAATTCTATTCCTGTGAACATTTTCAGGCACTGCATTGTATAGTTTCAAAATTTTACATTCAATTTTGCAATTATTGTCATTTTATTGGATTATTTGAAGCTCCAGATTCTCTGATTGCTCATTAGTCTCTACTTCTATTTGCAAACAGTAGGTATTAATTTTCATTTTTATCCCTGAAAACCTGAGTCTTCAACATACCAACCAACATAAATTATCCCTTTAAAAAAAATCATTATTTTTAAACTGAGCTCAGGAGTTGGGAAACTTGATTCATGATTTTGTAATTATTTGGGATTGGTATTCTCATTCAGGTCAATCCACTGATCTGACTAATAGGACATTGAATACAGCTGTATCAGGAGGATCGAGAAGGTATTTTCACAGTCAAAATTCACAGGACTTCCTGATGTACATGGGTGCGTGTGTGCAGGATATTTTTATATTTAAGGAATTTGGAGGGGTCTTTTACACTTTTCACCTAGCAGTTGTCTCTGCCATCCCAATGATGTGTAGGTAAATAAGAATACTGGTCTAATGAATATTCATGTCTGAAGAATAGTATAAATATTTCTAGAATTGTACTCTGTGCAATCACAACAGCAGTCAGAAAGTAATATATGTGAAATGAAGCTGTTTTCAGGCTATATTTTTAAAATTAAATTGCTAGCTGAATGCTGAAAGCTACAGATCAAACATAGTAGCCTACATGAAGTAGAATGCTGCATGAGCACGTACATGTAGATACTAGATTAAATGCACACAGTGAATCTACTTATATAAATAAGGATACTCTTTTCAAAAGCGTTATGTCACAGTTGTAAACAGTACCATTAGACACTTCTAAATAAGACACTTTCCATACCAATGACACACCAATGTCTCCATGCTGGAAAACGAATGTTTTTGATTACTTTTTTCAAAATATATGGGTTATATGAACCAAATCAATTGTTTTCCACTTGGCATGCTGCATTAGACAAAAATAAATAATAAATAAATAAATAAATGATTTTATTCTTTTTCTTTTTCTGAAAAGAACAACTTAGACAATATTCTTCTTATACAACAAATAAATAAATAAACAAAAAAGAGGTTCATGTCTTGAAAACCATATTAGAAATGAATATATTAAACCGAAAAACAGAACAGAAAAAACTCTATCTAGAGTTCACTCTATCTTTAGAACAGAAAAAGCTCTATCTGAAATTATTTATAGTAAAAGAAAAAAAATCCAGGCACTAGACAAAAACAAAAATATCAAAGTAAAATGATGGAAGAAAGATCATCAAGATTGTGCTCGGAATAATCTTTATTTAAGTGGCATTTTTATTCATAATTAAAGCAAAGTCATTTCCTTACACTGTGCCTTACACTGGTCTATTTCTTCATCTGGGAAAGGGCATGCTGTATAACAAGGGCAGAGTTCAAAGTAGGGAATTAGTGTCATGAGTGTCATTAATTAAAGATGAAGGCTTACATCCTTTAAATAATCTGAAATTGACAGTAAAATATTTAGGGAAGAAATTTCTTTTTATGGTAGCAATTTTCCTTTTTACCAAGTACCTAAACTTTCTTAGTAAAGAAAATCCTTGCAATTTTTTCATGAGATTTAAATATGGACAATATTCCATTATTAGAGGACATGCTGCTTCCCTTATGGTTCCACCTCCATGCGAGGAAGAACTTCTTTACTGTGAGGGCGACTGGGCCCTGGAACAGGCTGCCCAGAGAGGTTGTGGAGGCTCCTTCTCTGGAGATCTTCCAAACCCGCCTGGATGCCACCCTGTGCCCTGTGTTCTGGGTGTCCCTGCTGTAGCAGGAGGTTGGACTAAATGATCTCTAGAGGTCCCTTCCAACCCTAAGTATTCTATGATTCTATGATTCTGTGATTTGTGCATTTTTTTTTTTTAGATTATTCTGTTTTCAATAGCTTATTACTTTAACAGACAATAATTTCCCTGGGCAATAATTTTCCTGGTGAGATGTACCTCAGACTGAGAATTGTCCAGAAAAAAAAAAGTCAAAAAAGTCAAAAAAAAAAAAAAAGGATAAAAAAGATAAAAAGGATCAGAATATTTCCTGCAATGTGAGGGAGGGAGGGGAAAAGAGATATTAGTTTCCCTATTGAAAAAAAAAAAAAAAAAAAAAAAAAGGAGATTTTCTGTTTAAAAGGCACAACACATTGGAGCAAAGATTTAAAAATAAACAAGGAAATGTTCTCCATAAATCCCTTTGGTTAGCACTTTAAAATCACACACTTTATCAAGTACTATAATAAGTGAACAAGTAGATGATGAGGATTTTAGGTGAGGACAGACAGCTCCTGTGACAACATGAGTGATTTGAAAAGGAGAAAGGAAATACTATTCACTTCTTCCCTATTTCAAATAGTGTCTCTATTACCTATTTTACTAATTTGAGAAAATAATGACATTGCTTCCTCCTTAGCAATGTGTCCTCGTCATTTTAATGAGGCACAATTAAAATCTTTAAATTAATTATAATTGAATTAAGAAATTTTAACTTCAGAACAGAAAGTTAGATTTTTTTCTTTTTTTTTTTTTTTTTTTACATTGGAGGAAAAAGAAAAGAAATAGAAAAAAAATATATCCATCCATTGCAAAAAAAAAGAACAAAAAGCTTTTGTTTCTGAATTAAGATATAAAACAAAACAAAATAAAATAAGCAAAAAACGTTCAATTTCAAGTTGATATAGCTTTTATGGGCAAGGCCAAAAGTGAAAAAGTGAAAAAGTCAGTGGGCAGAGATGCAGAAGAATATTATAGGATTGAATGATTCTTGAATATCCTTTTAGCCTTACCCAATTAACTCAACTGGTAGATGGTTTTATGCTCTCACAGTGAAACAGTGAAAGAGAAAAGGCTTATATCATGCTGTGTCCATGCCTGTCAAATTATGTTCTACTGTAAAGCAGATGTGCAGCTTGTGTCTGCTGTGTGACTTGCTCAGGCTAGGAGTATTCACATGAATACTCCTGTGTAATTTTCAGCTTGATTCTTTCTGTAGAAAAAAAAATTAAAAATATCCCAACTGAATGCCAGCAGAATGTTAGTGAGGGAAAATAGATATAAGGCAGTCCCTGTTATCTAATGGAGGCACAGACCTATATTGCTTTCTATGAAGATGCCCATGCACCTTCTTTATTATTGTCTTTCTCCTAATGCAACATTTATTTCAACCTAATCATGTCACTATTCATTTCAGAAACTGCATTTCATGTCAGTTAGAAAGATCAGGACACTGATACAGACACAAGATACAGACACCAATAGCTTATATCCACCCCTTTGTGATCCTATTATTTAGGTCACATTGTTTCCAATATGCTTTCAGTTGCCCAATGTACTGATCTTCTGAGTTGGTATGTGCTGAAGGCTTTTGAGAGTAAATCTAACAAAACAAATTTTACTTCTGAAGAAAAAAAAATGACATCCTAAATATATCTCTGAGACTAGTTCTATGGGTAGCCTTACAAATATTTCTCTTTCTTTCAGTTTTCTTTTTCTTGATATTGTTACCATTCTAGCCAGAAGGATTTAATTGAAGAATAAGCTATCGAGTTGTAGGGGGATGAAGAATGAAGGTCATAGACATCCTGTTTAATCTCTTTGTCACTCTCAGCCTCAAACTAGCTCCTGGGATAATGCCTATTTCTCTAAAAAAATTATTTCCACTGATCTCTCTTGTGCTGCTTGTATAATGAGAAGTGTTCAAGAGCGTATAAGAACCTAATGTACATGCAGAGGAACTTCTTCAAGTGAGAAGCAGCTAGCTCTTGCTCACTCCAGACACAAGAAGCCCTGAAGTATAGATTCTCAAAGAGATAATTTACCACATTTTTACTGAAGCCTTAAGAGATTATTAAACGCATGGTATATAGCTTTTGTAAGTAGCATGGTGGTCAGGTTGGGGTAAGAAAGATGCTTATTGTCAAGCAAGAAAAATATTCCTGTCCTTCTCAGAGTTTCCAGTAGGCATAGAAGATGGAAAGGCACTGAGAAGGTTGAAGGTCCTTAAGGTATCCAAAAAAGTTTCAGGACATATGGACTCTAAAGCATCAAAACAATAGATGTGTATAGGAACTTCTCTAATTTGAAGACTAGGAAAAAGTCTCATGTATTTTAGCTCTAAAAACTTGTAGTGCATTTCACATGTTATCCTAATACATGTGACTGCACTGCAGAATAGTCTCTGATTTTCACATTATAAATTCACATTACAGGCACATGGCTTAAAAAATGTAAAATAGTAAATATATTCTGGCAGGCTGTTGGTAGGTTTTACATGCAGACAAACAAAAGAGATACAAACAAGAGACTAGAAATGCCTTTACTGACCACTTCTTTTGACAAATAAAAAGCACTCCAAAACTGCTGGTTAAATACCAGCAAATAAGCAAGCATTTGTAACCTCTGTTTTGCACATTATTTTTAAGACTTTTTCTCAGCCTCTGGCTCTCTATTTCTGTTATCTTAATGAAAAAAAAAATCACTATGGGGACTATCCCATGATGACTGAACTCCATAATGATATAAGATTTTAAAATTTGGCAGGCTGTCAAACTCAAGCTTGTTAAAAATAGCCTATTGCAGTATATACCCTGTGAAAATTATTAGTGACAATCTGATTTCAGAGATTCCTTGTAATTTATTTCCATACTAGTATTACATAAACTGGTTACAATAGTGACTCCAGTAATTCATAGTCATACCAACCAATAATTAAATCTTGTCTTTGCTAGGGATGATTAAACAGTATAGATTATTCAGGCTTTCTGACTCATTTCTTTGCCTCTGTAGTTCTTGCATCCTACTTTCTTCTTTATTTTTTGCCAATATAGAATTCCTCTGACCATTTTACCTGGGGCAAGATTAAAAGAAAATTCTATAACATATATAAAAACATTTTTAAATGTTTTAACTCATTTTTATGTGATTGCTTCTACCTATATTTAGCAAATTCTTCATAGAATGGATTCGACTTAAGAGGGTGGTCAGAGATTTCTTTTTTCTTCAGTTATGAGGAAAGTGATTCAAAGGCATAATTACCCTGCCAAAACAATTAAAATGTTTCTCAATACAAGAAGATTCATAAGTATGTTTAGCTTCTTAAAATCAGAATTTCTCTTGGCATTATTTTTCTTTGGACCCTACAATCTATTTCACAGGTAGAACATATAAAATATCCTTTTCTCACAGAAATCAAGATTGAGTTAGTGGGTTCATAAATTAGGCTTCCTGATGTGGACACAGAGCAGCACTTACAGGTATTTCATTGAATTCATGTCCCTAATAACCAAGATTTCCAAATCTTTCTAACAAGCAATTTCTGATTTCTATTAGAAAATGTAATGAAAATGTGCAACTAGATTCAAGAGCATTGTATTACTTGAGATACTCTCTCTAAGACATTTCTGAAGTTTACACAGCCTGAGGAAATTCTTTTATTAAAATGAAGCTTGACTGCAAAATCTGATCTCTAAACTCTATCCAAACAGCCACTTATTGCATAATGGCAGCTCTTGTCTTTTAAAGAAGGAAAAAAAAAATAATAGTACAGATTTTGCATGGATGGAAGTCTCACTTTTTGGTGTGACTGCTTGTTTATGCCTTGAGAGTTTGATTCTGGGCATTTTTCTGCCTGGAGGTGTAATGATATAGGTGGTCTTATTCATAATTTTGGTTTTAGGCCAACAAGGCCACCAAATCTGATTACCTGAAGATCACAGGTCATTATTATTATTATTATTATTATTTTCCAGACATGCCTATATCTGGAAGGTGTCCCTTCTCAGATAATACTTCTGCAAAAATCTGGGCAAGTGAGAAATGCCTAAATTGACCTAGTCACCAATAACCTATTATTTTCATAAAATATCATTTCATAAAATATGATGTAAATTCTCATTTACATCAGCAATCATACAGGCTAAACACACACACAAGCTTTCCGCTAAACATGAATGCGATTATTATTATTTGTTTGTATTACAGTGGTGCCAACCAAAATCAAAGCTCTGCTTTGCTATTTCACGCATGAAATCACTGGAGAAAGTCTCTGGCCTGCAAATTCTCTGTCAAAATAGGCAAAGCACAAGAGAAGCAACATGATCTCCCCAGGCTAGGAAGGGCAGAAGAGACAGTGGGAAAAGGCCTCGGGTAAGGCTTTTGAAGCAGTCCTAATATCACTTTTACATATACTAGGCCTAAAAACAAACAAACAAAAAATAAGGGCAAAACAAATACAAGAACATATCATTTGTCATGCTTTGTTTTTCAGTGTCACACTGGCAAATGTGCTGTATCCATTAACCTTTCTGCAAAGAGCAGAAGGTAAGCTAGTTAACATTTGACAGCTTTACAGAGTCTATTGACTTCTAATGAAAAATTTACCACTACAAGACATTTTCTGTATATCTGCTTACTTCATACAGTTTGTCAGCTAGGCAACCACTAAAATCTTCATGTTTTACCCTCTCGGCTTCCCATATTCCTTAACAAATACAAGCAGACATTATCCTGATGATTTATTTACTACATGAGCTTTAATTTGTTCACTCAAGGTTCACCCCACGCTGGAGATGACTTTCAAGTTGTTAGCTAATAGCATATGCTGTAACAAAGCACACATATTTTGTTGTTTGAACCTAGTAGTAGTAGTTAACTGGGCCACTGTCAGATGGCTGAATGCAAAAACTGTTTTTTGCATGGAAAGGTTAATGGGTACAACGTGTCCTTCTCGCACCTTGGAGAGCATCCAGCAGGTTCTGAAAATTACAGGAAGATTAAAAGCAATGATGGTATCATTGAATGCTTGTGTGGGAATGCAGGTGCTGTAATGATAACTTTGTGGCAAAATCCTGAAGGGGAAGGAGTTGAGAGCAATTCCCACTCCACTGTGTAATCAATCATTGGACATTCTCACTAGAATATAATTAATACACTGGATATCACATGGTAATTTTCCTTTCCAAAAGGCTTAACTGTAGTTTCAAGGTAGATCAGCAGTCCTAGTGTCTACCAGATATATTTACAATAAAGAAAAGAAAAAACAATACTAAAGGGAAAAAATGCAATTTAGATAACAGTAATATTTCTTTACTCTTGGTTTCAATTGTATACATGGATTTGCTTGCTTTACACTGCCCAATTAATGTTAGGTCTAAAGGATGGGATAAAAGTTATAAGAATTAAATATCATTCTACATTATGACAGTTCACAGGTAAGAGTTCTGCCCAAGAAAACTTAAGCCTTCCAGAAGTATCCAAATGAGCACAAAAATAGTTGTGCATATGTCCAAGGCAAGGTGAAAGGCAAAGAGCAGTTTCCGCATATTCTTAGAAGTTCCTTCTGAAGATCCCTAAAAACATTACAGTGTGACTAATCTGTTTGGAAACACATCTAGAGTTTAAGGAGTTGATCTATTCGGTGCACAACAAAAAGCTGGATATTATAAATGCAAGTATTAAAGATATCCTTCAAGGGATCTCTGATCTTCAGATCAAGGGCAGGTGACTTGACATTCTACATACTGTTTCTTAAAAATGTGGGCAGGTATTTGATGCTGAGTTGCATCAAGAAAGAAAAAAAAAAAAGAAAAACTTTTTTCTTAAGTCCAAAGCAAAGCTAAATGATGGACATGAAGGGAGCAAAGATTTCTTCTGCTCTCCTGCAAGTCTTAGAACTGGCAGATGACTTACCAAGCAGTATTATAAACTCTGTCCTACACTGCTAACATGGTATGATTCACTGATATTTTGGAAGGACACACTTTCAGTGCGCCAATATACTCTATGTACTTTCAGCTGTGACTGTCAACAGATCTTCTGCTCAAGGTCAACTGTAATAAAAAGGCAGACTTTCAAAATATTTGCCTAATCAGAGGTAATCAGAAGGCCGATACATTTGGGATGTACATTCAGGTATACATTCCCGTGGTAAGCTCTCACGACCAGTGCAGATTGCATTTGTGTGCGGTCCGTACATAGCACACGATTCAGCTGCCACAACTACATGTGTATCAGCAAGACAGTCCCAAGCAGAGCAAATCTTCAAGATTATGCAGAGTGTGAAATGTTGTTAGAAGTAGAAGAGACTGTAAATAATACAGATTTCTAATATCTTCCATATGGCACACCGGTCTCCCTTCTTCTTTCTGAATCTTCTCACTTCTGATCTATCTTCCTGTGTGACTACCTTGCAGTTACAGTAACACAGGCTTCTGGTTACTCATATATTAAACTTCAATTTGTATAATTCTATTTCTAACGATTATTCATATATGCTATTTTCTATATTATCCTATGATAGATCATAAACTCTGCCATGCTTAGGAATATTAAGGTCCAACATCAGACCTACAGCAGTAGCTGCTAATGACTGTTGCTCACCTCTGGTGAGGTGGATGATGAGGTGTTTATTATTCTGTGCTTGGCTTCCTCTGAGCAGGGCTCTGACTAGTAGAGAATGCTACAGCTTGTCTTTGTGGTAGCATAAGTGATGGCAAGATGACAAGTGTATCTTCTCTCTATTCAGCTCTCCAACCCAAATTGCAGGCCAGGATTTATAATATCTTTATGACCAACGGCAGCACAAGACAGAAAGGTTATGGTGTAGAAATCTGCCTTATTGATGCAATAGTGAGAGCAAAGGGCACAGCTCTTGTGAACAAAACTATTCTGTATGCTGCTCTTAGATAGAGGAGTAAGCTACCTAAAAAAAGGAACCATCATACATCTCATCATTTGCTTCACATGTAAGGACTTTCTTTGCTCATTCATTTTTGATGATATATCCTAGACACATGTCTATATAAATTTGAAAGACAAAAAAAAAATAAAAAAACACCCCAATCTCCCAGTACATCCAAAACTCCACTAAAGAAGAAAATCCGCAGTAGAGGAAGAAACAAAAATAATATGATAAATATTGCTCAAAGAGCTTTTAAGTTATTCTTGTAATATTTATGAATATTTATATATATGTATACATATAAACAGAACCAGGCATTGTAGGGCAGACCTCTTTCCTTAAGACATGTGAATGCTAGAGAAAAAAAAATCAAATAAAATGTTAAATGTTTTTCCATCATTTTGAGGGCTTTTGAGGGCTCTCATAATTTAATTTTATTGAGCGATCGGGTCAATCCCTTTTATATGGGTACACTTAGTATTTGAAATGCTCTAATAAAAAAACATAAATTAAAATTATTTACAAATTTACCCTGAAGTATCCAACACATCAAAGATAGACTTTTTTTAAAATTTGTGAGCTAGTTTTTAAACACAAAATACTTCTATGTTGGTTAGTAAACAAAAATTGCATAAAAACACTTTTAAATTCATTTTTAAAGCTGCCTGTTTCTTCATTCTCTTACATGAAATATTTTCCTTCCTATACTACATAACTTCTGTAAAAAAAAAAAAAAAATCTATTTTCTTGCTACAGACAACAACAACTTTAAAATATCTTAACCCCATTTAAATGAGCTCAATAAATATGTAAAAATGCTGACTAAAGTAAACAGAGACTGAGTAAACAGTTAATGAAAGATAAAAAAAAAGCCTTGTGAAATTGCTGTGGCAGTCTATTATTCCACTACATCTTCTATCATCACAATGCACTACTATTGCAGATGGAAGTGTTAGCATAAAGACACTTAGTATGATATAGACTCCTCAGTGTCCTGAATATCTCTGTCTGTTCTCAGTCAGAAACTATATCCATCAAAGCTGCATATTTTTCCATTATGCGGTACACAGGCCCATAAGATACCCATGTACTGAAAGCAGTACATGTGCTACAAGATTTGCAAGATGAACTTACCTATTTTTTTTTTCCTGCTTCCTGCATTTTTTTCTGTTTTAGAATATACGTGTAATATACATCTTTCAGATATATCTTTTGAGTCATGTGACTTAAAAGCTGATTTCTTAATCTTTTGTCAATGAATAAAGTGATTATCATTGGTGAACATTGCTGACTAAATCAAAACGCATCAGATATCTCCATCTTGCAAAGGAGAAGAGCATGGGAAGACAGAGAGGAGCAGCCAATAACCAAGAGATCCCCTCCACCACATCTTCTCCATGCAGGGTTTCTCTCCCTTCTCCTTTTCTAGCAATCTTCCCAGGTGATTCTTATATCCTCACCTCTCTACCTTTACCACAACCTTCCCAGGTGCTGTTTCTGTCTCACCAAGTGTTCCTTGTTAACCTCTAATGGTTGGCCTCAGAAAATCTTTTTATCCATCAAGCAATCAACAAGTAATCAGCATTATTATTTTCATTGCTGGCCAACCTTCCTTCCTAATCCTTAGTTCTACAGGAGAGAATAGTTTTTCATTGATAGTGTTTATTATTAATGAGGTACTAGTTCATTATGGGTATCTGGGACAGTGTGGACAGAGGGTAGGTGTGATGATCTGGTGCTTTGCAGAGCTGATCCCTTGACAAGTTGAAAGATTTCCTCAGGTTGTCAGTGTTCAGGTCCTAGAGTCAGTCACTGAAGTGTTCCCTACCTCTTAGACTAAGAAGCATGACAAGACTGAAATCTTCTCCACATGGCATGAGGGTGAATCATTATGTGAAAAGAACTGCAGAAATCATGGTGCCAAGGAGACAGCAGGCAATAATTGTGTGAGAACACATACCAACATACAACAACATTCCAAACATAGAGATCTGCATATGTGTTTCAACGGTCACTCAGGAGTAAAAGATGCTACTTTTTGTTGCTGACCTTGAAATTTAGCACTGAGGATATGATGGCAGGAAAACCAGGAAGATAATATCTGTCCAGGAAGATAATGTCTGTTTGTCATCTGTTATTCCCCCTCTTTGCAATTCTTGCTTTTGATACTTTTTTTATAACCAAAATTTAAAAGAAATGTTGTCTGTCATAAACTGAACCCTAGAGATGTTACAACTATCTGTTAGTATACAACTGTTCAACAGAAGCAATATAAGGCAATGGTTACCTATTTCCATCCCGAATTTTCACTAGTTGTGGCTGTTTAACCTCGCGTGAGTATTTTAAAAGGCATGTGGAACTCCTTAGAAATTCTACTGGCTATGGTATGAGCTTCACTATTAGAACTGATCTGTCGTAATTAGGAAATAGATACCAAAATCCTAAGACAGGGACACCTGAGGTAGCATATTAAATATTTATTCAGAGTAACACATTAAGCACAATAATTTAGACAGTGAGTTATTCTAATTAGATGTCCATAATAACCTGCTTTTCAAATCAAACTTTAAACACTTCATGTGGCACAATGAACATATTTATGAGGAAAATACAGAGGCTTTTTTAACCGAACAATTGAGAAAATTAATTGTCCTCTGCTCCAATTGGTAAACAATTCAGCTGAGCTGAGATGAAGGCACAGTGGCTTGGCAATTCAGGGTGGTAAAGCCTGTTCATGTGCCATGGAACTTTTTTTTTTTAATTTTCAGTTCACCTACTGTGTAATTGATAAGTATCAGCTGTCAGAGTTTCTATTACCTTCCTCTATCAAGTTACTTTGCTCTCTAGATACACAGAGTTAGTTCTGCCTCATATAATGTTATTCATGACAGCAAATACATTCTGTAAATTTTTCTCTTATTCAATTACTTAGGGTGCTTATTACCTACCATAGACTTACAAGGTCTCTCTGTGCTTTCAGAAGATAAAAAGGAAGTGATAAGTAGATTTCAAATCCAGCGATGAAAGGTCTGTCAGTTCATTTTGGGGGCAGCTCCATATACTTGCTACACAGTGCAGCACATTCCTTGAGTTAGATTCTTTTAGCTATCTGTGCCCTTTTGGATTTTTGTCAGCGTAAAGTTGGTTGTTTTCTCTCAGGCTTAATTTTTTGGGGAGGTTCCTTGTGCAGCCTGGATACTACCTTGATCCAAAAGAGTTTGATCTAAATGATGCATTAACCTTTGTTAGTAGTGAGGTTAATTTTACTGCACTTTCCTGATAAATATCCACAGAGAGAAACTAATATTCCCCAGATTCCTTAGAAAATTTTCTAAAAGGATAAAATCTTTTGAAGTGCTTGTCACAATATATATGCGCTAGAGCGAGAACAAATGCCCCTCACCTACTTGAGTGCACATGCAAATTAGAATCTCAAGAGCAAATTGTGTGCTGAAAAGCAATTATTTTTCAAAATGGGTTTGTTAAAGACATAAGTAGAACACTAGGAAAGGCAGAAGAGGTATTCAGTCGTGTGTACAGTTGACTAAAGACCAAAATGATCAACCTTCCAACTGCTACTTAGACTGCCAAGAAACTGAGAAGACCCTGATCCGTTCAGTCAGTTTAATGGGAGGTCATTATGGGGTGCAAAATATGCTGTTGCACCCCAATTATAAGTCAGGACAGTTTTGCTTTTACTTTTTTGAAAGTCCTGCCTTTCCTTTAAAGCTACAATTGCAGTTCACACTCACACATTCACAAAATATTTATAATTCTATGTCATATTTCTTTTAAAAACAGGAACACTTTAATCTCCAAAATTTACCAATTATTTTTCCTGTTCTTGTACACACTAGTATTTACCTTATTACCATATAGTAGTTTAAAAAACTGCATTTTTAATGTTTCGTCATAATTTGTTTGTGCATGCATATTGGATTAAAAAATGGTATCACTTTTATATAAAAAGATGAAATAGTGTGCAGGATTATTTTATTGCATATTAATAATAGAAAAAAAAAGATTCTTTTTTATTCCATTTAAAAATCCCCACCCTTCTTTCCCAGAAATACGAATCCTTTTGCAAGCATCCAAAGAAAGAAAAGCAATAGCCACCTGGGACAGAGACATTCTGTCATTCAGCACTACATATCTGCATTAATCTGGTTTTAATTTGCTTACTGTACATTCTGTGGACTAGGGACCAAGAGTTTTAGTTTTTCTTTTAAGGAATTCCGAATATGGTAAAAAGTCAAATGGAAAAAAGGTAACAGAAATGTAGGTCAGGGAATTTTTTAACTGGAAAATTCCTATCTGTGAATGCTAAATATTTTTCAGGAGCACTGTATAAACATATTGATTATTTTTTTCTTTATTTACTTGCTCTGTCCTCCTTTATCCTTAAATTAGAAGCTAGATGCTAAAAAATTTATTGGAAACTTAAGGATCAGACTTTGCTGTGTGAGGAAGTTTCTGAATAAGACATCAAGTTTCTAGCCATCAGAGGATAATTTATTGATACTTGTCAAAAGGAAGTATCAGTCTAACAGAAATCAAGACAAAAGGAATGCCTGATGAATTTCCTTTGAAGTGCCTTTTATAAAAGTCCTTGGTAATACATATTGATGAACTCCAAATTGTCTTGCCTGAAGGGAAAAGAAAGTAGACTGCTTTACACTGTCTTATAAATATTCATCAAAAGCACAAGACTTATGTTTCCAGGCGTGAGGTGAATGATTACGGTTGTATGATTGCCTTGAAATCCGGATAATTAGTAAAACAGCCTTTGACAGTGGGAGAATTTTAGACTTGGTATCTTGCCATCAGTCCTTTTGGATTTAAAGACAGAGCCTGCTATTCTGAAACGAAGCAAATTTAGGACTTGATGGATTGATATAATTAAGCTCTCCATTAGTTTCATCTACTGTTTGTTTGTCTGTTTGTTTTGCCAAAAATTAAAGGCAGAGTTGTGTACCGTGTCTCTATTCTGACTGTAATGAAACCATAGCATCTGCTCGGTGAATGTCTTACTGAAACAAGCTAGTGGAAAGGGCTCTTTAATTAAGACAGGGATAATTCAGAAAAGGCTGGTGTGGCTGATGTCTCAGGAAGTCTTTTGCAGAAATCTCCAGGCTAGTCTCTTTCTTGCTTAGCTCAGCTCCATCTTGATTTTTTCATAACATAACAGAAAGTCAACAATTTACCTTTCATGCTTACTTAGCACATGCGTTAAGGATATGAATTTTATCGGAAAGATCCTCTTTGAGCTGTGTGGGGTGAAAAAATATGCTTGTGCTCAGTGATCTGTGAATTTTCATCCTTTACTCAAACTGTCTGTAGATTTCTATTGACCCCTGTAACAGGCAGGTAGTTTTCTACTAGCAAAGACCAAAAAAAAAAAAAAAAAAAAAAAAAAAAAAAAAAAAAAAAAACCTTTCTCAGGAAACATTATCCTTTACAGTGTTTAGCACTTAAAAGCAATTAGGCAAATATAATATCCTCTTTGAAGGGAAATAGTTGCTCAGTTTAAGTAACTGAAACTAATTATCTCCGCTGAATGAAGGACACATTCTAGGAGCACTTGAGTGGTGTGCTGTTTCTCAGAAACTGAAGGGGGCAAAAGGATTGTCTTTCTGGGTGGAGAGCAGTAGAAGAATCTTACTGGAGAGTTATACCAATATATAGCCATATTTCCATGCAGAGTCTTACGAAGCAAACCAAAATAAGGCTGCAATCATCTCAGAGCATAGAAATTCAGCTTGTAAATAGGATTTTCTAAGGAGAAAAAATACTGTGGTATAAACCGCGTAAGTGCTTAAAGTACTACATTTGAAATAGATTTTATTGCTATTAAAATTAACTTATCCAGAAATGTTTAGAAAGCCTTAAAGTAATCATGCCACACCACGCGGGGTTGAATACCTGTATGAAGGTCCTGATGTTGACCTTACATTTGGACACAGAATAGGTTTTGCAGGTCCACTTCCTTTGTGGAATTGACTGTAAAATCTCTTCCTTTATCTTATTTTGTTCTGTTTAATGCATTGTATGATTCATCCCATTTATCTTATGAAAAACAGTTTGATAACTGATAGTTTGATGACTACTCGCAAAATAGCTGAAGATGCCTAAATTTGCCATACAGAAACTCCAGAATTCAGGTATCAATGAAACGAACCATAGCAGCATTACAAAAGCAGAAACACTGAAGAAATGGATTCTATATCCTGTTCTCCATAAGGCATTTCCAGAACTTTGCATAAATCATCTTTGTAACAATTTCCCACTTCTCTTTGTGGGAACAGCTCCCCATTTAAATATTAAAGACAGGTTGCAATGAGAAGTAGGGAGCAGGAAAAAAATAATTGCTAGTAAAATCTCTCTGAAACATTGCACTACCTGCAATGTTAACCTGAATGTCTGTAATGTCAAACACTGAATTATTGCACTCTAAGGAAAGGGAAAAAAGATACACAGAGATATTACAGATGGTATAAATGACATTCAACATCTATTTACTTATACATGAAAAGTCTGATGTCAGAGCATACAAAATACAGCCATTAGTGGTGAAAGGAGACACATATGTCTGTAATTAATCAAATGACTACTCTACCTTTAAAGTAATTAAAAAATTAAATAAATAAAAAAAAGGTGCAGAACTAAAATACTCTGAATGTCAAAAATTATGAAGTAGCCACTTCACACGGTTTTGGCGAGATTTCTTGCTAAGAAGACAGGCCATCAAATTATCTTTCCTCACTAATAATACCAGGCAACCAGTTACTTTCCAGACTACATGTCACCAACCAGGATAGTCTGCTTTCTCTTCTACTGCTGATTATTTCCAGACAAGAGTTTCTGTTAAATAGCCAACAATTGCTAACAGTTACTACACAGTGATTCCCCCAGGGACCTTGGCCTCCACTGCGTGAATGGTATTGATCTGAGGAGAAAACCATGTGAAATTGAGTGGCTTAGTCTGTTTCGGATACTATGCTATGCATTAACATAAATAAATAAATAAAATAAAACCTCTGTTGCATTGCAACTGTGCAAAGTTCCAGCTAATATCTGTCACTTTATCAAGGTGTTTGCATCACATATCCTGTGTATGATTTTCAGTGACCACAGTGCCCATGCTCAGGATGAGTAGAAGGGCAATGGTCAACTGCTGTGGAGTGCTCATTCTGAGGGGAGCACAGCTCACAAATCTGCCTAGTCTACATTGAAGAAGACTTCTTGGCCCCTCAATTCCTTTTTCCTGTTTCATTGCAGAGAAAACCATTTCTGTCTTAGTAATTAAGGTCTTCTCCTCCTGTATGATATGGTCTGTTAAGCAGCTGTCTTTTTAAACAACTCCCAGGGTTACCATCATATCCCTACCTTTCTTCACAACTGATTCATAAGGATTCTCTTGTTTTTCTGGAGTCCAATTTTGGAAGACATTCTCATTCAAGTGACCCTCTCTGTTATATAATATCTTTTCTAGAGTTATTATAGGGTTTATTTTGACTTACTCTTCTTCACAATTCCATCCCCTGGTTTCATGTTACATAGATCCATGGCTTTACCTCATACATTTTAGTAACTGTTTTTGGCTTATTAGCTGCAAAATTAGACTTGGCAATGCTTTTCTAGTTCTTAAAGCAAACATAGCTGAACGAGATACCAGATCCTGTATTTCTTATGCTTCCTCAAATTATTGCAACAGTATCAGGTGGAGAGCTGGCTGAAAAAGCAGCTGGTCTCAAAATCTCCTCAGACACTGCTAGGTCATGGATTTCCATTGAACAAAATTATACCTCTCCCATCTGGTTTCTCTGTAAGATTCATAGTCTTTGTATCAGCTTTTTTTTGATGAGACCACACCTTTCCCACCACTTTATTTAAAGGTGGAAAGGTCTATAGGACTGCTGATTTCTCTCAGTTACTGATGGAAGGAGTTCAATTCTTCCCCTTTCATCTTCAATCACAAAATCCTGTTCTGTTTCTCAGACCTTCTCATGATAATTGATCTTAAAAAATTAAAATGGTAAAACACAGGAAAAAGTCTGAATACTCTTTTTCAGGAAAACATTTTAGTGAGAAAAAGTTTGCCAATTCCAAAGCAGAATTTATCATACAGCAAATAAATAAATAGAAAGAAATATCTGCTGGACAGCCCAGTGATTACATCTGTGTTGGCTTTTCCTTCACTACAGCTAAATCACTGAGACCTGGAAATATATAAATATTCACTGGAAAAAGGTTTGAGACTAAACAGCAGTATATTAGAAAAAAAGAGCTGAAATCTCAAAAAAAAAAAAAAAGTCTATGGGACAAGTAAAAGGTCTTCTACCAACTGGAGCTGAAGGAGGAGGTAGAAAGGCTGAGGGCCATCTGGGAATGTGAAAGAGAAATAGACTGGTGGAGCTGCTTTCTACAGTCTTCCCAGGAAAGCCACTCAGAGAACCCCCCAATTCAGTGTGTAAATCCAGTACCCTCTTGCCATAGGGCAGAGGGGGCAGAATTAACAGTATCGAGGGATGATCAGCAATGGAAACAGGTCCCTATTCGAGATGGCAGGAGAATCCTGCCATGGCCCACCTCACCTCCACCAATGACCACGTCCAACACCTGTTCACAAGGCTCTGGAATTTGGGGATCATATCGATGAGGTCATGAACCATGACCCATCTAGGAGCTGTCTACAGAGAGGCAGTCAGGTCCATGCCATGAGGCTGCTCCCCCTAAGGAGAAAAGGAGCACCCGGAAGAAGCGGCGAATGATTGTCGTGGGTGACTCCCTGCTGCAGGGCACGGAGGCACCGATATGTAGATCGGACCCCTCATCCAGGGAGGTCTGCTGCTTCCCAGGGGCTCGAATAAAGGATGTTACAGAAAGGCTCCCAAGGCTTGTTCAGGAATCTGACTATTACCCCCTGGTACTGTTTCACATGGGCACAAATGATGCCATGGGGAAGCTGAGGGATATCAAGAGAGGTTTCAGAGGCCTAGGTATGGCTGTCAAAGGTATGGTAGCCCAAGTAGTTTTTTTCCTCTGTCAATGAGGGGAATGGATTCAAGGAGGAGAAGACAAATATGGCAGATTAACAACTGGCTGCGCCGCTGGCTTGGCACCAGGATTTTGGCTTCTATGATCATGGGACTCTGTTTGATGATCACCAGCTAGTGGGGAATGATGGGAACCACCTCAGCAAGAGGGGCACACATCTCTTTGCCAAAAGGCTGGCCAACCTGGTTAGGAGGGCTTTAAACCAGGCAAGAAGGGGAAAGGGGAGTGTCACACAGACACGGCGAGCAGTACCATGCAGTACCAAGTCAGATGGAGTCCAGCAGGAGTATGCTAGTGGGGAAGTGAGGATAGGAAATGATCACAGAGGGTCCTCTTTCATGCTTCCTGGGAAACCTGCAGGCTTGATTACTTCCATGAAATGCCTGTACACCAATGCATGAAGCATGGGGAATAAGCAGGATGAAATGGAGCTCTGTGTGCGGTCCCAGCGTCATGATCTCATTGAAATCACAGAGACATGGTGGGATACCTCACAAAACTGGAGCGCTACCATGGAAGGCTATGTGCTCTTTAGGAAGGACAGGCTGGGAAGGGGAGGTGGTGCAGCTGCTCTTTATTTGAGAGAGCAACTGGAATACATGGAGCTCAACCTGTGGGTGGATGATGAGCGAGTTGAGAGCTTGTGGGTAAGGGCGAGAGGGCAGGCTAATGTGGGAGACACTGTGGTGGGTGTCTGCTACAGGCCACCCGACCAGCTGGATGTTGCCTCATGGTCACAGGCCCTGGTTCTCATGGGGGACTTCAACTACCCTGACATCAACTGGAAGGACAACACAGCCAGGCACAAATAGTCTTAGAAGCTCTTGGAGTGCGTTGATGAGAACTTTTTGATGCAGATTGCGGAGAAGCCAATGAGGAGAGGTGGACCTCATGCTAACAAATAGAGTGGGACTTGTAGGAGATGTGAAAGGCAGGGGTAGCCTCGGCTGCATTGGCCATGAGTTGGTGGAGTTCAGGATCCAACGAGGAGGAGGCAAGGCTGTAAGTAGCCTTGCAACCATGGACTTCAGGAGGGCCAACTTTAGCCTCTTCAGAGACCTCCTCGGAAGAATCCCAGGTGGATTAGGAATTGGCTGGAAGGCAGAATCCTGAGGGAGGTGATCAGTGGCGCAGAGTCTAGTGGGAGGCTTGTTGCTAGCCAGACCAGCCAGTCTGTCGTTAGTCTAGTTCTGGTCAATTTATTCATCAATGACCTGGATAAAGGCACAGAGTGCTCCCTCAGCAAGTTTGCTGATGATACAAAACTGGGAGGAGTGGCTGATAGCCCAGAGGGCTGCACTGCTATCCAGAGGGACCTGGACAGACTGGACATCTGGGCGGTGAAAAACCTCATGCAATTCAACAAGGCCAAGTGCAAGGTTCTGCACCTGGGAAGGAATAACCCTGGACACCAGTACAGGCTGTGAACTGACCTTCTGGAGAGCAGCTCTACAGAGGGACCTAGGTGTCATGGTGGATGACAAATTGACCATGGGGCATCAGTTGACCACGAGACAAGCAGACCACAAGGGATCCTCGGGTGCACTAAGAAGAGCGTCTCCAGCAAGGAGGTGATCCTGCCCCTCTACTCAGCCCTGGTGAGGCCGCATCTGGAGTATTGTGTCCAGTTCTGGGCTCCACAGCACAAGAGGGATGTGGAGCTGCTGGAGAGAGTCCAGCGCAGGGCTACGAGGATGATCAGGGGCCTGGAACATCTGCCCTATGAGGAGAGGCTGAGGGAGCTGGGCCTGTTCAGCCTGGAGAAGAGAAGGCTGAGAGGGGATCTGATCAGTGTCTATAAGTGCCTCAAGGGAGGCAGTGAGGAGGATGGTGCTGGTGTCTTTTCACTGGTGGCCACCGACAGAACTAGAGGAAATGGCCAGAAAGTGAAGCACCAAAAGTTCTACAGGAACTCTTAAGGAAAAATTTCTTAACAGTGAGGGTGACAGAGCGCTGGAACAGGTTGCCAAGAGAGGTTGTGGAGTCTCCTTCTCTGGAGATCTTCCAAACCCGCTTGGATGCAGTCCTGTGCCATGTAATCTAGGTGACCTTGTGTGTACAGGGGTGGGTAAGACTAGGTGATCTCTAGAGGTCCCTTCCAACATTAAGCATTCTATGATTCTATGATTCTATGAACTTTTATCCAGTCCATGTTTCCATTTACAAGGGACATGATTTTAAATGTGAATGGAATTTCTAGCTGTCCGTTGCAAACAAGGTAGTTAAAATATAAATGTCAAATAATTAAAATATGGCAGTGAACATATCATGACATGTCAAAATATGTGCAGAGTTATAGATTTTTTGTTTTATACATTAAAGGGGAAAAGAGATATTTAATCAAAAACTTTCTCTAGGGAGTCAGTAAAAGGAATAGAGATAATGATAACTAAAAATAGGAGAGTTATATCTGGTTGTAACTCAACGTCAAGCATAGTAGAATGACCACATATTCCCCATCTGCGACAGATGTAACCTGCAACTTGAGTGTCCTTTTTCCTGCTTCCTAGACCTGCCTTGTCATTTATATCAACTATGAGCACTATACTTTACTACATGCTTATGTCTCTATAGTTACTAAGGCAGTTGTATAAATACTTCTGTAGTAGCACTGGCAACTGGAACCAAAATCATTCACATACTCGGATGTCTTTCAAATACATATACTTTCAAAAGAACAAAAGCTACTGCTTTGTGAACCTTGAAATGGAAGGTTCTAAAAGTTCACTAGATACAAAAGAGTTTTCTGAGGACTGAGAAGCAAGAAATATAACTTCATTGCTAGGAAAAAAAAAAAAAAAAGCCTTAAGATATAAACCAGAAAAGTGTAGGCCTGGTTTAGTCTAACATGAGCTATAGGAAAAAAATCATAATAGAGGTGAGTGGAAGAACACCTGTTAAAGTATAGTTCATTAGAGGTGGCCAGGAGAGTTTCACTCAGGGTAGGTCATGCTTAAATAACCTGTTAGGATTCTTTGAAGATAACACAGACATGACAGATAAATGAAATGCAGTGGATATAATACACTTGGATTTTCAAGAGCATTTGTCAAGGCTACACATCAGAGATTGCTAACTAGGTAAAAAGTCATAGACAGACAAGGTGTTAGACAGAAAACTGGATAAAGAGCAAGAAGCAAAATGTAGCCATGCATGGAAACATTTTAAATTGGAAAGGAATAACGAGCAGAGGACACAAGGGTCAGTTTTAAGACTAAAGTTAATTATGTGGTACATATCACTGGAAAGAAGATATTGAAAACAAGATCTCTAAAAGTCTGGTTCAAACGCCATTGAAGTCAATGGTTTTGGATTAGAAGCCAAGTCTCAAGACTTGCCTAGTAATCTATAGCTATGCTAACAGTTTAAAATAATAAAAAAAGTTAGAGTCAAAAGATTTGCAGTTATTTAAATGTTTGGATCATCTAATGGTAGGTGCTTATTGAAAAAAAAAAAAAAAGAGAGAGCGAGAGAGAGAGAAAGAAACATCAAGTTACACAGGCATTTGTAATTCCCAGTGCAAATAAGTGTTCATTAGGCCTGGTTTGCCTTCAAGTGTTTCTCTACAATAGATTGGTCTGTGCTAAATGTAAATAATAAAAGTATCATGGAAAGTATTGGGAATTTATCATGAAGCAAAATGTTTCTGAAGGCATTATCTTTTGATGTCTACACCCAAAATAAATATCACTATATTTGCCATGTGCTATTACCAGCAAAACTGGTAGAGTAGTTAAAGTCTTGACCATTTATTGAACTGTAAATGAAGAATTTGTAAGGACTTAGTCCAAAGGATGGGGAAAAAAAGGTGTCCTTAACATACAAATGGATTTCTGGTTAAAGAAAATGAAAATCCTGCAAATGTGTTAGATGAGACTGCTGTTGAAGTAGTGGGCCCATGATCACATTACTGCTCACAAGCTTCGCTGGTGTTGAGCAGGTCTGTTGCCATTGAAAATAGTTAAATAATAAAATCTGTGCTGTCCCCTTCAGTTCAAGTCACTTATGAGGTCAGATCTCTTTTTTTTCTTTCTTTCTTTATTTTTTCTTCATCTGTGGAAGGATAATGAGCTTGTTAAATCTGGATGCCAGTCCTTAACACCAGGATGCGGAAAGAGAAGATTCAGAAATTGGTTAGCATGGAATTTTGACAGAGAAGAAAGAAATTCAGGATAAGAATAGAGGACCTATAAGAAAATTAAAGATTTCTTTCCTTCTTTAAGCCCTGACAACGGCCATCAGAAATGCTGTTGCCACAGTTAGAAAAGGTTTGTATGGGCTAATGGTAACACTGCTGCAATTCAAAAGCCTTCCCCAGGAGTAGGATGTGGTCTGAATAGTGACAACTGTGAGAATCCCTTTTCTTTGTTTGTCCATCAATAATGATATTTAGTAAATTTCATCTCAGCATTCTCAAAACGCTGGGGATCATGAGAATAAGTGCATACATCATGTTTAATGCACAAGGCATGAGAAAACAGTCCTAAACATATCTTTACAGAAATGCAGACTCATTGCTCTATTCACGAAAAAAAACATCATAAAATCTCTGATGGGAATGCATAGAAAAGTAGTTCATTGTAAAGTCTTATAAGACAAATGCTCACATTTTGTAAGTAAATCTTTCTTCCTTACCAGCACTGAGCCTGAGATGGGAAAGCACCAGAACACAGCTCCGATGTTAATTGAAGAAGTTTTTGTTTTCTTCATCCATAGAGGTACATGGACCACTGCTAATAAGGATAAATAGAAAGAAGGCAGGCACTTTGGAAGGTACCAGATCAAAGATCTGCAGGGGACTGTAACATATTCCTCCTTAGATTCTCAACCTGGTTTCCATTGGGACCTTTTTTTGGAGACAGTAATCAAGTGAAGACTGTTGCCATCCTTTGAAGAGTATGAAAAAGTGAATTTCTCTTCAGAACAGTTAGAAAATGAGTTAAGAGCACACACTGTATGAAAATCTATGACATGTGCCAAGGCATTACAAGAAGTATGGGACTTGCTTAATGCATCTTCTGTGATTGGATGTGCAGGTAATGGAACTACGTTGCTGAATGTCTTTCCCTCGAATATGACTAGAAGACATATTCTACAATGCTGGTGGAGAGTGTGTGTGTTTTTTTCTCATTTGTGTGTATTGTTCCATTTCTCCTAAATAAGCCAGTCCTTATCATCCATGCTGAATGCAGCTGGTGAATAAAATATAGATTCCACAGCTAACTTAATTGATGCCAAGAGTTGTTGAGGAATATAAATCATGTATTAATTGTCGTTATTTATACTAGTCATAGATAATGTAACAGGTATCTTCAGGTTCATAGAAATAAATACAAAGCTATGCAAGACTGGGATTTTAAATGTTGAAGATGAGCTCCGTTCAAAACTTTTACAAAACTGCATACAGACTTAAGCTTATCAAATGAGTATTGATATCAATTCCACTTTGACTATAAAAGTCTTAGGAGTTGCTTTGTTTTATGGGTCTTGCTTTGGTGGAAGACATCTTCCTGAGTTAGCCCAGCAACATATACAAACCTTGATAAAATATGTTACTTGTAATCCTTTTCCTTAGAGTTAGAAGAGAACTAAATAAAATGGCAGTTGTGGGGAGCATCAGAGCACTAAATAATTATTTGACCAAACGGCATCTCTCCAGCCACTTGCCTGAACTGACAAAGTCCACATTAATGTTTTAAGGAGTTGCAGCTTTTCTCTAGCTTTCTTTCCCAGATCTGTTCAGAGAAGCTGTATGTTGAATACCTTTCAGAGTTATGTGTTTATCCCCCATTTAATAATGTAGAACATATCTCATCTGATTACACCTTTTCAGTCATTTTAGGGTTGTAAAAAGGTAAAAGCAAATTATCTTATATGAGTGCACCAATCAGTACTAGGAATTAATGAATTAATTGAAATCTGTTGAACAGGCTACATAGAAAGAAAGAAGAAGAAATGATTAGCTGAATAATGGATAGTAATTTACAGAAGAAAGAGAAAGAGGCACTAGAGACCCTGATTTACATTAATGGACAGAGAACTTAATGTTGCCTGGGCTGTCTACCCTTGGAAGGGTTGCAGTGCTTCCTGCAGAAGTACATTTCTGCAATGACTTTATTTCTTTCATGAGAAATGCATGGAAAACAGTAAAAGCCCAGTAAAAGATCAATCACTGAAAAGTAATTTAAGATATTTCTTCTTTTAGGTATGAATACTGTTGTAAGAAAAGACACTTGACTAAAAGTAATAGTTTAATAAAATCTTTTTTTTTTTTTTTTTTTTTTTCTGCAGGAAGAAAAGTTCTATAACATCCATTTTGCAAGTTAATAACTTTTTCGAATTGGCTGAATCGAATAGTATGATTTAGTAAATTGAAATATCAAAAAACATGGGATGTATATTATGAGATCGTAGATACTCAAGTGTTGGTTTGGATCCATGCAATCAATTTTAGATTTTTGCCATTGCACATAGCTCATAGAAATAATAATAATAATAAAATTACATATTAAATATTTGTCTCAGGAAAATAGTATTAAGATTGGCTGTGTTCAGTGTCTGGTATAGCATAGGTCTTAATGTTATGTCAGACAAACAAACAAAAACCCCACAAGCTCTAAATTGATGTTTTCATTACAAATAGAAATAAATAATCCATTATAGCTGCACACACACAAAAATCTATAGTAAAAAATGTGCACTGAATAAAAAAGAAAGGAATTTGGAAAATTAACCATTTCTTTTCAACTTTTTGAACCATGCATGTGCAGTGAATGTGAAATTATTGGAAATGTTATGCAGAAATATTTTAACAACCCGTTATGCACAAGGTATGTATTCAAAAATCAAAATCTAGTCTCCCCTACATGTATTAACTATGACATACTAGTTGAACTCCATCGTTCTTAACCTTTGCTTCCTGTGGGAAATATGTATATTCCTATGTCATGAATGGAAATATATTACTGCCTCAACAGCACTTTCTCTTTTCTAAGAGACAGTGGTTTGGACCACTTGTCAATGGGAAACATTGCCTTAGGGCTTTAATACATATTAAAGCAAATAGATGTTTAGATACTGATTGATTTAAATTGTGACATTAAACTGGAGATGACGGAGGAGGAGTTTGGCAGTTTTTCCTGAGGTCAAAGTAGACGCCCACACCTATCAAAGACTAGTTCCTTGTGGGGCGTGATGATGGTCCTCAGTTACTTTGCTTTGCCTTGGTTTTTTTTTTTTTTTTTTTTTTTTTTTAATGAATCTTAGCTAGTGTGTTGTTATATGGAGAACAAATTATGAAACCTGTGAATTCTGTCTCTTTTGGCCCTGTGGACACAAAATGTCACTGTGCACGTTCACTTCTCCATGGTTATCACTTGACTGATGCCATGCACCACTAGCTCCTTCATCAGTGAACATTCCATTGCTCATTTCCTCATCAAAGCATTCATATAGAAGCTGTGCTGATTTTGATCTTAATTTGCAAGGCATCCCACGCCAATACACCCCCCCACCACTCACATACATATAAAGAAGAACTCACAAAAAATCCAATAGTACATAGCAAAATGCAAGGAAGGAATTCATGGCTCAGAGTATGTGGATTTTTATAGCTTTTTTCTTAATTAAGAAGCAATTATTACTTAATTTAATTTGGTTTGACTAAGACAGATTGTTATTAAAGACTCTAGGCCAGAAAATGCTGGTTTGAATGGCTATATTATGATGCTTTGAAAATAAAAGGTATATACAGAAGATGTGGAAGTGCTTCTATACCATATATTTTAAAACAGAAATCAATATTATTTGGCCTGAGCTTAAGCTGCTGATAAAAAGAGAAGACTCTTTGGAGGTCATTAGGGTTAGATAAATCTGAGTATGTATTTTTCTGAGAAAAAAAAAAAAAAAAAGACTGATCTGAGGTAGTGGATAGGTCTAACAAAATAAAAAAGAGATAAACAGCATTGAGGATCCCACTTGTGAGATTTTTGATTATGGATGTGACCTGAAGAAACTCACAAAACCTATTTGAGAGTCATCAAGAGTTAAATAAGAAAGCTTATCCTGCACTGTATGATCTTATAGTAGTACAATAACCAAACATTTCTTTCTAGACATTAACTGCTGGAAGGCTTCACCAGTCCTACAAATGCTACTATTTTGCTTTTTATGGGTTGGTAAAACGAGTTTCAGGTTTTTCTACAGTTATGTGATTTTATTCCTACACACAACCTTTAGGAGGCTTTGGGAAGGATATTCAAAGGCTGCTCAACATAAGGAGCACATTTAGCAGCAAAAAGGATGATCCTTTTTTCCTATTTTAAAGAGCTCTTTGGAGTGAAGAAAAAGTTATCTTCCTTCACTTTTTTTTGCTATGTCACAAATTTCATTAAATATGCCAAAATCAAAACTAAACTGGCATGCATATCAAAAGAGCTTACCCTCCCAATAGCTGAAAACAGCCAGTTCTCAGATGCTCTGAAATTTGTTTCTATATGCAAGAATAAGATTTTATTTCTAATTCCTTGTAATTTGAAAGGAGAACAGAAGTCATGACTAAGATTTTTTTCTCTAAATTTAAAGTGAATCCAGAAATGTTTTCCTCTCATGTTAGACGCGTTGATGAACTTATTGTTACAAAAAATCCTTATTTGAATACATACCACAATTTTTTCTTCACCTGTTATTAAGCAATTCACCATGAGAGCTTATTTAAGGAATATTTTTATTTTTATTACTTATATTTTCTGCACAAAAATATTTCCAAGCAAAGGTTTGCAGAGTTCTATACATTATGCAGCTGGAATGCAAATAATTGGCACTAAATGTTTCAGATTTGCTGCTCTGTTCTTGCCACCACATTTACATGACTATTTTAAGGTATTATCTTTGGACCACTGGAAAGCTGCTCTTCAAATAACAAGAAAATTTCAGAAGAGGGAACAATGCAACTTACTGAGAACTACCAAGAAGAAATAGAAGTTAATCTACACTGTGCAATAGAGTTAATGCAAATAAGTATGTCTTCATGGTCTAGTCATTTTTTTTTAATTTATTTAAGGTTATTGGACAATATCACCATCAACTGATTCTCAAATACATTAGTGTGCTCTGATTTATGCATACAAGCTAGGAATACATAAAGGCAATACAAAAATAAAAATAAGTTTTGAAAACTGACTGTGTCTATGCTCACTAAAGGCAGACAAGCTTGTCTGCAAATTCATATATACCAAGAGTTTCACATTTTAAGAGTAGAATTTACATAGAATTAGGAGTCATTGATTAAATCTTCCTATGTAGCTTTGTTTAAATCTTTCTGTAGATGAAATCCTAAAACATAAATGACAATTTGAAAATGAGAGTTCTCAAATATTATTCCACTATTCCCATTCCTTTCCCTGTTTCCAGCACCTGTGTTGACTTGCTACAAGCTTCTATAACCTAGAAGCCAGATTCTATACTGTTCTTTTGTCTACATTTTCCTTCCAGAAATGTATGCCGCAGTGATTGATATATCCGCCTTTCAACTTTCCTTCACGGCATATTCTGCAGCACAATTGAATTTGACCCCTTCTTCTTTAGTACCACCTAAATGGTACAAAGCAAGCACTTGAGCATCATTTTTCTTATGATATCCTACGCCACAGAAGAAAATCTAGTGAGTTAGGAGACTCTAAATTCTAAACTGGTCTCTATCCCACCTCTTGCCTATTTCTAAACTGTTACTCTGCCAAAAAACATTCACATTATAGGACAGAAGAAAGCAAAGTTTCTTGCATTTTTTTTTTTACTACATTAACTGGGGTCATGCAAGGTTACATCTGGGAACACTACCTAGTTTAATGCAACAGCTCCAAGTATCACTCAGCCACTGTGCCTGTCAGAATTAATGTTCCAAAGTGATGTTCATTGCTGTCTCATCTAGTATAATCAGGAGATGCTATTCCTCTCTCATGAATCTTATTCCATGCCATTCAGGCAAAAATTTCTTTTATTTCTGGCAAAGCACATGTGTTGCTGCTAGATAATACCAATCTTTTAATCTCTGTAATGAACTTTTAATACTTTAAGAATTGGAACCTTTAATATGCCCAATGAACTTTCTTTCACAGTGTATTTTTCACATTGGAACATTCCTGCCTCAGGAAAGACTGAGAGAGCTGGCCCTGTTCAGCCTGGAGAAGAGAAGGCTGAGAGGGGATCTGATCAGTGTCTATAAGTGCCTCAAGGGAGGCAGTGAGGAGGATGGTGCTGGCCTCTTTTCACTGGTGGCCACCGACAGAACTAGAGGAAATGGCCAGAAAGTGAAGCATCAAAAGTTCCACAGGAACTTAAGGAAAAATTTCTTAACAGTGAGGGTGACGGAGCACTGGAACAGGCTGCCCAGAGAGGTTGTGGAGTCTCCTTCTCTGGAGATCTTCAAAACCTGCTTGGATGCAGTCCTGTGCCACATGCTCTAGGTGATCCTGCGTGTGCAGGGAAATTAGACTAGATGACTTCTAAAGGTCCCTTCCAACCTTAAACACTCCTGCAGTATTAATTCCAATCAAAAATTTTGTTAGCATTTACAGTGTTTTTTTTTTTTTTTTTTTTTTTTTTTTTACGTGGATATATGTGAAGTGGACATGAAGATGTGGAGATTACGTTGGTGTTATCCTGACTTTCTGGATCTTGCTTCATTGTTTTATGTAGACATGCCCTTTTATGCGTCAACTTTGGGAAAGCGTGGGTTTTGACATTGTTTTTTTCAATGGTGCTTCAAGGAAGGTAAATAGAGCACTACTTTAAGAAAATTACTTCTTCTCCTATTGAAGCTTACTTCTTCACCCACACATGTCTTACTTGATCCAGGCATCACAAGAGATGGCAAGTAGTGCGTGCTGAACCTCAGATCTTCTTAACACCATGTCAAACACCATTCAAGAAATCCAAGGCAGAATAGCACTTAAACCTAGACTTCCATCAGCCAAAATGCAGTGCAGATTCTGACTTGAAGAGAAATGACACTCTTTTTCCCCCTCTTTCTTGAGGGAAAATGACACTCACTTGTCAGATTCTCAGAAACTGAGGGAGCCATACAAAAAATAAATAAATAAATAAATAAATAAATAAATAAATAAATAACAGTTCCAGTTAAACTCTAAAATAAACAAAAACAGGCATATAGCTCAGAAATTTGTTCACACAAGGGACAGAATATCTGTAGCTTTATGAATGTTGGTCATGCTGGAATCCGTTCAAAAATTCCTTGGCTGGTGGGGCAGGAATGGCTACACTAGTTTCTCTGCTACAGAATATATTACAGAACCGGTCCTGTATGCAGAGCTGCTTGGAAACGTATTGCTTAATTCGACAATGAACTGGAGCTAAAATTCTCGCAATAAATTCTATGGCAACCAAGCTGTGTTGTGTGGATTATCTTTGTAGGTTGAAGTACTTTGATTCATGGATTGCAGCTTATACAAATGAGTGCTAACAAACCTACACATAATCAATAGTTGGCATATATGAATCACATTCCTTGTAAACACCTACCACCAGCAGTATTTATATTAATTGCCACACAAACACATAACACATGCATAAACATGCACACACATAAGATACCAACCAGCATATGTAAGAATATTCAGAGGAGGACTGGCTTTTGAGTTTTCTCTTTTCATTTTATTGTTTTGATGAAAGTCTAATGATTAAGACTTTGGAAGAAAGTACTGAAATATATTTAAACAGAGTAAAACTAGCAATAGTGATGACTTGCTAGTCAGATTCAGGGAGCAGCACAAACCTTCCAAGGCTGGATTCAACAACACATCCCAGAAATGATGCATGAGGAAAGGCATAGCTGCTGCATGGCTCAGTTTCAGAAGAGATGCCATGGTATTGCACTGCTCAGTATTACAGTGCTTAAAAGCTAGGTGATTTGCTCTGTGCTTGGAATTTGCAACACTGATTTTGTACTCTAAAGTTTCCCTTATGTTAAATGATGTAAAGTCTGGCTCCTAGGTGGGAATTCATAGCAAATGGTATACTGAACAATGAAATACTTAAAATGGCTGAGAGGGAATGCCAATGAAAAGTGATTATCTTAGACCAGAATTTCAGAATCACTTTGTTGTAGCACGCGTTTGTGTGGTTACAGACAGAAGCAATCTCTTTCTTCTTCCTCTCCTGCTAAGGATGCTCATTCCTTTTTCTTTGTGAACAGGTGAGTGAGTGACAAATGAGGGAACTGATCCAGATGAAAACAAACTCCTTTTTGATATGGTTCAAGTCATAGCACGACCTGAGATGTTGGGTAGTGGGGGACAGTGGTGTTGAAAGCAAGCTGTCCCCATCTGTCCTGGGGAAATAATGCAATACTAAAGTGACAGTATACCCAAGTCTTGCAAGTCAGGCATCTATTTATCATAGTTGGCTAATCCTTCCTCTACAGCCATGGAGTTTTTTTTTTTTTTTTTTTTTTTTTTTTTTTTCTCACTGGCAATAGGGGGAGCCTAGAGAAATTTGGTAACTTAGTTACACATGCAGGTAGATTCCACTACCTAACCAGATTTAAGCACTTCTGATGAGCTGGCAAGCTCTGACTTATAGATTATTCTAAGCACATAGATTCTGTGCTTTTTTTTCTTTTTTTTCCCCCTTAAAGTCCAGAAAAAATATCATTCTGAGATAACTGTGGTTTTTTAATTGTTGGAGAATTACACCACTACTCTCAAAAAATAGGTCTTCCAGGACAAGTAACTACCTGTGATACTGTTATGCTCCAACTAAAAGAAAGACAGCCAGTTCAGGTAAAAGAGACTTGCAGATACTATTTCACTCTGATCTCCTTGATTTCAAGATGAAGTGAAATGATAGATGGAGATGTTTGCCTTTAATTACTGTTTAAATTAAAAATAATAATAATAAAAAATTTCCTTACATCCCTTGTTCATTTTGTTCTCTGTTTAGCAAAATGGTTGACCAGTTAGCTGTTTAGATTTTGGATATGTGTAATATATTTTGTGGTATGTGTATAGTTTTTTATTAAAGTAAGAGGAAAAAATCAATTATAATAACGTTTGGCTTTCACATTGTGGAAATCTTCCATGAAGTAACAAAAGCAGTGGAAAAAATCAATTTGTTGTGGCTTCTACAGCCTAATGCAAGCTTTCCTCTTTTTGCTTCATTAAAACTGTCTTCAAACTGAAATAGGGGAGCCAGTTCATTAGAAGTGGGCAACAGTGTTTTTGCTTGTTTATGTTATTTAATACAGGAATACAATAAAGGTTCATGACCTACTTGACATAAATCTAGCTTACTAAAATGTTACATATGTTTTCATCTGGAAAGTTGCTTTTTGAGCTAAGAATTGGTTTCTCTGGATGAAAAGAAAAGATGTGGACCGGAACAAATTGACTATCTGGGGAGAAAAAAAAAAAAAAAAGGGAGAGAGAGAGGAAAAAAAAAACCTCCCAAATCCTTGACTTTATCCTGTGTATGGAAAGTTCACAAACATTGCAAAGAACAAGAGTATTAACACTGACTTTTCTTTATATTCAGATCAGGGAATGTCTGGTAATTTCCATGACCTGACATAGACCTTGAGGACTCTTCAGACTTTTTCTTCATGCCCATTTGGAATCCTTTGAATTCCCTTTAATTCTTTATTTTTTTTCCCCTTAAGCTTATGTCATTAGATTAGAGGGAAAAAAAAAAAAAAAACAGCAGTGAATGAAGTGGTAGAGTTAAGCAAGAGAATGATATATTATTTGAACCTAGGTTAGGTCAACGTTAGGACTAAAAGTGACAGCAAATTATAAGATTTTTTTAAGATATGTTAAAATTTTTACAGCTAAATATCTTTAATACCTACCATTTTAGTGCCACATACTTTGATTTTCCTTTATGTGGGGCATTAATAGCCTGTTAAACTGTACAGATCAATGTAATTAATGTAATCATTATATCTCCATGCATATTTACATGTGGTAATTACACTCTGCTTCATGTTTGTTAGTTTATTTTTATGGGAGAAATATTGCCTCATAAAAATCCTTATTAAATTTCAATTGCTTTTTAAAAGGAATTTTGCAGACAACTTAGTTGTGACTGTATTGAGCGTTGCCATACTTGAACTTACTTGAACTTACATTAACTTTAGCTTGCTTCTGAAGGTGTGAAATAGACCTTGATATTGGAACCTGTATATTCTACTATGGAAGAAGATTTAGGGTTGCTTGGAATTACTGGCTTTTTCTGCTTAAAGTTTAATTCCCGAATACACCAATAAATAAAGGGCAAGGGGAGTAAGAGTTGACAATAGCTCCTGGCAACCACACTTTGTGCTAAGTGGAAACAGTTAGACAATGAAGTCCAAACCAACTCTGAATTCTGAAAATTATTTTGCTTTAATAGTTTTGATCAAAAAAAAAGCATCTCATCATATATTTGTCACTGGGATCACATTAAGCACGTCCTTGTACAAAGGTGAACAGGAGTTCTAGACTTAGAAAACAAATCTAGATTTAAAATATTGATAATGATGATAAGCCTATTTTCTCATTTAGAATTTTAACTTCAAGTAAATCAGGAGACAGAAAATTGTGTTGTGGGGGTCCCAGTACATATATGGGCCTTGTTTGCTACTGAATTAGGCTTCGGAAATCAAACAAGTGGCGAAACTCACTGTCAGAGCAAATGATGGGAACTAACATTCGCATCAGTGAAAGTCAAGTTATTTCCATTTACTTGTAGAATGAACCCAAAAGCCAGCAAGTAGCAAATATTTCCCATTTATTTGAACAAAAAAAAAAAGAAAAAAAAAAGGAGAAAGAAAAGAAAGGAAGGGAGAGACAGAAAAAAGAGACACAGAAGGAGAGAGAGAGAGAAGGAGAGAGGCAGAAGGAGAGAGGGAGAGAGGGCAAGCAAGTCAAACCTGTTCAATATTATCACAGAAACAACACAGATTTTGGTCTGGATAAAAACCTACTTACTTTCTCACACCAAGCAGCTTCTAATCTCTAGTGGCATCTTAGTTTCTTCTATTCTTCCCACAAAACATTTCTGAACTTCCTGAAGTGAGACTCTAAATGATGATTCCTACATCAGCAACGAGAGCAGTACTAATCATAGACCTCCTCAAAGAGAATGGCAGCTCAGGCAGGTGAATCATGGTCTGCAGATGTGAACAGCTGTACATCTTTTGTAATTCATTTGACATTATTTATCAGGGTGCATACATAATTCTATTGGAAAGGCTGTTTTTCCACGTCTGACTGTTGGACACGATTAAGAAAATATGTATTTTAAAGGAAGGTGTTCTATATGTGCATTGTTTACACTCATATCTATGATGCAGTTGTTAAACGCAGTTGCTTGAAACAGTTTTCCATTGTTTCTATCTTAAAAATTTATGCTTTAACACTATTTTCCTGTTGCTATGAATTCCATTGAGTTACTAATCCCGGGAAAAACTGATAACTACTAGCTCACTATAAGGCAATTCTTTCATCTTCAAACAGTGCAGAAGAGGTAATATGCCACTCTTGAAAATCTTTCTTTAATCCTTTCTTCTTTTAGAATACAGAGCCATGAAGATTTATCACAGTTCCATAGATTTCAAAAGAAGACCAAGGCTTTGTGGTGTCAATCCACAGGACCATAAAGATGCTATTTTGCTGGAGCTGTATTATACTTCTGAAATAGAATGAGAAAATTGCAGCAGTGAAATACATCATCTTATTACTCAATTATCATATCAAGCAAGAAAAGCAAGCAACCTTTTTTTTTTTTTCTTTCTTATTTGGAATTTTTAGTCACTGAATTATTTTCAAGAATGTAGGTTTGAGTAGTTCTCAGCTTTATTTTAATGAAACAGAAGTAGATTTTTTTCCCTTGGATTTTTTTCTTCACAAGATATCTAAATACCCAGCTCTAACTGTTCATGTCAATTAACTCTGTCTTTTTCACTTCAGGAATAATACAATTTGCAAAACTAGTCCTGAATGCTTTACCATGTTCATTTATATGATCTATATTTTTGTCACTGTTATTTCTGTAGATTACCAAGGCTGGCTTTTTTGGAAAGAGAGTGCTCCATGCTTACATGGATGTGCAATAATGATGAAGGGAAAGTCCAAGTAGTCTCCTTGTACTCACCAGGTAGCAGAATGCTTTCAAAGGACTTTGTGATTCCTGGGTGAGCAATTACAGTTCTGTAATTGCACAAGTACTTACATCTAACAGAAAGAGATCCCACAGTAAAAATTAAAAAAGTCTAAATAAAAATATTATATATCAAGTACATAAGCAGCCTGCATGCCAAACATACTACAAAAATAACTGAAAGAAAAAAGAAATTAAGTGACTGCACCTGAGGAAAGACTTCCCACTTACAAAAGCTTGGATGAGATGTTAGCTTCTTTCAAAGATGAGTTATTTGCCTGGATGGCTAAGCTCATATAATGTCAGGTAACATGAAGGTTGCTGCTCTTTGGAATTCCCTATGTGATCCAAGAAGCAGCAGATCACTGTAAGAACAACAGCAGAATTATCTGGCTTTGATGTTGATACAAATAAATTTACTACTGTTGCTACAAAGCAATACAGAGATACTACTCCAATACCGTGAAGCTGCAGATTTCTTTAAGAAAAAAAATCAAGCCGACAACAAAACCAGAGAGCGTCTCTTTTTCTTCTCATTCTGGAAAGCCTCTCTCTCTCTTTCTCTCCCTCTCTCTGCAAGACTGCCTTGCTCATACAGTTCCGATGCAGTGGAGCATGGTATCATGAGATGCTTACTCCCGTGTTTAAACGGAGTGCGGTCCATTGGAGTGTGGTAGCGATCCTCCGCGAAAATAAGAACAAGGTCCCGATCTGGCTTGGGCCACCTTCAATATCATCAGAAGGTGAATTAAGAGGATTTGGCAATTCCATGGTCGGCTTCAGTACAGCTCTTCCCAGAGGCGGCTGTTGCAACCAGCCGAGTACCGCGGCAGTGCTCCATACGAACACGTACGCATAGACATACATATACACACAGGCACACGTACAACTTCCTTGTATGCGGAAGCAAACTCCTCCCACGCTCTATTCCTGGCACATATCTAAATGGCTGTTTTATACATATTAACCCTGTGAAATGCTGTAGGACTTTGCTGTTCACCTCCCAGATAATAAACTATCCGTTTGCAAGCCTGTCACGCAGTTCACAGATCAAAGAATCAAGGTGTCACCAGCCTTCTTTAGTATAGATATCACTGGTTCTTTACTGCCTAGTTTGCTTGCATAGCCCTTAGACATTTTTTTTGTCTTGAGGTTACTTACCCTGTTCAAGTGCTCTATTTTCCTTTTCACTGCTTCTGTGCCACAGGCTTGCTGACTGAAAAACATCACACAAAAAATGCAACAGCGCCTTTACCCTCTCGTTATTTAACTCACTTTCTTCCCATTTTGCTTGTCTGCTTTTGAGCATGGTCAGTATCCTGGAAAGAAAAAAGAAAAAAAAATAGAGATAATTATAAATCTCAGATAAAAATGTAATTACTGTACATTTATCTCTAAAAAAATAATTTAAGAGAGACTTACTCTCTATCACTCTGTATTCTATACAGAATGTATAATTTTGCTGACACATAATCTGGGTTCTCGCTCAAAAAAAAAAAAAAAAGAAGAGAAAAAAGATTGTCTGGGTGATAGGAGTGTTTATCACTTGGTAGAACCAGAAAGTAGCTCATTTTTCTCTCTGTGCTCTTGGTCTCCATCACTTAAAAGGGAATCATGATCACCAAGTTCTTGTACAACTCTTTCTGCCAAGACAGTGCCTGTGCCAGTAATTTACAAGTAATGGGCTACAGCTGTGATCTCCAGATCTGGAGCTGTTTTGGTATTTCAGTAATTACAACAGTTTCATTAACATTTAAAGGGAATAGTCAGCTCAATATCAATAAGAGACTTTTTTGTAAAGCGTGGATCCATTTTAAATTTGCATTTGACATTTGATAAACTTTGCACATGAGCTCTGTGGTGTCACATACAGAAAAAAATAACTGAGAATAGCTTCTTAGTAAATCTAATAAATTGTAGAACAAATGTCCAGGACTGGTGTGAGATGAATAGCACATCTTTTCCAGGCCTATATAAATTCAAAACATGAAACGTATTCTCTGTCTTTACGTTATACATGTGACATCTTTAGATATTTAGAAGAAACACAAAGGAGAGTCTGGATGAACAGTGGAATGAGTATCGGGTCAGCTATGTGACTGTATTGTCTATATGTATGCAACAAAAAAAAAAGAGACATATGTTTCTGAGAGGCCAATTTTTCATTTTTACAGCAGTCTTCATTTTTCACTATCATTCTCCTTAGCAACTGCATCTGTACCTTGCATAACCTGCAGCAATTAACTAGAATCAACAAGGAAACATCGCGGGCAATATGGTGGTAGTAGCAGACAATAGGTAGTAAACAGTAAATTAAATTCAGTGTAGATAATTATAAAATGATGAACACAGGAATAAACAATCTTAAATTCTGCATACATTATGAACTTCAGAACCAGACTGAAGACATGAAGAAACAGACATAAAAATGCTAGCTCAGTGTTCATTAGCAGTCAGGAAAGCAAACTAAATGTTAGGATCTAGACAAAAAACAAAATGGAGTAGAGCATAAAATATAATTGTTCTGTTACATGAATTCATGGTTCTTCCACACCTTGCTTACTATGTACAGTTCTGATTCCCCATTTCTAAGGAATTTAGTAAAACTGGAGAAGGAGCAATGAGAACTTACCAAAAATACCAAAGGTACAAAACAGTTCCATAAAATGATTCCCCATATGGAAATGATTGAGTAGTTCTCAACCTGGGTAATTAATTACTAAGGGGAGGATATGACATTCAAAAATTGCACAGGAAATTGTTGTTTATTGTGTCTTCCAATTTTTTTTAAAAATACCTTGCAAAGAAAGTAGGAATAAAATAGTAGATCTGAAGGAAAAGGTGGTGATTCTTCATATAGTGTGTAGTTCAATATCAAAATTTTCTTATCATTGGCGTATGGATGCCAAAATAATATATGTGATCCAAAACAAGCTCCACTGAGAACAAAACACATTCACAAAATGTGCTGTCTCTAGCAGGAAATTTCTGAGCAGTTAATCTGTTGGAGATAGACAAAGTTCAATATAAAGTTTGCAGTTCTTCCCTATGCATCTTTTAATGACAATTGTCAGAAATAATACAGATGCTGTGAAATTGTTTGTCTTGTATGACCATTAGCCCTCATCTTGTATTCCTGTGAAATAGTCCTGTCAAACTCCTGAAGAAACCAGAAGACATAAGTTTACTGATCAAGCAAACATAGGTTTTTGTTTCTTCAAAAACTTCTTTTATTACAAGAACATCACCATACATAAATATTTCAGATAGTCTCAAAGGCACGACTGGTTAATCTTTGTTATCTTCTAAGAAATCATTTTGTTCACATGTTCACACTGTACTTTGAAAGTCTGTGTACTTTGGTGAAAAGGTCGAGGCACTGGCACTAACCTAGTAATAGTTAGCAAGAATGATTTGACACTATACCATTTTATATCAGATATAATCTTTAATGTTTCAACACTACTGAGCAATTCAATACAAAAAGCCTTCTGATTGCTCAGTTCTAATACAGGCTTGAATCATATAAATTGTGTTCTGAAAAGTAAGGGGAAGACTAAGAGGTAAAACATGGTTGGTTGCTGCATCTCTTAAGCTATACAGCTAAACATCCCTGGGTCAGTAAAAGCTGAGATTTCTACATATTTCATATTTGCAACTTTGAGCAATTTGGAAGGAAAACAGAAGAATCTGTGTGCAGCCACTGATCTATGATCTCATTGGGATGACATGGTGGTATAGCTTTCATGATGCAAAGGCTTGCAACGGTTGCATAGAGGCTCTTTAGGAGGGGCAGGCTGGGATGGCAAGGAGGAGGAGTTGTACTTTTCATAAGAGCTGCTCTAATGTATGGAGCTCCGTGTGCGGGAAAGTGATGGATAAGGATTAAGACGTGGACTACAGTGAGTGACTCCTCTGTTTTTTTTATAGATCACCTGATTAGGGAGAAGTAGATGAGGCCCTCTACAGACAGCTAAATATTTCTTCAGGTTTGCAGGCCCTGTTCCTGCATAGATGAACAAGGAGCCCATGGCAAATCTCAAATATAAGAAGAAAGCATACAGAAGGGGGAAACATGGCGATATAACCTGGGATGATTACAGGCACACTGAGCATGCAGGGATGGGGCTGAGAAGGCCAATGCCAAATCTGAAGTTTAATCTGGCGATGGATGTCAAAGACATCTAGAAGGGCTTCTATGAATACACCAGGAACAAAAGAAAGACTAAGGACAATGTGGGTCTGAAATGTGGGCCCCTGCTGAATAGGAAAGGCGTCCTAGTGACAAAGAACACAGAAAAAGCAGATACTGAATGCCTTCCTCACCTCAATCTTTACTGCTAAGTTTGGCTCTCAGGACTCTCAGATCCTTGAGACCAAAAAGAAAGTCTGGAGAAAGGAGGAAAAGAAGGGGATCAAGAGTAGCCAGCATGGATTCACCAAGGGGAAATCATACTTAGCCAGTCTGGTAACCTTCACTGATAAAATGACTTACTGGATAGATGAGGGGAGAGCAGCAGATATTTTCCACCTCAGCCTCATGAGGTTTTTGACATAGTCTGCCCTAACATCCTCACAGGCAAGCTGATGGAATACCTGAAAGATGAACAGGCAGTGAGGTGGACTAAAAGCTAGCTGAATGGCAGAGCTCAGAGGGTTGTGATCAGTCGCAGAACCTAGCTGGAGGCCAGTAACTAGCAGTGTCTTCAGGGGGTCAATACTGGCTCCAATCCGCTTCAGTTTATTTATTAATATCCCGGATGAAGGGACAGAGTGTACCCTCAGCAAGTTTACTGATGAAACAAGACTAGGAGGAATGGCTGATACACCAAAGAACTGTGCTGCCATTCAGAGGGATCTCGACAGATTGGAGAGATGGGTGTAGAGGAAACTCATATTCCCTCAACAAAGGCAAGTGCAGGATTCAGCACCTATGGAGGAATAACCCCATGCACCAGCACAGGCTGGGAGCTGACCTGCTGGAAAACAGCTCTGCAGAGAAGAACTCTGAAGTTCTTGTAGACAGGTTGACCATGAGCCATCAATGTGCCCTTGTGGCCAAGAAAACCAATGGTATCCTGAGCTGCATTAGGAAGAGCATTGCCAGCAAGTTTATCCTTCCCCTATACTCAGTTCTGGTGAGACCACGTCTAAAGTACTGTGTCCAATTCTGGGCTCCCCAGTACAAGAAGGACATTGAGATTCTAGAGAGGGTGCAGCGTAGAGCAACAAAGATGAGTAAGGGACTGGAGCATCTATCTTATGAAGATAGACTAAGTGAGATGGGCCTGTTTAGTCTGGAGAAGAGAAGACTGAGAGGAGATTTGATCAATATGTTCAAGTATCTGAGGGGTGATTGTAGGGAAGATGGGGCCAGGTTCTTCTCCGTGGTGGTCAGTGACAGGACAGAGGGTAATGGGTTTAAGTTGAAACACAGGAAGTTTAATCTCCATATGAGGAAGAACTTCTTTACTGTGAGGGTGACAGAGCACTGAAACAGGCTGCTCAGAGAGGTTGTGGAGTCTCCTTCTCTGGAGATCTTCAAAATCTGCCTGGATGTCACCCTGTGCCACCTGCTCTCGGTGTCCCTGCTGGAACAGAGGGGCTGGACTAGATGACCCTTTCACAATTCTGTGATTCTGTGAAAGGGATACAAAGATGTTTAAGGGACTACAGCATTTCTCACAGGCTGAGAGGCCTGTTCATCCTCAAGAAGGCTTAGGGATGAACTTATTAACATGTATAAATACCTGAAGGAAGGGAGCAGAGAAGATGGGGGCAGACTCTTCTCAGTGGTGCCCAGTGACAGGATAAGATGCAACAGGCAAAAACTAAATGACAGAAAATTCTGTCTGAACATAAGGAAAAAGTTGTTTTTGTTGTTGTTTTTTGTTTTGTTTTGTTTTCTTACTGTGAAGATGACTGAGCACTGGAACAGATTATCCAGAGAGATTGTGGAGTCTCCATCTGTGGAGATACTTAAAAACTATCTGAACATGTTCCTGGGCAATGTACTGTAGTTGACCCTGCTTGTACTGTAGTTGACACTGCCTAAATGTTGGAAGTTAATGAATGTTTGCCTTTTAACAATACCTTTCTGACTTTTTAATCTTGTAAAGAAAGACTTAAAAGAAGATTTAAAAAGATTTAAAGAAAAAAAAAATGATGTGCCATAACAGTGTTTAGATTTTTTTTCACTATGCATAGGAAATGACTAAGGATGAATAATCAAAATAAATCATTTAATTGCTATATTTTTATTTTTAAATATTTGGGTCTGTGGACAGATCCCAATTTCCTTGAATTAGTATATGATTGAAAAATATTCACTGAGTAATTTCTGATGAAGTATATAGTTTATTATGCTCATGTACAGTTCCTTCATTAATTATTCAAGGCATTCTGAAAGTTATATTCATATTGAAATCAGTAAAGACTTCAAAAAAATGTCTATTTACTGCAGGAGTCATATCTGATGAGATTCTTGTAGATGATGGAGTTCTGAAAATTCAGATCGATTGAAGATCTGGTTTGATTTTTTTGTTAAAATAATTTTAATATCTAAATAATAAGTCAGTATTTGTAACTGTTCTGTGATATTCACTGACCATCTGCTATTTTCATAGTCAATCAAATAAATGAACGCAATCTTCTCTGTGCTTGTAGATGGAAGATTTCTTTAAATCAAATTTATTGAATCCAAATTCTGCAATATATTTTTAGTTCAGACAAGAATCCAATATGACCATGCTATTAAAAAAATAAGTTTACACGAGAAGCAGCAAACTGAAAACACTAATTTTATTTTCTCAAAATTTAAGACATTTAAAAACCATAAGTATCACTTTAAATTTCAGACAGAAGAAGAATTAATATCTAATTACTGAACAACTGTGTTTGCTGTCTCTTAGTATATATATCCATTCAGCCATGCACTAGCATATAGCATCCGCTGAAGACTGTGCATTTTAATTTTCAATTGAACAATAGGAATTCTGAAGATAGAAATCATTCTTCCTGTGCCTTTAAAATCTTTTATTATTATTATTATTACTTTGTAGCGTTGCACAGAAAAAGTCATATTTCGGCATTATAAAGTCCTAGCTATAAACCATTTTGATTTTTAAAATATTTAATGGGTTCTGTTTCTCTTTTGTCTCATTGCTTTTGCGCAGTTTATTTGCCAATCACATAGAGTCTTTTTTAGAGAACTGTATTTGTCTTATGACACAAGGACAATTGAGCTCCAATCTCATCCAAGTAATTTGATCTGAGATCCAAAATACTTGGTTGAATATATGTTGCACAGACATTAAAGTGCAGCATCAGCCTAGAAACAAAGTATTCACTCTTTCCATGCATTTTAAGCAGTCTGAAAGTTCTAGCCTTAATTCACATTGATTGAAAAATGGAGTTGCACAGACTGCATACCTCAATGTGGTGTCATAGAGATGGCTTCAATATATCCTCTAAGAGAACAGAATTCTTGACTTCAGTGAAGTAAAATTGATAGATATGTATAACCCTCTACCCTCACAAAACATAGAGTGCTTGTTTTGTTATAGATCAGTTTTCTGATTGTAGCAGAAAAAGGCAATAGATATTTTCCTATCACAATTTGCTTGTTTACAAAACATACATTACATGCTACCGTTATAATAGCAAACAGAGGACATAAAATTGTCTGCAGCAGAATCTCTTTTCTATACTCCACCTGAAAAAAAATACTAAGGATTCTTAGAATACTAAGGGCCAAAAATCAAAAATTTACAATAGGCCTGGATCCCTCGTGTCTAGCAAATAGTTGAGATGTGTTCAGTCAGAACCCTCGGCAACATAAGCTTACTGGAGAGAGTTAAATCTTACTAAACAAGACTTGTTGTGAGGCTTCTCCCATGATTTGTGCTCATCTAAAGTAAAACAGGTTGTTCTCAGATCACAAGTGATATAAACCAGGTTGCTAACCTTTAACCTGGAAGTGATCGTGCTTTGACATCTCAAGCAAGGAGAGTGGGAGCATGGTCTGGGGATTGTGAATTGTGAGATCAGTTACTTAGCTAGAAGAGGCTCAATGGAAAGCTACATGTGCAATATAGGTATAACCTCTTGTTTCTCATCATAATAATTTAAGAGATGTCTAGATGAAGTGCTTAAATTGGTGGCAATTAATAATATATTCAGCAAACACCCAGTGCAGTTCAAAGGCAGACCATTAGGCAACTCAATTTCATAAATTTCAGATATGCCCCATCACTCTTTCAATGCTGTTGAAAAAAATATTTTCAGTAAGTCCATCAGGTATTAGTAAGTAAAAGTCTGTAAAAGGTATAATGAATTATTGTTTTTTCTTGTTGTTTTGGAATTGAAATATTTAATAACTTCTAATTAGTTATGAAATTATTTTACTTGAGGATTTTTAAATATCCTTCTGAAAACTATTTCATTTTTTAAATGATTTATTTTCAAATAAATTCAATTAAAATAAAAATGGAATGTATTTATTTTTATTACGTTAAAAAATATAATCTGAAAGCTCAACATTTTCTATTTTAAATTGACAAACTATATTATTTACTATGAACATAATAATTGTTTGATCTCCCCAAAAAGATATGCCTTGTTTTTCTGTTTAATGTGACAAACAATTAAAACATAATAATTCATGAAGGTCTTTTCTAGAGATTAAAATTTTGATCTTTCTCTGCCATAGACATCATATGTAATTCTGAAAGGTCTGCATAACATCATTTCTTCTTTTGGGAATAGCAGAGATAGCATTTTGTCATCAAAACAGATTCAAATGTAGGAAAAGGCATGGTGAATATTTTCAGACTTTTTTGTCATGACCACCATGTTGTGAAAGTGTATTTAACCTGGTATTTTTTATGCCTTCAGAGAAGTTCTTATGTCTACAAAGATTTATTTCTTTATTTATTTTTAGAGGAAAATAAGAACACAAGCCTGCATTTGAAACATGTTTTACAAAATAGGAAAGTTAAGGGTAATGGTCCAAATATCAATCAGTAAAATTTCTTCACAGCATGTGAAGAATGGATGCTACAGAGGTTGAAAGTTTATGTACCACATCCTTCCTTGCCCTTTACATCTTACCTTCTGTCTTATGACCTTTGGAGCTCATTAAGACTTTCCAGCTATGCAGAGACATAGACAATGAGAGAAGTCTCTCACTAATTTTATTTTTAAGGCAAGTTATCTTAAAGAAAGTTCTCTTTCATAGCATCTTCCTGAAGATTAAGGTATTCCAGTACTAAATTATTAATAAATAAAATCAAGCTTTTAATAAAAGAGAAAATTTATTAAGAACACATTTCATTAATAATGAATTTTTTATATTATTCACATTTATTTTCAAGTTACTGCAACATTAGAAATGTACATTAATACAATGCACTGTTTAGAGCATATTAATATGTCTGATAAGTAAGAATAGTAACAGATAAAATAAAGCAGAACTGAAAAAGTAGTTGACATTGTCCTGAAGTTTCCTTTTCCGTATTTTTATAATATTAGGATAAATTCTGTAATATATTTTAGCATGAAGTGAACTGCACACCAGTTTTTCAGGAAAAAATCTTTAAAAACAAACAAACGATTGAAAGAATAAAAATATCAAAATTTACCACTGACAAGCGCTGGAAATAGAACTAGAACTCAAAGATAGAAGAAATACCCTAATGATACTGTGTCATTATTCATGTCACTAATATTACACCATTAATAAGGAATCACTAAAATGTTCTCTAGAAGAAGTTCTCAAGTTCTTCTGTTCAAGGAGCTGCTATCTTGAGCTTAATTGAAATCAATATTAAATTCTGACTGTAGTAATATTTTCTCCACCGAAACTATGCTATATCTGGTCACCTTTGAACAATACCTGCTACTGAAATTCTGAATTATGTGAATAGCAAATCTGTGCAAAACATTTGTCTAATTCTTTTTTTTTTAGACTATACAACTTAAGCTTCCAGCGATAATCATGATAAAAAAAATTGCCAAAATAGTTTATTGGGCAGAAGAAAATTCAAAGTTGCCATTTTCAAAGAAAATAAGATTTTCCATCGTGGATTTATACCTTTAAAAGTAAGATTTTACCCCTGCTTACAGTATGCAGTGCTCTAATTGTATAGCAACTTTTTTTTTTCTGCATGAATTCTGCCATTCTAGAGAACTGGACCCTAATATCATATAGAGTACATGCATTATGTTCACTATATAGTCAAAATCAGGACTACCTTACTGTATGCAGCAGAGTGCTGAGACAAAATCCCAGGGGATAACTCATCACCTTCATATACAGATAAAGAAATTGAAAGGGAAGGTTCTTTCACACAGATACAGATAAGAGTACTAGCTAAGGGAAATAATCTTCTCATTTTTCACGTGGAAAAATAAATAACTAAAAGAAAGCATAGGCAAAGTCCTTACATATAAAAGTCAAAACATTCCAGCTTTTTTCCTTCTAGTACTGAAATTAGTTTGCTATAAACAAATAAATAAGTAGAGTCTTTTTGTTTGTTTTTTTTTTTTTTTTCTCACTACAAAGTTGTTTATATCCAAGATCAAATCTTCTGAAATGGATAAAGAGAAGGTTCATTATCACATCAGCTCTAACAAAATAAACTTTTCTACAAACTAATGCAACTACAATTTAAAACTCTTCTCCCTGTTGTAACACTCTGTCAGGATTTGATTAGCAACAGCAAGGGCTGGGTTCAATTTCAAGGGGTCACATCAAATTGAGTCCCCATCTAAAAACCTGAGAAAATTAAATTAAACTGTCTGGGTGCTCACTGAGCTGTAGTTCTCCACTCTCAAATGATGAATCAACTGGCTTAATGAAACAGTAAGATGTTGAAAGGAGTATGAACCAGGAAAATAGATAGATAGGAGGCTCTTTGCCAAACTATGGACAGCATTTAAAGTCTTCCTCTCCATTGTGTTGACAAGAGAGCTGTTGTGGCAGCTGATCTGCTTGCAGTCTTCTTCAAACACACCCCAAAATTTACAAGGGCTGCATAATTTGATCGCTGTCTCACCCATTCTGGTAGGCAGTGGGAGTTTCTCTAGGATATCCCTGTACTTGAGCTGTGCACTAGCCACTGTATTAGCCTTGGTAGCTGCTTTTGTTCTGCAGTGATTTCTGCTCTTTCTCAGGACAACACTCAGCCTACGGAGTTACATTAAATTTAATGGTTTCTTAAGACATGTAAGAATAATGGTCTGGCTACTAGCATAGTTTTCAGAATATGGAGGTTTGAGAGTTAAAAAAACAGATGCAGGAATCCCATGTTGAGGGTGCTTGATGGTGTTGTTTTTCCAGTCCCTAGTGGTCACACCATGCTTCACCTGGTAACAGAGTTTTAACAGCAGAAGTGGGGAAGTAACTCCATTGTAGAGGGTTTTGGACTATGGTCAACAAAGTCAGCAGAGGAAGGTTCTCCTTTGCCCTGGGTAGAACAACTTAGCACAGCTTTTCAGCCTTTGTGCACTAGCTAACTTTCAGCAGCTCACATTGAGCTACTCAGTATGGTAGTTCTTATGGTGCTCATTGAAAGGCACTAAACTTGCCTGAGACATCACCCAAGTAATCAAAATACCTAATGAAGCACCTGGAGGCCACCTTGAGTGCCAGAAACCAGGGGCTGACATTGCAAAGTTCAGCATGAAGCCTATTTGTAGAACTAACCTTAGATTCATACCATTTAGGGATCCCTACTAATCTAAAATCCTTAAAAGAACTCCTAATCTGCTCAGTCAATAATGCATTGGACCCTTTCATCTGAAGGCAAAGAACTCTGCAGGCAATTGCTAACCCAGGGAGCCATTCATCTCCCATATCAACGAAGATATGAAATGTTAATGAACAATGCATGTACTCTGCCACCTAGAAGCCAATTATCCATTGAAATCAGTAGGTCACCATGAAAAGAAAAGAATTTTCAACCCACACCCCTAAAGGAAAGAAAAGGAATGTACCCTGAGTCATTATGGTAACTAGGCAAATATATCCCACGTGCTACACTAAGACCTATAGTAAGATCTCTATTTAATAAGGGCACACATTGAAAGGCAAGATCAGCTTTATCGTAGGTGGCAGCTGTGTTTATCAAAGCCAGTGTCTGTAGAGTCAGAAAATACTTTTATTCTGTGAAAGCAATTATTCAGTTATTCTTTTGGGTCCTGGCTATATTTTAGCACTAATACATTCATACAATGTGATGGTTAGACCTAAAACATTCTGAAATATGGGCTAATAATTAACTTTCTTAATGTATTGACCAACTTTACCTTATCCTGCAACTGGTGCTTGGTGGTGATGGTATTATTAGAAATGCAACAAACTCAAATTTGTCTCACATTCAAAAAAGAAAGGCATGGTATTGCTGGTTAACTCATTTGATATTTATTCCCTCTATTCCCTCTCTGGTATCTGTACAGATATCTACAGATATCTAGAAAATTAAATATAAATATAAATATAAATATAAATATAAATATAAATATAAATATAAATGCTTCCTGTATGGTTAGGTTGTGCAGTTTCCATCCATTCCTCATTCCCCACCAAATCAGATATAATTGTGAGCAATCTGTCTTTGACTTCAGAGTGGTTCATGTTCTGAGCAAGAGTTGGAGTAGAGATCTGAATCTTTCTATGATCCTACTAATAATCAAACTTTTGGAAAATATGATCTGTGAAGGACTTAAAAATGGTTGGCCTAGCCTAAAGAAGTGAGTCTGAAAATATAGCAATAGTTAAAGGAAGAAAATATATGTTCTCTATGTCTACGGGCAAGAGGACTGAAGCGTTAAGTGCAGCAAGGAAAATTCGGCTAAGGCATTAAGAAATGTCTCATTTTAAAGAGACAGATAGTGAAGTATGAAGATTAATTATCATAAAAGATTGTAGAGATACCATTATTGGAGATTTTTAAGACAAACTTTTGTCAGAAAACTTACTGGTATAGATGACACTGCTTGTGTAGGAGGTTTGAACTGCTTGATTTTCTTAGCCCTCGTACCGCTATTCCCACAAGCTTCCTGCAGCTTTACGATTGTCCTGGACCTAAGTCAGGCTTCATTTTTTTTCTTACACTTTCTATTTTTGTTCTCATTTCTGCATCCTGTTATTCCTTACGTGGCTTCAAGTTTTAAAAGTTTTTTTTCTTTCACTCCAAAATTTCCTTTCCCTTCCTTGCATTTGAGTATCATTCATCTGAGCCCTGTCATACTAATGCATCCCTGCTTCACTGCTAGCATCCATTCTAGCACTAGTCTCATCTTATTTCCTCTGTTTTGCTCATGAACATGACCATTTTTAATGACTGTGATTGCATCCTCAAGGTTTTATAACCAGCAAGCACTGAGCATAACCATTCAGTGTATAGTAAAGAATATTTCCAGGTGTTCTGTTTCAATACTAGCCTCAAATTGAATTTGCAAGACAAGCAGGGAAAAGCAAAGGCCTGCTTTTTCTTTGAAGTCCTTGACTAAGAAGAGGTTTCCTAGCATGTCTTTGGTATTAATGAACTGCGAAGTCAGACCAACATTTGTAGGAGTTGTAATAGAACATGAATAGTCACTTAAGGGCATATTCCTTAAAGTGGTGCTGCATATGTTCCAGTAGAGAGGAAATCTTTGAAAAAAAAAAGATCAAAGAGAAAAAATCAAAGAAATCTCTACTGAGCATACAAGAATTCTGAGATTTCATTTCATAAATGGGCTAACATATTTTCAGATAGATGGCAAAAGGTATATCCATGACCCTAACAATACATCTGTCTAAATTTCAAGTTCGAATGTGCCGTCACCAGAAAAAGTTGCCAAAATGTTTTTACATAGCTAAGTAAAGTATGCATCCTTAGAACTGAGTTAAGAGCTATTAGTATTCATTTGGGCAAAATAAATGATTATTTTTTAAAGCTTAAAAGTGTGAAAACATTTCAGCTTAAACAGCAAACCTATAAGATGTTGAAATTTAGGTCACATCATGTCAAGTATGAGAAAGATTTTGTAGTCTTGATAGAAATGTCACCAGTGCCATTAATAAAACAAAATTACATATATTAAAGCAATGATGGATTCCTTTCTTTTCATTTCTGTAGCATTAAGATCTTTCTTTCTCTATAGATACTTCAAAGAATGAATTCTAACCCTGTACTTTCTTACTACCCGACGGAGCTGCGATCAACTCTCTGTTGCAGTCATGATTGGTTCAAATATATGTCCCAAATGTTAAAGCCTAGAGATTGATTTGTAAAGATTAAACTGTTGGCAACAAAGAGAATGCAAGGAGGAAAAAAAAAAGATAGTGACTACATATGTGTAACAAACACTTAAAAACAAGTGATGATGGTAAGGGCAGGGACAAAAGTAACATTTTGAAATTGCCTCGTGTGGATGTAATTCACCCCAGGGTACATGGAAAACTGCCTGGAGCAATCAGTTACTTTTTGAGGGATTATGGACAATGGATGATTTTTGGAAGAAAGAAAAGGGAAAGCACAGTACTTGTTTTAAAAATGGAGAGAGGGACGAATCAAAGTATTATGGACTTAGCATAATTTTAACTCTTCAGAAAATAGTGGAACAAATACCACCAACAACAAAAAGACCCCAAATGAGAACAAGCTGAACAGCAGTCAACGTTGAATGAATCATTTTAATACCATCTATTTTCCTTCTGGAGGAGCTTGTAGAGGATGCCTTGTGGAGGAGAAGCATATGTTTTGACTTCAGTATGGCTTTTGATTCTGCTTCACAAGACATCTCACAAGAAAATTGGGAAAGAATCACAGAATCACAGAATCCTATGGTTAAGATTGGAAGGGACCTCTAGAAATCATCTACTCCAACCTCCCACCCCTGCTCAAGAGGGACACCTAGAGCACGTGGCACAGGGCGGCATCCAGGTGGGTTTGGAAGATCTGCAGAGGAGGAGACTCCACAGCCTCTCTGGACAACTTGTTCCAGTGCTCTGTCACCCTCACAGGAAAGAAGTTCTTCCTCACATGGAGAAGGAACTTCCTGTGCGAGGATTACATGTTATTACACTAAAGATTACTATGAAAGATTAAATAACAGAAACAGAATGTGATTATCAATGATTCACTCCTAAAATGGAGGGATGTACAAAATACATCTGTTTAGATCCAGTAGGTCCTGAGTAATACTGTATTTCCACTAACAATGGAAATCAATGTGGCAAATGGAATCAAATCTTTCTAGTAATATTGGCAGAGAGCATGGGGTTCCATCTGGCTATAATCAAACTGGGGAACAGATTTCAAACTCAAAATGTCTGAGAGACATGTGAAGACTGTCCAGTGAAGGCAGGTGCAAGCATTTATACTTAGGCAAGAATAATAAACCAAATGATACTAGATGGGTAAGAACAGGAAGAAGCATAGTGGGCAGCCAGACATGGTGAGGTGAAAAAGGTGAACATGAATTTTGATATATAAAAAGAATTATAATTGTGAGATGCGTGAGATGGCTGAAATCTCTCCACCTGACAACAGGCTCATTAGACTGCCGATGTAATATTAGACTGATGAAATTATTGTGAGTAAAATTTTCTCTTTTCAACTGAGCAATTTGTTTAGAGATGGCAAAATATGTGCATACTATATCACTAAGATTAAATTGAAGATGGTAAAAAAAGAGACGGAGCTATATTTAAAAAATTCCTATTTTTTAATCATGACTTTGAACTTCTGGAAGTGAATATCAGTAATGCCAAGTGAGATATTAAAGTAATTTTCTAGAATACATGAGCCACATGCTGTAGTTCCCACAAACTCTTGCAGTTTCAGTGCCATAATCTATCAGAAACAAAGAAAATGTAGCTTTTTTTTGTTTGTTTTTATTGGCCCTTGTTTGTCAGTTGAGTGAATAAATACTGTTCAAGTATTACAGCATGAGAAAAAGTTTTATGTAATTAAGATTCTTGTACCTTTTTGTATAGAGGACAAAAGTGTAGCACAAATAATCAAATTACAATTCCAAATTAAGGATACTTGGTTAAACACAGAAAAAAGTATTGAAGTATATTTGAGATCTCTTAGTTTAGACAAGTAAGATGATATAAACTCTGGAGTGAGGAATCTGCAGTTGACTGTCAAGTAACTGGGATAAATAACTTCTCTTTCTGTAGGACTTGCAAAGCAAGCAGAAACATTGGAGAAATAGTAAGTGCTTACTAGGGACATGTCTTGTTTACCTTGCACAGAACCCCCGAAGATCTTGGCTCTTTCTTTTAAATTTTGGTAGATTTTGTCATGCCAATAAAATGTTATTGCTTGAGTTGAACCAAGCCATGGATTTTGCCTTGCAGGAAGGATTAAACAAGTGTAAATTGTTAACGAAACCATCCAGCATGCCACTGCAGGCCAGCTGTGCAGGTTATTTCCTAAATATTATGGGGCACCTGTCATTTGGGAGTAGACCTGAGGCAGAGCAGTAGATTTTTTGTGACTGAGATCTGGTTGCAGTTTCTTTTCTGTGGATGAATTCCTCTTCTTCTTATGCCTAGCATGGGAAAAAAAAATGTGGCTGAACAAACAGATTGTGTATTCAGAACTACATGAATTTCCAAACCCTGGGCCAATGCAGCCAAACTTGTCCTTAGTGTTGGAAAAGACATGCGTTTACTACTATTCTACTTCTCACACCACAGGCTCTGCAGGAGGAGACCTAGATTGGACAGAAATGTCATTCAGGACAGGTCCTTTATCTGGGTCTCAGAATATTCTGTGACAGATTCCATTAGGTTAGTATAAACACAGAAATGGAATCCAATTTAAGTTTTTATTTTTAAGATTAAAGAAAAAAGTCTGCCTTATCAAGTTTCTCATTAGGGTTTTGGTGTAAAGCTATAGCTATAAAACCTGAGCAAAAATCTTACAATATATTAAAGAGTTTTTATTTCTCTCCATAATTTCTAATAGGTTATAAGATTCTTCAGAGGTAAAGAACAAGTGCAATTGTCACAGGCATCAGAAATACTCAGAATCTGAAACAGTAAATCTTAACAAACTCAAAAGTTTGTTTCAGAGTGGAATATATGGTAAAGTCCCTTTCTTAATATATACGCTACCTGACACTTTACTGTGCAGATGCCGTTTCAAAATTATGATTGCAGGTTTCACTGCTCAGACTAAATTAATCCTCCCAGTCTGGTGGTTGTTCTGATCCTGCAAGAAAATGACTGGCTTAATAAAGTCAGTCCTCCAATGTTTCCTTATTATGTGTGCAATCAAACTGTCTGATTTTAGGAGTGAAACAACAGGAAAAAAAAAAAAAAAAAAAAAAAAAAGATAAAGAAGGACTCCAAATGGATATGGTAAAAGTCTCTCTGAAAGTCACTTGATTTCTGCTAATTATTTACCTGCTTCTTGTAAATAGTATAGTATGAGGAAAGGCAAATTACTGTGATTTCTATTCTTCTGTTATATTCTGTTTGTATAATCTGTCATTCTTATAGATTGTGGCTGCTCTCAAAATGGCACCTGGACAAGGTGCCCATGATTCACACTTCCAGTGCATAAAAGATCAATACCTGTTAGTGGAAATGTTAATTAACTGGTTATTTGTGACCCACCTCAATGAGAATTTTGTGGACACAGTTCCACAGTCCATTTTCTCCTCTTTTCTCTTTCTCACTACCACCCATTTGCATTTAAACATAACCTTGTTCTTGGACCTTTGTATTCTTCTGATCCTTCCCATTAAACTAATGTTTTCTGCATCTCCATCTAACTACCCACACCTTTCACTGCTGTTTGTCCCAATTCTTCACTTACCACTCTTCCACTTTTACATTGCTCCATTCATACTTGTGCTTCTGCAGCTCTCTATCTATCCTGTATCTATTTGAGCAACACAAACATTCAGAAAAGTCCAATTAAATTATTCCCCTGTGATCAAGCTCTTACCTTCTCAGCTCAGCTCTTGCTTGACTCTCCTTACTATTGATAAGTATGTCTCTCCATCTCAAAAGTGAGAAAATACTCTCCTCCTTAAATACTCATACCACATCCAGCCTTTCATTTTCATAATTCCTCCCTCCTTTCTACAGTTCTCTCTGTCACTCCGTCCCTCTATTCTTTCCAGTCTTCTCATCTACTGGTTGCTCAAATCTTTGTCTTCTCTTTTGTGTCACCTAACTTTCATTTTTTCCCAAAAATATTACCTCCTTGTCATCATAGACTTCAAGTCAGAGAACTTCAAGTCAGAGACTCAGTCAGATTCTTCAAGCTTGCTGTGTCTTCAACAGCTCATCAGTACTTTCAGCGCTTGTCCAAAATGTCAAGATGTTTCATCCTTTTTTTTTTTTTTTTTTTTTTTTAACTTTTCCTCTTTTTGCTCTCAGGTTGCAGTTTGCAAGAAAATAGTACCTCCATTCCCATCACCTTTGCTTTTTTTTGCCTTTTAACCTCATTTCTCACCTTATTACTTCCAGACTAACACTGGGAATTCTACATCATACTGATACATCTTACTGATCCTCTTACCTTTATAGATTCATTTGCAGTTCTTCCATTATTGTCTCTTTTATGTCTTTCTTTGCACTTTTGGTATCACAGATTACATTTTCCTAACACTCAAATCTACTTCTCAGGAGCTATGTATTTAATTCTGGGTGTTAAGACACAGATTCCTTTCCTCACTATATTTGCTTTTCTGTATATTTATTAGATTAACAATCTGCTAATAAGAAGTTTTTCGCATCAGTTTAATTTTCTAAAATGTTGTTAAAAATGCAATGCTCTTTTTATATTTCCCTAATTAACTTTTAGTCCTCAGAACTCCCTAGAATTTTTTGAGTGTGTATGTAATCACTCATATATTCACATTATATCTTTAAGAACAAGCTGTACAAAATATCAGTAAATACTGGTGATTATAAAGATCAGTCATGCCTAACGACTGTCCACAACAACATATTTACTGATTACTGAGGACATAGCTGCTTTACATGGGCTATGACAAGATATATGAAAAGAGTTGTGTGATGCCTAAGGTGGCATCTCTATCATATCAATAAAGTAATATTGTCTTTATCATTCTGAGAAGCATGTGCATGTTCTGCAAAGATGGATAAGTTTGCTGGCAAGTCTTCCTGGTTTACCATCAGTGAAGAGAAACCTCTAGAGAGGCTGCAGGGCCTTTACTTTTGTCCATAGTGTGATGAATATTTCACTTATTTTGCTAAATTTGTATTTACATGACACTCCTTTATAAGAACTCATTTCTAATGAAAGAAGTGCTTTGAAGTCTACTATGTATGGTGAGAATGCAGAAACTATGATTCAAGGTTAAAATGGCAAATCTCGCAGTAAAATTGACTGCTTCACAGTTTTTTGTCATTCTGCATAAAACTTTTCTCCTGCAGACAACTGTTCAAGAGAAAACAAAAACAAACAAACAAACAAACAAACAAAAAATGCCTCCAACCTTGAGGTTGCAAATCAGAGCCTGATGCTGCAAGGCCTGGATGTACCTTAAGATTTCAAAATTATAAAGCTAAGGAAAAGGACCCTGCTTTTAATCAGTCATTCCCATTCTATGCTTATTCTATCTGACTGGTGTTCACACAGCACATGTCCCCTCAAGCATAACCACTGTAGATAGTTGCATAGATTCAGTGTTGAATCTGGACACACAGAATTAGACTTTGATCTGGAATAAATGCCTCCATTGGAGAGAAGTTATATTCCCAGGTAACTACGGCAGTGGTATGGAGTATGGAGACAGGAAGGTGCATAGGAACATGCTGGGTACGAATAGATGAGTGAGATGAGAAACTTGTCTTATGCACTTCCTGCCTGGCAGAACCTACCCAAAGCCAAAGGTTCTGGGAATTTGCTTGTGGGAATTAATAGTTCTGTAATCTTTAAGCAGGATCTACTCTTTAAAAAAATCTTTTCTTCTTTCCCTGAGAAGAAGGAAAGGTGACTTCACCGTATCACCTTTCTGATATGGTGCTGTCAGTCACAAAGGGTGAGGAATGCGGAGGCTGATATACATTCTTTTTACTGTTGAAATTTGCACGGTTTGTGCTTTGTTTTTTAAGTATTGTCATGTTTTACTTAATGTCTTCCAGGCACTTCATCCCAGAGATGTATTAAGTAAAAGAAAAAAAGTTGAAATTCAGTCCAGGTGAAATGTATTTTGGAAAGATATGCTGACATGCATAGTATTCATGTTTAGAAATGATTCTAATTTGAATAGACTGCCTAGATATCACATCAGTAAAATGTAACACCAGAGAGACTGAACTATGATACTTTGTTAAGCTTCAGAAAACAATGCAATCAAACTGTTTACCAAGACTAACAGTTGAACACAGAGAAATTAATTAGCTGTGCAACTATTTCTGTGCATTTTTCTAAACTGTTGTCTTAACGTTTCCTAAATTAATCACACTGAGGGATATTGAAAAAGCTTGTAGATAATTTATATTGGGGAAGTCATTCTGTAAAATGATAACTGAAGTCTTCTGAATTAAATGTCATGCTATTATAAATGGCCACAGTCTGTCTTCAAAATTATGGGAATGGCATGTGAGCAGATTCTTTCTCCTTCAGTTTTTCTTACACTCTTAATCCCTCACTTTATTCTTCTCTATATATGTAAGCATATACGTATGTATATATACGTACATTCACACATATATATATGCACAAGTATATATGTATGTATGCATGTCTGTACATATACAAATATATATAATATATGTATGTATAACTTATAATATTTAAATATGATAAGATATATAAAATCATCATCATCACACAAAGGGAAGATACTTAATAAAAAATCCAAATAGCAAATATAAAGCAAATATGTTCAATAATGAAAAAAGTCATGCAGCAGATGACAGAGCAGCTTAAAGTACCAGCTTATAGATGATGTGTTGTCTCTGAATCCTTTCATCTAATATTTGTAAGCTCACAGCAGGCACATCATCTAGTCTACGGCAGAAAGTTGTATTGATTCATAGAGGAATAGCAAATTCTCCCTGAGGCAGCGGTTCTTCCAAAATGTTGTTAGTATCATAAGGAAATAAAATATCATTGTTAGATATGATTTGTGATACAATCCCTCTCGTGTAATGACTATTAAGATCTTTTAAAGGAAGAGATCTTTATTGACCATGCAGAAGATATAAGGAACACTTCTTCTTGTAACAAAATCAGTCTGGAAAAATTGAGATTTTACAGACCATTAACCTTCTATTAAAGACCAATGACAGGCTTTCTTTCAGAAATGAACACTGAGCAAGAAGTTAGCTGTGATACCAGAAGAAAGAGGAGACAAAATAAATAAATAAAACAACAAAAACAACAACAAGCCCACAACATAATTCTTATCAAAGTCCATTCTATTAATGAAATGAAACTGCAGCTATACAAAGCCAAAGATACCAATAAAGTGTAATGGTGCAGAACCAGGTTACATCAGCATAGAGTTTCAGGCAGTTCACATTCCATTTTACCTGTATTTTCAGAAAGTTGAGCCAGTGTCAACTTCCACGTAGGATGCAGTTGATCACAGTGTTATAGCAAGTCAAGATGACAGTTAAGAGGAAGCAAAAGGTTCTGGGTCATGTCTCTGCTGGGTTTTAATTCATTCTCATTAGGAACAATAATATAACAAAGGGCATATTAAATTCTGAAGCTGAAGGCATGCATATGTATGGCATATGGTTAAATTATTTGCTTAGGCAGAGGAAAGCCAAGCAAAAGGTTTTTTTAATGGATTATATTCAGTAAGAAGTAGGAAGTTCTCTGACTGTTCAAAATGAGTCATTTTAGTGTTAAGTAATATACTGTCAATATGAGGTGAACATGGCATGATAAGGGTACCATTATGTGTGTTGTCTCTTTTAATTGTATTCATTTCAGAGGGAGCAATAAACATTAGGATGCTTTAATTCTGCTCATTTCAGTGGGAGCAATAAACATTAGAGGTCCTTTAGTATCCCTTTCTGAAATGTCCCATATTGGTCTAATTTAAACAGAAGAGACTTGATAGAAGACTTTTTTTAACTCTTTCTCTTGAATTTGAAGTTGTTGCCCTGAAGGAAAGTATAGTTTCAGTAACAAAAAAGAATAAGAATTGCCATTTCAAACATGATACTGTAGCACCAAAGGCTCCTGCTAATGTAGGCTAAAAAGCGCTCTGAAAAAAATACAGCACACAAGAGATATTCGCTCAAGTATTAAAGTGACAAATTTCCTATGTATGTGACACAATTCTATATGCTCAGATGACCATAGCAGCATAATCTGCACATTCCTAGAACAGAAACAAATTACATGTATGTAAAAATTAATACCTTCATATGGGCTGTATGAACAAGTCATAATAAAAGAGATTGCACAATGGCTGACACTGAGGTGCTCTATTTTGAATTTTTCTTCCTCTTCTGTCTTAGATACTGGAAACAAACTCAATCAAAATACATTTTTAGGTTCAGAAATCTCAAATTATAATAGCAAAGAGTGCAGGAGGGAGACAGTGAAGAAGGAAGGAAAGAGGAAAAGAGCAGTGAAGAGAAGGAAGACTGTTGAGTACTCCAATTAATGAAAAGTTTTAAATAATGTTATGTTCATCATACTAGAAAAATAAATTATACTCAATCAAGCCATAGTATACAATGCTTTTGCCTGATAACAAACAATTTGAAAGAGTTTTTTTTCATTTTAGTTGGTAAAGTAAAATTTGATAGGTTTGGATTTTATTTTTAAACTTTCTCCCAGATATAGAGATTTAATATGGGCTCATTTTAGCTCCTGTTGCAGTTAATGGTTAATTTTTAGGGAATACTGTAATAATGTAACTGAGTATGCAATAACTTGAGAGTGTACTAGTGTTATTTCTATTGTCAAAAATGCCAAAGAACTATTCTGTCTTTTTTACTTATCAGCTATGGTATTTCACATTTACATAATGTATTCATAGGTGTCTGGTAGTGTTAATCTCCTTAAAGTTAATGGGAATCTCATCAGCTTCCTTGGGATCAGCTTTTAATCTCGCATGCTTTTGTTTCTTATTTTCAATTCATAATGCAGTAATATTGCTTGGTCAGATACTTTTTATCTATTGATTATTCCAGTCCATCTGGCCTCTACTAAAATAACACAACAGCATATCACAATATTTCATGAATTTTATTTTTAAGAAATTGTGGTCAGAAGTGATCTAAGAAGAGGATCTTACTTCTTTGTTTTTCTAGTAGGTCACGGATTTTCGATGCAGTTTTATGGAGAAGTTGCAAATGTCTGTATCTGAGAAAGGAGTTTTTTTTCATTTATATTTGGGTCATTTTCAGTGACTATATCTATACATCTTGACTCTATTCCTTCAAGAATTTTTGTATGCTCTCTCATGTTGTAACTGCTGACCTTGAGCTTCTGGTTTCTAGGAAAATATATGAAATCACATTGGCATATATTAGTATATATAACATCTCTAGACAAACATTTTAACTCAAGCAGACTATGTATCCTTAGGCAGAAGAATAAATATCAGAGTATGCTGTGATAAACTGTTTAATAAAATAATAATGAAACCCTTCTTTTCAGTGCAGGCTGCTACATTGCCATACATTTTATTGGCCTGAATAGGCAGAATTCTTGGCAGCAAAATTGTCCCATGGGCTGCATAAAGGGCACATGGTATAATTCAGTGTAGTGTAGCTATAAATGGCCAGAATAGAGCCCGAAAGGTCTGCTAAATTCAATATCTGATTTATGTTTCGTATCGAGGTAAGGAGATTTTGGAGTTGATCCAGGCAGAATGTTGGCTTCATGCTACAGTTGGAATTGTCCAGGTGAGAGAGGGTATATGTAACAAGAGAAGTTCCTACTGATTTTGTTCATCCAGCATAACACTTTTCATGGAGAGGCACTTACTTTAAAAAATATTCATCCAGTTGAATCCACTAGAAATTTATAGATATATGTGCCATATATAGTATTTTAACTAGAATTCCATTTTTATTCGTTTATGTTTATCTGTGAAGTCCCTATATTCCCTATAGGGAAAATCAAGCACCAGTTGTTTTGTCATAATGACTAAAGTTGCAAAGTATCATAAATTACTATTACTATTGAATGGTTATATATAATTTACCTCTTTTGGGACATCACAATTTAAAAGAGTGAAGAATGCCAGCAAAAAATGACAAAGGTAAAATGAAAAAGCATAAATGCCTTGCGCTAGTAATCTCAAGATATGCAGTGCTTACTAGCTATACTGGTTGGAAGTGTGGCTAATGAAGTACAATAAGCAAATAGGATAGAATAGGGGGAGGAATTTTATTTTTTTAGCTTTATGAGATAGCAGTAGCTATTGTTTGGAGTAGCTGTTGTGTAAATGATCTGCCTGCTGGACTTGGTTAGCAGAATCTCACCTCATTCTTGAACTGTTCTGCTTTAAGAGTATGTTTTGTATTTAGGCTTTCAGAATATAAATATTGACCTATGTAGAATATAAACTTCATAACATATACAATGCACCTTTAACACTTCTAACTTCTAACTACTATTGATCAGGAAAAAAAAAAATCGTATTCCTTGAAAATCAAAAGTTGATATTGCCTTGAATTACTATTAGCAAATAGAGAATGATAGAGAGGAAGAGACAAGGGAGTAAAGTACTAGCATCTTTCCATGAACATTTTTGTGTGTTCTGAGAATATGACAGTTCAAAAAAAAAAAAAAAAAAAAAACAGACAACACAGTTTTTTGCTATAATCTGGATTTAGAATAGCTGGTCTGATCAGTAGCACTTCTTACTTCTTAGTACCTCTCACTGAGAAGTAAGAAACTTAGAAATATATTTTTGTTCTTGTTCTAGTCAGAAGAACAGAAAGTTGGCAGCAAAAGCTGATTACTAAAGCTATTTAAAAATATTTCCTGTGGTAAATATGTCTCTGTTTGAAACATGTATAAACCTTTTTTTTTTTCCCTTGGAGATTAATAAATCACCAGCATAAAATAAATATTAAATACTCCATTCTTAAATTTTCAGATCAGAATATCATGACAGCAGAGTAAGGTGTGTATAAAAACATATTTACCAGTGCTTAAGCTAAAGAATAATTAGATTATTTTAAATATAGAAATACGGTAAACTTGACAAATAATGAGCTATTTGAAAAGTAGGAAAAACACTTCAACACTTACTTTCTGGAAAAATCAGTTTTGATTGATCGAAATTTTCCAGAAGGCTGTTCTAAACAATGATATTTTACTGGCAGTCACTCTAAAACAATTACATACTGCTGATTGTTTTACTTTTTACAAGGTGTTTATTCATCTGTTTTAGCAACCCATATCATTCTTTGCATCTTTCCCTGAGCTTTAGCATGTAAGCTGTCATGAACTGCAATGTTTATCTGAAGGAGACTGAAGCCATAAAGCTTGAAACATTTCTGAGATGTGTATCAAGTTTAAGGCAAGTGGAGAGGACACACTGCTTCTTTTTTCCTAGTAGAGTCATAATTTTCGTGTGCCTAGGTTATTTTTGTTCACCAAAAGAAAAACGTTTCTGGTTCTCAGATAGATTTCTCTAACTTCCTGCACATACTTATCATAGAATCATAGAATGCTTAAGGTTGGAAGGGACCTCTAGAGATCATCTAGTCCGACCCCCCTGCACACGCAGGGTCACCTAGAGCACGTGGCACAGGACTGCGTCCAAGCGGGTTTTGAAGATCTCCAGAGAAGGAGACTCCACAACCTCTCTGGGCAGCCTGTTCCAGTGCTCTGTCACCCTCACTGTTAAGAAATTTTTCCTTAAGTTCCTGTGGAACTTTGGGGGCTTCAGTTTGTGGCCATTTCCTCTAGTTTTGTCCATAGCCACCACTGAAAAGAGGCCAGCACCATCCTCCTCACTGCCTCCCTTGAGGTACTTAGACACTGATTAGATCCCCTCTCTGCCTTCTCTTCTCCAGGCTGAACAGGCCCAGCTCCCTCAGCCTCTCCTCATAGGGCAGATGTTCCAGGCCCCTGATCATCCTTGTAGCCCTGTGCTAGACTCTCTCCAGCAGCTCGACATCCATCTTGTACTGTGGAGCCCAGAACTGGACACAATACTCTAGATGTGGCCTCACCAGGGCTGAGTAGAGGGGCAGGATCACCTCCCTCGACCTGCTGGAGACGTTCTTCGTTAAGAGCCCAGGATCCCTTGTGGTCTGCTTGTCTCGTGGTCAACTGATGCCCCATGGTCAATTTGTCGTGCACCATGACACCCAGGTCCTTCTCTGCAGAGCTGCTCTCCAGAAGGTTGGTCCCCAGCCTGCACCGGTGCCTGGGGTTATTTCTCCTCAGGTGCAGGACCTTTCACTTGGCCTTGTTGAATTGCATGAGGTTTTTCACTGCCCAGTTGTCCAGTCTGTCCAGGTCCCTCTGGATGGCAGCGCAGCCCTCTGGGGCAGCTACTCCTCCCAGTTTGGTATCATCAGCATTTGAGCAGTTCTTGTGTGTTGTCAGCCTGAGGTGTGAATTGTTTTGTTAAAGAACTGTGTCAAACATTTACCATGAACACCATTTTTTTTTCCCTATAAAAACTTCTACAACTCTTGTTTTTTGATAAAGCTAAGTGCAACATGGTATTTTTATTTTCCTTTTGGTGATGAGGTTTTTCCTGATAACCTCAGTTTTCCTTTAGATGTGATAGATGTCTTAAAAATTCTCGGGAATACTTGATGTATTCTGGGTCTGCAGAAAGCACACTACAGAATGGTCCATTATACAATGTATACTTACTTCTCTTAATTGCTTTTTTTGTGGTTCTTTCATTGAAGACACTAGTGTAGAATTCCAATGGTCAATGGACCATGTTGGTGTTGAGCCTTCACCTTCAGAGACAGACAATCAGAGGATTAGTTAAATTTGCCACACATTTGTACATTTCCCTCTCTCACTCTTTTTTTTTTTTAAGCGGTGAAGAAGAACTAATAACACTATTTAAGTTTTGGCAATAAACATACCTAATGGAGTTTTAAATAGTATTTAAATTATGTCTAAGTAGATCTCCAAACTCATTTAGCAAACAAATGACTACTAATGCTTTAGATAAGAAGACAACTGTACTGGGTAATGATCTTTGAAGTTAAAGTAATACAGGTCAATAGAAAATTCCCTATCATATTAGTTAACAATTTATGTTTTATTTTATCTTATACATTTTGAGGGCAGATGGCATATTGTCTGTTTTCTTTGTTCAGTAATGGAAGCTGTTGAAAGCATTAGCATGTAGACTTCACAGTGAGAAACTGCATTTTTGATTATGCTTCTAGCAGTTAAAAAATGTGCAAGATTTTTGTGAATCTTGTTATATTAAATGCTGCTCAAAAAAATACAAAATATAACAATTCTGTGGATGGACTCATGCAGATTGGAAAAGCATTAGAATTTGCTCTGTATAAATGGTTCTAGAAGGCATATGATATTGGTTTGGGTGTTATTGTAGTATTTTGCTTGCAAGCCTTCCAGAAGTTCAGCAGAAATAAGAGATCAGATAATTGAGCACAGATAACTGATCAAGGTGGGGAAACATGAATCTATATATCTATCCATCTGGTTAATACACTACAAGAAATCTATCCCATGCATCTTTGTCCTTCTGGAAATTAGTTATCTAAAATCTCACCTAATATTACCTATTTACAACAGAGGCACCTACAACAGAGTTAGGTGCATAATTGCACCTGCAAACATGGTAAGCATGGTTACAAACAGCACGTTAAACCTTGCCGTCATGGCCTGTAGTTATTATGCCCTGCAAAATTTATTACAAGTTCTTCATGATAAGGAAATTTCTGTTTATGTTTTGGTTGTCTCTAGCTTTCCTCCCCCTCATACCTGTCACAAAGACAGAACAGTAATGTGCCTTCATGCAATGGTATGCATGGTCATGAACACAAACATTGCCATGCATAGACTGTGTTGCTGCATATTTCAGTCTCCTTTCTGCTCTCTTTTTTTAGGTGCTAATACTTAAATAGGCTCTTTTTCACCCTAATTAGTTAAGTACGTACTAAGAAAGTCACCATGAAAAAGGTCAACATTTGTGTTTATTATGACAAATGAGGTGGGCAAATGATGATTATATTCTCTGGGTGATATCTTTTCTCATGTTGTTGATTATTATATAATGGACAGGTATAATAGATATGTGCTTTGCGTATGCGAGGGAGGGTGCAAGCAGAACACACAAGCTGCAGAATATGTTTGTAAAACAGCAATGAGTCCTAGTGCAACAGGACAAAGGAATTTAAAGGAAGGCCAAAGGGATTTGCTATGAGTTGGTGAAGCGGAGCTCTGCCTACCTTCAAAGGAGCGTAGGTTACTCTGGAGAGTGTTGAAGTGAGAGCATTAGGTATATGCAGTCCTCAGACTGGTAGATGCAAGCTGTATTCCCTCATGGTACAGTGAAGTAGATCACACTTCAAGACTTCAGTATAAAGCATTGAACAGGTTGACAAACCTAAAGAAGTGAAAGAAACAGACCTAATGTCTGCACGGACACAGAGCAGAACTTTCAAGTGGTAACAAAATTCACTCTCAGAAACCGAAATGAAGAACAATATCTGATTACAGTGTTTCCTGGCCCTGAATCTCCTCTTTCCTCTCTGCAGTCATTGTGAGAAACATGCTGGAAATCAAGCAGTGAGCTGAGTCACTAAAGCTGTTGCCTGAAAAATCTGGATGTTTAACTCATACATATATTTAAAAGTTAAGTCAGAGTACAAAGTAAAGTAGTATGGTTCATCTATATAGGAATAGGCATGAAACTGGAAATGTGGATGCTCTTTTATGCCATTGTATATAGGTGCATTACTCTGCTGCTTTTGCTGTCTGCCTTAGCAGCTCATAACCTGCTGCGACAGGGCTTTGCTTTTGTTCTTTATCTTTAGGTACAGTAAGTATAATGCTACCCTGATGAAGGCAACAGAAGTTTAGCTTTTGATTTCAATAGCTTTCTTTAAATTGTTTGACTAAGAAATTGTTATGTGTCAGGTCCCGCTGAGTGTGTTGACTGTGTGCTCTCCCTCTCCCCTGTTGAAAGCAGACCACGACTTGCACCATCCTTACTTTGCTCAGGAATAAATTCTAGATGTGGAGGACAGAAGAGAGCCATTGCACAGGTCTCTGATTCTTTGCTTGCTCTAGACATAGTCAATGGTTTTGAATTTTTCCACAGGATTAAATTCTTTAAGTACAATCCTCTGTCTGTTTGTCTCCAATACAGATGCTTATGTATACTTGAGTTGTCCGAATATTATGAACATTTGATATGCAATTTCCTAATTTCTGCCTAATCTATAAACAGAAAATAACACATTGGGCTATATAAAAAGGCCCTCAAGCAAACCTATTTTATGATAAAATTCAAAATGTGAAATTAGTTTTCTAACAGTGCTTCAGTTTCTTTGATGTATTTTCCTGTAAGTTATAGAAAAACTGTAACAAGATGTTTTGGCATATCTTCTATTTATTGGCATGACAACATTGCCTCTACGATATGATGTTGCTACTGCTTTTAAATCTCTGGGTCAGTGCAGACCTTCTTTACTCAGACACCTGACAACACACAGCATATTCCTGCAGTGGAAAGACCTGGAGTGTACCTAAAAGCAGCAGTAGGCCAGAGGAGAAAAAAAAGGATGGACAGGCTGGAGTAGATTTTCTGACTTACAAGCCTGAGGAGGAAATGAGAAAAGTCAAAGCAGTGCTTATGAAGCAATGTAACGACAGTGATATAAACACATTTCTCACATCTTTGGAAGGTGAAGGACTGAAAAGCTACAGGAATATATTGTAGCTATTACGTTTTGGTCCTGCACTTCCCAGTGTAGGATTTTAGTTTTCCAAAGTAAAGCTTTGGAGTCAAGAAAAGGAAAAGTCATGAATTATCAGAGTCCTGAGGAAGCATGAGCTTAGATTCACCTGGAAAAGATTAGAAATGGCATCCCTAGGATAGGCAGATATGCACCCAGTGCTTTTTCAAATAGGACAGAGGGAATTAAGCAATGCTTTGTTAAAGTAAGGGTATCCTAAAATACTCTTACTCTGAATAAATCATTTTGGTACAGTATGCTCCATGGCGATCAGTATTTTTTTAATTGTTTCTCTCAGAAAAGCTAATTGTATTGGAACAGATTCCTCCTGTTGTGTTTGCCTCCTTGAGTTGTTGGAAAGGCCTTAAAAGAAACTGGAAATTGGTTGCTTCTGGATGGTCAAGATTTCCCCTGAGGCAGGAAGAAAGGAAAATCCTGGAAAATTGAATGGAGTTTTTTTTTTTTTTTTTTTCTGTCTGCTCCTACCTTTCCATGTCACCTTAGGTTGTGTTAGGATTTGCAAAAGACTTGCTTATTCTAACTTATGTCATGATCAGAATAGCTGCAAATTCCAAAGTGAGGAAGCATAGCTGGATAGATTTCCTTACTTGTTCAGCAGCCCATAAGAAGCAGTGTCATTACATGTGAAAGAGTAAGACTAAAAAGTTGTTAGGAGTGTACAAAATGATAAGCAAACTATATGCTATTTTTTTCAACCCTGAACCCCCAAGCTTACTTGGTTTTGCTCTAAAATAAATTTAAAGTAAATTTAAAATACTTGTGACATTGAACAGTATACTAACATTAAAACTAAAGATATATATACCAAGTTGGTGTACATTGAATGATAACTAAGAAAAAAAACAAAACATAAATTCTAACCGCTGCCAGAGTTGTGGCAGACTATATATATCTTTTTAAATATGTCTTTGTAAAATTAAGAACGATGATATCAGACTATGGATAGAAATGTCATTAAATATGGATGAGCAGCAAAAAATGAAACCTGTATCAAATCCCCAGATATTTCATTTACCTCCTACTTGCACATCTGTTTTCCTTCAAATAAGAGAAAAAAAAAAAAAACCCTTAACGTATTACGTTTCGGCCCTTCAATGCTAATTCTTTTAAATGAAATGTTTATTTGACTGTATTTGTTATGTCAACCTACCAATCAATCTTTTAAAAGTTGAGCATTTTTATTCAAATAGAGGCAGGATCAGATTTGAACTTACCTTAGGCTTCTTCTGCTTTGGCTCCAATATAGGAAACAATACTTAAAATACAAAGACACGATATGCTAATATTCCTGTTTTACTCAATGACCAAATGTCTATTTATATGTGTAATGTCCGAATCATAGACTCATAGAATGCTTAATGTTGGAAGGGACCTCTAGAGAACATCCAGTCCAACCGCCCTGCACACACAGGGTCACCTAGAGCACGTGGCACAGGACTGCGTCCAAGCAGGTTTTGAAGATCTCCAGAGAAGGAGACTCCGCAACATCTCTTCGCAACCTGTTCCAGTGCTCCGTCACCCTCACTGTTAAGAAACTTTTCCTTAAGTTCCTGTGGAAATTTTGATGCTTCAGTTTGTGGACATTTCCTCTAGTTTTGTCAGTGGTCACCACTGAAAAGAGGCCAGCACCATCCTCCTCACTGCGTCCCTTGAGGTATGTATGGACACTGATGAGATCCTCTCTCAGCCTTCTCTTCTCCAGGCTGAACAGGCCAGCTCCCTCAGTCTCTCCTCATAGGACAGATGTTCCAGGCCCCTGATCATCCTTGTAGCCCTGTACTGGACTCTGTTCAGCAGCTCCACATCCCTCTTGTACTGTGGAGCCCAGAACTGGACACAATACTCTAGATGTGGCCTCACCAGGGCTGAGTAGAGGGGCAGGATCACCTCCCTTGACCTTCTGGAGATGCTCTTCTTAATGCACCTGAGGATCCCATTGGCCTTCTTGGCCACAAGAGCACACTGCTGCCTCATGGTCAGTTTGTCATGCACCATGACACCCAGAACTTTCTCTGCAGAGCTGCTCTCCAGAAGGTCAGTGCCCAGCCTGTACTGGTGCCTGGGGTTATTTCTCCTCAGGTGCAGGATGTTGCACTTGGCCTTGTTGAATTGCATGAGGCTTTTCCCCTCCGAGTTGTCCAGTCTGTCCAGGTCCCTCTGGATGGCAGCACAGCCCTCTGGGGTATCAGCTACTCCATTTGTATCATCAGCAAACGTGCTGAGGGAGCACTCTGTGCCTTCATCAAGGTCATTGATGAATAAATTGAACAGGACTGGACCAAGGACTGACCCCTGGGGGACACTGATATCTACAGGCCTCCAAGTAGACTCTGCACCGCTGATCACCACCCTCTCAGCTCTGCCATCCAGCCAATTCCTAATCCACATCACTGTGCATTTATCTATCCCACACTTTGGGAGCGTGCTCAGGAGGATGCTGTGAGGGACAGTGTCAAAAGCCTTGGTGGAGTCGAGATAGATGACATCCACCGCTCTCCCCTCATCTATCCAGCCGGTCATTCCATCATAGAAGGCTGTCAGGTTAGTCAAGCATGATTTCCCCTTGGTCCATGCTGACTACTCTTGAGCACCTTCTTGTCCTCCATGTGCTTGGAGACAACGGCCAGTATGAGCCGTTCCATCACTTTTCCGGGGACGGAGGTGAGGCTCACTGGCCTGTAGTTGCCTGGGTCCTCCTTCTTGCCTTTTTTGAAGACTGGCATGACATTGGCCTTCTTCCAGTCCTCTGGCACCTCCCCCATTGTCCAGGATCTTTCAAAGATGACAGAGAGCGGCTTAGCTGTGACATCTGCCAGCTCCCGCAGCACTCTGGGGTGCATCCCATCAGGGCCCTTGTTGTATATGCCCAAGCTTATACAGCTATTATGTGTGACAATTGACTCAGAGCTATATCTATAGGTCCATACACTTTATTTTGGATTGTCTTAACATTCTGTTTTGTTTCTTTGTCAGACTTTTGGATTTTATTTTTACTTTGAAGTTAGCAAATGATTTTAAAAAGGGCACCATCTGTCATGATAATTATTTCTAAAGAGATGAAAAAAGCATAATATAAGGGTTGCCATTGGTCATGGACAATGAAAGAAAAATTTAAAGCCATCAGATTGTCATTGTGCTTGGGAGAACTATAGAAGGAATGTATATACATTGAGAAGTTGATAGGGAAGGACATCAGTAGCATTTCCCTCTTGGCATTCCTCACATGCCTTTTACGCGAGTGCCTGACTGTTCTGAGTGGTCCAAGGAGTGAGCTCTATTCTGTGTCATGGCAAGAAGAATTTTGCAGACATTTAAATCTAATTTTTAATAAAACTTTTTGTGGGAATGGCAAGTCATCTCCCTGTGGAGGAAATACAAGTGTTCTTGTTTGACTTGGACTTCCAATTCTCTGATTTTCTTTCACACACTACTAATTAAACTTTCACAGCTCCAGAAGGATAGAGTTTCTTTTCAGTGTGACCTCAGAGGAATACTTTAGTAAGACATTGTCTAGAAAGGCAAGGTTATTTCTGCTATGTTACATCAAGTCATGATATCATGGTCTGATTTTAATTTCAAACTTAGTTAAAAAAAGGATCCATCCTTAACTCATTCTAGTTCACAGGTTCACCAGCAATGCTCCATCCAAATTACTGTTTAGAATCAAAGGAAAGAGAATGCTCAAGGAAATTGTTATATTCTTTTTGCTATTGTTTATCAGGCAGATGCAAAATTTGAATGCTTAGTGGCGTGCAGACTCTGCTCCTTTGTGCCCTTCAGTTGAACGAACAAGAGAAGGACCACATAGACTTTAAAAAGCTTCAGCTGCATGATTACCAATAACTTATAAAGCTTAATATTATGTGTCTCCTTTGATAATCTAAACTCAGTTAAAAATATGTGCCAGTCTGGTGAGAAATGAATAAAGCTGACGCAAAACCTATTTCAAGTGGGTATATCCAATACTACATTTCACATTTTACTGGTTGACACACATTTATCACTTCATTTCACAGTACAGTAAACAACTCATAAGTCACAGACTAATTTGATTGACAGTAGCCTTGGGCATTCTCTAGTAATCATGTATTACACTGCGCTAAGTCAGACTTTTAGGGTAATTGGCTTCAACAGTATGAAAAATATTCTATAGTCTGCTTAAAGAGAAGGGAAAGGGGGAAATCAAAAATGCGAGAACAATAAATTACAGAAATTTCTCATTTGAGTAAGTAACAGCTTTAATAGCTTTCTCTAAGTACTGAGTGCACTCAATTGAACATCTGCTTTCCAGCTGTGTATATTGATATATTACCAGGGTTTTATTCTCTTCTATTTTAAATGTATCCATAAGTTTTTCAGAGCTCCACTACCTGACTTTCTGACAATGCCTTGATTGTGAAAGATATAAAAATGTCAAAAATTCTGTAGGCCATTTTATGCCCAGGATATTATTTTTCAATTGAATCCAAAGACAGATGTCTATGAACAATTAAACCATTCTCCAATCACACCTTGTTCCAGCTGGGATCATAGAATTAAAAGGAAATAAGCCATCATGATTCACTTATTGCTAGAGTACCTAGTGTTTCCTGTACTGCTGATAGACTCTTATTAAACAATTCTGTCGATAGAAAATGAATATTGTCCGCTGCTTGAACTTCTAAAGTTAGTTCTTTGATATTAAATTTGATTTTCTTCTCTTGTAATAATTCATATACATAGTGACTGGCTTCAAAAATTCCCATTAGATGGAGATTATGTTATCTAAAGCTTACTAAATCCCATGCCAAGTCTCCAGTTTAGTTGTAAAGTAGAACACTGAAAAAATATGTACTGAAAAGAGGAACTTGCTAATCAAAAAAATGTAGCCCAGTGTCTTGTCTAATAAAGGAGATATGGAAAATCTTTACTCTTTCCCTCTACCTTAGTATGAGATTACCTTTTCCTATTTCCTTTGTCATTATTTTCTAATCGGCAGCCACACAGCTCAGAATCACACCTTTAACAAGGGTCTGTATAACTTGTGCTTATGAACCAAAATATGAACCAAAATATTTACATTTTTGTGATTCACAACAGTGACTCCCAGATTCATGCAAGGAACATTTCATTTCCAGACTGTGCCCCAAAAAGTTGTTAACAAAATATTTCTGCACTTTACAGAGAGACAGTTTATGATCTTTGGTTATGTATTCTGAAAGAAATATACACTCTCCTGGAAAATATACCTTTTACTGGGCATAACAGAGAACAAACAGCCTTTATTTCAAAAAATGAATATAAAATAGAGGAGAAATCTACTGACTAATTTGTTTAATTTTATTAAACGACAGTGAAAAAAAAATTGATATTGTGTCTCAGAAACATTAGTGATTAAGAGGATACATTAAAGTGTGTAAGTTAAATCTATTTTAGACTTGATAAGTCTTTGGAAAAGATTGACAGATTAAACTCTGACTATGAAAACTGCAGTTTAGTAAAAAGTAATTTCCTTTAAAGCCTTGAGATTTTCAAAGCATTAAAGAAGGTGATTGAAAGATATACTCAAAATACAGAAAGTTGACAAAACTTACTCACATGATTTCTCTACATTTCTCTGTGCCATTGCAAGCATGTATTAGGTGCACTAGCATATGTTCAATACTTCTTGTATATGTCTATACACACTTAAACTGAAAAAAAAAATAGGATCAAATTTGGCTTTCAGGCCCTGCCAAGCAAATACTCTAGACATGTGCTTAAATTTAGCAGAGGAATAATATCTTCAAGACCAATGAAACTCCCCACATGTTTAAGTGATTTAAATGTTCACAGGTTCAGGGTAGTTTTATTTAGGATTTATTCTGTTGCAGCAGAGAGAGCTAACATGACTCTTTCCTTGCTTTCCCAGTCTGCCCACTGTTTACATTAGAGATCTGTAGAAGCAGGTAACATTCTTTTATTAGAACAACTAATATGTAGAACAAAGGAAAGTTGGGCTCACCATCCTTTTTTTCATTCTGGAAAGCACAAGGGTGAACTTTGATTTCATAACAGTTTATAGAATTACAATAATCTCCTCTGTCTTCTAACTCTCTGTCTTTATTTTATAATCCTTAGACACATGGGTAACAAATTATTAAAATAAAAAATAAGTATATGAATCAATTAAATTTACGAGAAAAAGTTGGTAAAAATCTATCTGGAGAGAGATATTGAAGCAGAACTTCAAATAAGATTAGATCTTATAACTAGTTGTTACAATTACTAGTTTTTCTGTAAATATTATTAGAAGAATCAACATGTACATATGTACAGATATACACATATATTCAAGTATCAATACTTCCATAATATGTCTAGTACAGATCTTCTGACTTCAGACTCGCACAATATGTTTTACCTAGCATAATTTGAGTCACTTGGATAGAATATGTAGGTTTATACCATAATTTGCTGTAAACTGCAGTGGGGCATTTCAGTGCAGCAAGGTAAATTCCTCTGCAGGTTCACAGTTTATATGTACTGACTTGCTCTCTGGAAGTACTTAAGTCTCTCCTTTAGCTGAAATACAATATTAAGATGATGAACTTAGAGTCATCAATAAAGTGCCAACATAAAGCAGAAGTTCTGGTGTCTTGTTTTACACATTCTATATTTCCTGTATATTTATCGAGTCTTGAACAGCTAATAGCAAAAAAAGTCATTTGTCCTCCCAAGGGACTAAAATGCTCAGAAACTTATAAATCAGCTTCACTCAGAAACTTCTAAATCAGGAATTATGCTCAGGATCAGAATAGACAAGATCTGTCAAGAAATCAGACTTGCTGTTGGCTTGTGTTACAGATAGATAAACTGAAATTATTTGGAAAAAAAATAGACCTTTTAAAATGTGATGAAAAGAAGAGAGTCTAATTTTTTTTTCTAGGTTAACATCTGTAACCAGAATGGTGACAGCCTAATTAGCATTCAAAAGAATACTGAGGTAGAAAAGTGTGACTGCGGGAGTAGAAGATTAACACAGCATATCATTGGGAAAGACACAGCACATTGGATGAGCTTCAGCAGGTAAGAGGCCATTGTATAGGAAAGTTAAGTAATTATATGTCACAGGATCAAAGGACTGCTTGAAATGTTGGAGGAAATTAGTACACAAGTTTAGAAGAAAGGTTTGCTCCCTTGTGCAAGGTGTACACTAGCTATTGCATAAAGCCAGCAAGAGAGACCAATTCATGTCCTAAGATAGTACATGAGTAAAAATGTCAGAAGACTAGTGCCAAAGAGTTTAGGAAAGCAGTTTAGGGCAAACAGATTACACTGAACTCACCTTTGGTGTAGAGCAGAGGAGTATAGCATGAGGTTTTAAGCCAGTGACCAAAGAAAGTTCCTGTAAGAGGTGAGGGCCAAAGAAAACTCAATATTGTTTCTATGTAGCAGTAGGATGAGTTGTGTTTTAGAAGTAGTTTGAAACTCAGACTTGTAAAAGCATCTCTTTATAAAGCATATGGAAGGGGCTACTTTCCCCTCGATTTTTTTTTTTCCAAATAAAAGTGAATTTAAGATATCTCTGTTTCATGATCCTTTTCTTCAATAGTCATATCCTGAAGAGACTGTATTGTGGGATATTCTGAGCACCATTTAAACTGCATTCTTTCTGCTTTCAGATTTTAGATTGAGGGTCTTCAGTAAAGGCTAGATGATAGAGTCTTCTTACATCCAAAGGCAGTGGCTTTCCAGGATATTTATGAAGAAAACAAAAGTCAGGTGAGCAGGAACTGGTTAAAAAAAAAAAAAAAAGAAAGCTAATCTTTGGATTTGAATTTTTGAAAGAGAAAAATTCTTTTTCTATTTTTCTTGAAATTATCAGTGGTAACTGATTTGATTTCATTGAGAAGGTAGCTATGTTAACCAAGAACAAATTGACAAATCCCACCCTAAGAACACCTAATTCAATGCTCACAGAATCTCAAGACAGCACATTAAGTATAAGCATTTGTAGATTTCATTTTTTTCAATTTTCTTCCCATAGTGCTTTATCGTAATGTAACAAGCATGTATATTTCAAGAATTGCAAGAATAAGCTTAAGAAAAGAAATATACTCTCATTTTCTGTTTTGCACATACTTTAAATTTGTCTCTTACACAATGATTATGGGTGCATTATGGGTGTCATAATTGACTATGATATTTCATTTCATTTGAAGATTAGTTTTGGCCATAGTTCTCAAGGAGATCATTTTCATGACCACAGAAATGAACAGCTTGGCAATCATAATTAAGCTAAAATATTTTTGAATCACAATGTTGGCCTATGCCTCTGCTTATCACAATGTTGAAATGAAAACAAAAGCATTAGAGTGATTTGGTAGAGTGTGTTGAACTATATAGTTATGGCCTCTGACCTCAGTCAAAGGATGGGCCTAACCTATTATATCTACTGATACAGATTACTTTTACTTCCAGGGATCTTACATCCCTTAAAAAAAGTGTCAGTAACTGCACAACTTCACCTTTCAATTGTTCAGTAGCTTTCCTGCTGAAATCCGTTTTGACTTGTGGTGAGAAGAGGGAAGAATACACCTTCTAAAAGTAGCTCCTGCTGTCTCTCTAAATACCATGTTCTTCTTCTCTAAAGTTATACAGCACCTGTTGCCCCAATGTGAAGGACTTGTAGTCCTCCTGGTTATGAGGACTATGGCACCATACAAAACTGTAAAAGTAGGGATCGAATTAGTATATTTTTCCAGCCTCATTTCTCAAATAAGTTTTCTAAATTAAAGAGTAACACTATCAGTTTTGGTAATGACATAATGCTTGAAGTTAGTACTTCATCTGCCCTGTAATAACAGTCCTTAGGCCTTTCTTAAACTTGTTCTCAATTTCTACTTCTAAATTTGATTTTTATTTTTTATTTTTAAATAATGATGAGGTTAAAAACTGGAAAGACAGTCTAACTGAAGAAAAAAACTCTTTGGAGCCTTATGGAGTTATGCACAAAATATGAAGCTTTCATGTCCTACAGGAGGAAAAAGAAAAAGATTGTTCTTCAGGAAATCAAACTAATCTGACATTCAATATTTAATAGATACACTTATTCTTAAAGTTATTTAGTTTATCAAAATAGATGCATAATTGTTAAATTAAGATGAAGGAGTATTTTGCTACTACATATAAATTTGTGGCAAACTGTGAGACACTAACTGTAGATGTTTCTCAGCTCAGACAACCATGCTCTTTCCTTCACTGGAATTGAGAAGTGAATCCTTTATATGCATCACTTTCTTGCTTATTTGTATTTCATTATATGTTGCTTTTTAACTGATTATGGCTTTATCAGAAATTAGTCTCAGTGAATACCTTGCTTCATTGAGTAAACAAAAGCTTTTAAATTCAATGAGAATGATCAGAAGTAGGATTCACGCTAAGTTCCTGTTTCTTTAGTAATTAGCATAGAAAACAGGGCTAAGGGGAGGGACTGAAGTGGAAAAAAAGTACTTTAACATGATCAAATAAAATAATTCTCTGTTATTCATAGAACTAGGGAAATGGGACAAAAGAGATTCGAAATAGGAAAACAAGAAATGAAATGCTAAACAGTATTTTCTGTTTACTCCTATTTATTGAGAGTAGAAATCTATCTCCAAAGCAGTTTGTTTTCTATAAAAGAAAGAGATAAAAGATAAACATTTTGAGTGACATCAAAAGCACAGTCTGTGCTTGCTGTCAGGAAATTCTAGTGCTTGCAACATATCAGATCATGGAAATACACCATATAATTATCCTCAAAGAGGTGAGAAAGAATTTGAGAAGGATAAGAAAGCAAAAGAAAAAAAACTTTGGATCTTCTCCATCTTCTTCCCTGATATATTTTTAGTAAAGGAGTTCCTGATTTCTGCCTTCTGATTTTTGTCACTACTACCCAGTGTACTAGAAATATCAGTAAAAAAGCATATTGTCTCAAATTTTCCATCCATTTTTACGTAGTCAACAGGCTTGGATGTCTGATAGAAAAAATCATTTTCCATTTCAGTAGTTTTAATGCCTAAATAACTCATCCGCTATGCATTACTTTTGCTTGTAACGTTCTACTTTTCCTTGGCAAGCCTTCTCAACACAGTGACGAGATAGATAAACAAGGCATAAATAAATAGGACACAGAATCACAGAATCACTGAGGTTGGAAGGGACCTCTGGAGATCATCTGGTCCAACCCTCCCAGTCAAGAAGAGTTACCTAGAGCAAGTGGCACAGGATCATGTCCAGACAGCTTTTGAATATCTCCAAGGATCAAGACTCCGCAACGTCTCTAGATAACCTATGCTCAGTCACTCTCACCAAAAAACAAAACTCTATTACTCTATTTGATACTTCTGAAGTTGCCCTTGTCAGTATCATTGGTGCCTATATGGAAGAACAGCAGGAGATAACAGGCAAAAGAGTGTATAAAATATGTGATACCCCAGCAGACAGCAAATCTCTCTGGACAAGGGATCAGGTTATCACATAAGTACCTCTTTCCCCTGCAGCAGGGAGTCACCCACAACAATCACTCTCTGCTTCTTCCAGGCGTTCCTGCATGCCTTTAGATCGATTGACCCAACTCCTTCACTTGAGACTATGATGAGCTCCTCCACGATTTAGAGGACACTGAACATGTTCATCAGTTGCAAGATTTCAGGAGGAGTAAGAGCCATTCTCTTCATATGAGAAGTGACCAGTTCCCAGTCTTCATCTTCTACAGAGTTATAATTTACTGTTGTATATGGCATACTGCCCACCTGCATCTTCACTGCTTTGGAGAGCTAGAACTCTTGAAACTGCTGGGTCTCTGAGAATATCTTATCCATCTCTCACTATCTTCTCAGATGCTACACAACCTGCTTTCTACTTCCCTAAATCCTTTACCCCACCCCCCCCCCAAAAAAAAAAAAGTGTATAAGCCCTAGCTCCACAGAGACACCATAGGTTCTTTCTGCAGCCTGAGACTTGCAGAGCTGCATCCACTGTGAAAAGGTGTGTCTGAGTAGAAACCTCTAACATGGCAGACACAGCGACTCCAACAGCTGCTGGAGAGCACTCTCTGTGATAAGCCATACCCATACTGAGGAAGCATACTCAAGTATGTGTACCCAAGTATACCAGCCATAGGAGATATTCTTTATATTTCTAACTCTGTGGTCACCTTTGTACATCCTAGGCCATCTAAAAAAAATTTAAAACAAGACTAAATGCTTGATGTCAATTTGGTTATACCATAATATTGACCATTTATTTGCCAGCTCTTATCAGTCCTTGAATGTCTTATGTAAATTTTTCACAGCCAATGAGACATTTCAAGGTTACTATTTTAAATCTTATTATGCTTTAAAGTTGGAGAAAAAAAAAATCTAAACTTTTCCCCTTTGGTCTAGTTCTCAACTAAAGGTATAAAGTAAATTAAATATGATTTCTCTATATTTTTCCCTACAAAGTGCCAAAAGCTGTTTAAAACTTTTTGAACTCTTATACACACTTCCATGGCTCTCACCCAATTCACTTCAAATATGGTCAAAAACCATGCAACAGTATTAGGTGTGACCTGCCAAGTTTGAGGTCAACATTCCTTTGCTTGCAATCATCACTCTAAAAAAAAAAAAAAAAAAGCAATTAAGCAGTGTAATATTGCTCTGCAAAGTATTCTGATCTACCCCTGTGTGCAATGTGTTATACCTGTGCTTTATGTATATTTCAAAAGACAGCTGTGACAACATGAAATGTATCTAATATTGTTAGATTTACTTACTTCTTGCTTTCTTCTGTGAAAACACCCTACTACTCCTTCTGAGATCATGTTTTTCATATTTGACATTCAGAGTATCACCTGCTGCTTTGGATAATTACATGGTAGAGTTCCTGAAAACCTTGTCCTCCTTATTAAAACCCTCAATATCCTCCAGCCATCGCTTTGCTAAGTTTTCTCTACCTGTGGAGTTTTGATGACATAACTCAGTTCTGTATGTAAGACCGTCAACTTAGGCCATTTATATCCTAATTGCATGACACTATGGTTTGTTGAGAAAGCAGAAGCAAAGCACTTCATGCTATGTATTTTAATGGTTTGGGGAGAGGGGTCACAGCAGAACATATAAACATTGCATGTTAAAATCGTGTGGACATTTTCTTTAAATAAAATATTACTGTGTAAAATTAATATGTCCTATGCATTGTGGATAGGAATTTATGAATGGTTGTTGACATAGTATCTCTGTGTTAAGGTTTTATTAAAGTGTTTTAAACACTTTTTTTCTGGAGTCTGTATTTGGAGAACTGTTACTATAATTTAAAATGTGATTAACATTTGTTGTATTATTCCACATTTTAGGCCATTGGTTTTATAAAAGGCAAGGTTTGAAAGTGACTTTGTGATCAGCAAGCAAATATAGATAGGGAAATTTCTAACAGTAGATGGATAGAAGGCAAAGACAAATAAGTCCTAATCATGGAAGAGGAAACAAAACAAAATAAAGTTAGACTGGAAATAAGGTGACAATTGTTAACCATAAAGAATGAATATAAATTTATTTCAGCACATATATTAAATGAAAAACAAATAGTTGTGGATGTGTAAATGTAGATATGCATGTACACATGCCACATTTCAAACCTCACATTGGATGACAGGAATATTTTTATACTAGTTCAAACTCGTTGGAAAAGTCAAAAGACTTCATCCATAACAAAAGAAAAATCAAAGGAAAAAAAACAATTACATATCTTCAGTGAAAAGTGACAGAAATTTATTACACTTTTAAAAGCTACAGAAAGTAGTCTGGATAGGTAGGTCTGTTAATATCCCTCTATTAATATATTTCTTCCTACTTTCTTTGAAGAGATTATCCCAAATACAGTCCTCATTCCTCCTCAGCTTTAGCGTAAGGTCTAGGGTAAAAGTGGCCTAAAAACTTCCAACATCCAAGAATTACTGGAGTAACTGAAGAGCTAATCAAACTGAAAGTGAGAGGCCTTGATGAAATCATTCCCTCTTAGGATTGATTTGATCTTTGATTTCAGAAGAATCAGAATTTTACTTTTATTTTCAGTTTTCCCTAAAATGGAAAACTGAGGTAGAATAACTTGAACATATTGGATAAAAAAAAAAAAAAAAAAAAAGGTTTGGAGTGTTGTAAATATTGCTAATAAAACTGAATACCACCACTATAGAACTTCAATGTTCCATACACCTTTAAATTTCATCTAATAAAAATTATACATGATGCCATGGAAAAAAACTTTTAAATGTTTTTTATTTCTATTTCCTTCACCTTGTGTACCAGAAAAAGAAAATAGTTCTAAATTTCAAACAAACAAACAAAAAAAATTACAGGAAAGCCTGTTTTAAAAGGAGTAGCTGTGAAAAACTCAGATTAACCGCTGCCTTTCTGAAGCAAAATTGAACTTTATAACCGAAATGGTTAAAAAGGATAGATATCTGTAAAGTAACTTTTTGCTGGCACATAACAGTTGGCACTGCTTTCTTTTCATCAGTCATGTGACTGACACATCCCTTTATGAGCCTTCCCCCAAAAAGAAATGCGTCATTTTGCCATTTTTTGAAAATTTCTCTTATTTTTAAATTTGGCAAATCCTATTCAGTAAAATCATTCTGACATTCAGCTGAGTACCTGTACTTAATATTCACGCATTAATTTGTTATACTCTGTCTGTAAAACTGTAATGATAATATTTCTGACCATAAATATTAAGAAGCCATAGAAATGGAAGGCTGTGATAGCACATTAAAATAGATACCACATAGATACCTGCTGTGAGAAAATTAATGATATTTACATAAAATAAATTTTTGTAAAATATTAAGGACAAATCAAATTAAAATTCTGATGTTCTAATTATTTATGGGAGAGATTTTGTTTCTGTCATTAGCTATCTAAAAATTAGGTGTCTAGTTTAAGTTCATCGTATTAGACCCCCCTCTATCTCTAGTGAATGAAGAAAGGTGGTCACCTTTAAAGAATTATTCAATCTTCCTGATAACTTAGAGAGCAATCTTAATCGAGACCAAGGCAGTAATACAGATGAAATAAATCTATTGGGTACACAGGTAGCATTACCAGACGTTTGTATATTCATATATATTCTTATGAGGGTTATTTTGAGTCTGAATCTTGTTTCAGTGAAAAAAGCTTATCAGGCCAAACAATGCACATATTTCCATGTTTCTGCAACTACTTACCTGACTGGAATGTAGCGAAATCGTTTAATTCTATCACAGTTCAAATTATGAACTCTCAATATATATAAAATTTTTCCATTTTTATCATTGGATACTCTATTATTATCATCATAGGTTAAACCTGCCTATGTTTAATTTTCTTCATTGTGGGACCGAAAAATTGTTTTTGCTGAAATACGTGGTATTCAGTAATTCTAATTACCTTATCAATCACTCCATTTTCTGACATACCTTATTTTTAATGGATACTTATAAGTAGCTGAAGATTCTTTATTGTTTTTATTCTCACATTTTCTTGTATCTTTATGTTAAAAAGAGACTACAATATAGAGAATTGGATTTACTAATTAAAACATTCTTCTAAGCATAAAAACAAGCGAACAAATGACAACAATGACAAAATGTTTTGGGAGAAAATGTAAGGACAGCTGTGGGAGAGAGGTATAAGATAAATATCATAGGATAACTATCAGTAACATGATAAGAGTCAGGAGAAAGGAAAGAAGAAGAGGCAGAACTAAAATTTCAGAGCAGCCACTTCCAGTTCACATGATAAATGAAGGTGAAATACTGTTGGAATATAGAGAATGGATAATTCCTTCAGAATAGCACATGAAAAAGATGAATGAAAAAGTTTGAATTCAAAGGGGAAAATGTATATGTGCCAAGAAAACCCAGTCAAAACAGCAGTAACTATAAATAATGGCAAGGATCTGAATTAGATATTTTACAGTGTGGGTCTGTGACTGGATTAGAGATAACTCCAATACGTATTTGCTGCATGATGCTACACATACAACAGGTCAGCAGAATGAATGCCAATCCCACAAAGCACTCTAAATAATATGTTAATGATTTATGAAGGCATTTTAGCATAGCTGTTAGAAAGCTCTAGTTCCATAATGACAAAGTATAGAGAAAAGCCAAAAGCTAAGGTTCTCAGACTTGCATTGGTGTCTGCATGATCATGTAGAATTAAGATCATGTCTTCTGGTTGCTGGAGACTTGTTAAAGGGTTCCTTTACATTTCTCCTGCACCTCCTTATTCATTATAGAGTGTTTCTTTTTAAGTGCATACTTAAAGAAAAAGTAAGTTTGTGTTTACAAAGCAGTTTTGAACTGCTTTGTCTCATCTAGAGTAATCATCTAGAGTCTCATCTAGAGTAATTTCTGCATGCCATCAGGACGACGGTAGACCCCACAATATCAAATGAAACCAGCCTAGCTGTAAAGAAGGTATAATAATAATTTATAAATAATTACCCCTGAAGTTCACATGTTCATCTACTAAAAAATAGATGTGTTACTTGCAGCTTTATGAGGCTTTAAACATATTATGCATCATATACTTACTTATATGTGTCATATGTATGTTTAAATAAAGCAGAACAAGTCACCAAATATAAGTGCCAGAACTCATTCCTTAAAACTTGTCTGCAGTGAATATGTTTGTGCATTAGAATTTATTGATGGATTTTAATATTTCCTTAAATTTTCTTTAAAGAACTTTACTTCAGAAATGCAGTTACCCAAATCTGCAGCCATTTTAGAGGCTTCAGAGTACCCAAGACATAAGCGTAGAATGCTTATGCCTTGGCTTACAAATAAAACTAAATCATTTGCAAGCATTTTTTAGTCTGAGATAAATAAACATTATGATATACAAAATATGTTCGTTGTTGAGCAGGCTTTCCTACTTGTTTGGCTAATAAGTGAAAATAGCAGATGTTAGATAAGGTTTAGTGGATTAGGGAATTTACGACTTAGAAAGGACATTATGAGTAGAAAAATAAGAATGTTCTCAGGTGTCAAGGGCCCCACCTATGTAATTGCTGCTGAATGCATAATCAGAAAAGACTACAGTAAGCATCATTAAAAATTCAATATCCAATATTCCGTGGGTTTCAGAGTCTGATATTGTCCAGTGATTTAGAAAGGAGGCACTATAATGCCATTTTGAAGTAGTATTTATTGAGATTTTAGTAGAACGCTCTGTACCTGAACATTCTCAAATTCAGTTTGTGTAGCTTCAAATTCATGGGTTATTCTTTCAGTAGTTTTTAGCACCTATCCGTTATGACTCCCTGAAATCCATACCCTAAAAGAGATTGATTTTATTTTTGACTGACATTTAGAAGATGCAAAGCTTCTTCTACGAATTGCTTATCACTTAAAATAGATTGTTGATACTCTGTCATCACAAGATAATACAGGATATAATTAGCCCTTTTCAAAATTTTCTGCCTTTAAATACAAAAATTATACACATTAGGTATGCCTCTCAAAAAAATATATCAATGCATGCAGATCACTGTGTGTTTATAAATATTTTCTTAGCAAGCAGAACATCCTACTAATACTGAACCAATCAGAAAGAACTCATCAACTTTCACAGGGTCCATTTTTCAGGTAAAACCAAGAAACACAAAATAACAGATAAAGTCAGAAAGTTGAAACAAGCAAGTAAAAGCTTTTTTTTCTTCATATTGCTAACAATTATTTGAATTATCTAAAATGACAAATCATTTATTATAAATTTGTGAAAAAATAATGATCGGCAGTAAGCTCATTTTCTGAAAAGTACAAAAAGACAAGCTATATAAAAATTATTCCTATATTTTTAGAGTATATTTCAATTTGAACTCAGAGCTTTGATATATGAGAACATGTTTTCTATGGTGGTGTTGTCCTCCAATTTAAAGAGGAGAAAAAGCTTTTGCAAAAATAGTCGATATCCCTGTTTTACATATTTTTGCATGTAGAAGGCATGATAGGTTTGAGTAAGGTACTGAACATAAATATAATCATTAGAGAACAACACCATATTTCAGAAATCACATACTTTTCGCCTTCTAATTTTGTAGAAGCAAATTTCATTCAAACTTTCAACTACATTGAAAGATTATCAATTTACCTTTAAAAATGTTTTATCTGTATATTCAGTTCTTATATAAAAATGCACTCGCACACATACGCACATATATATATAAGTATGCATGTCTCCAATATCCTTCAAAGTGCAAGCACTGGTATTTATCTAAGACCACCTTTTGCAGTTGACAACCTTCTCATAAAAACAGAAATGCACCGTAAAGTGAGTTAGTCCTAAAAAGACAGCAAAAAAGAACGACAAATAGGACCTTCAGCTTGCACATTTTAAGATTTTGACAGAATGACCTCTACGTCTGTCACTTCATAACTTTCATGCAATAATTGCCACAAAAATTTCAGAAAGATATTGGAATGATAATCTCTAGGTCCTGGTTCTGTAATCAGATCTTTATCCTTTTTTTGCTTGTGAAATGCCAGAAATGCTTTTTTTAGGGCTGGACATGCTTCGTATATTTTCAGCAATTTAAAAACTCAGTCACCTAGGTCATGCTATAGGTTCTGTGTACTGTCAATAGAGAAGGAGATGCTCTGCTAAAATTTAATTCATTCACCAGTTTTAGGACCTGGTAAAACTCAATGTAAAGGCTAGCTTAGATATGCAGAATTTATGTGCATCTCGAATATAAAACTTTCCAAAATTAAAGAGCATGAATCCCATAGTAAGAGAATGCCTAAGGCAAATTTTATATTGGAAGTTCATGACTGCACTCCTAACTAAATGCAAGTCTTCTTCAGCTGTCTGGACAATTCTTTCAGTTGAAAAATCAGAGCTTTTGAACTATCAGAAGAATTGATGTTTTTCAAATGATCTATTACAACTACAGAAAAAAGAATGAAAATACTGGAAAGCTTTTGATATTTAGAATCTTCTAGTGCTAAAGCAACCTGACCTGTATCTGAATATTTTGTAATTTGATGGATCACTTATTTTTATTATTTTTCAGAGGTTATTGTTGTTATAGAGGAGAAAACATATCAGTGATGAAATACAACATCAGAAAAGTATCTCAAAACAACAACTTCACAAATAAAGATGCCTTGTAATGATAAGTTAAAATATATATGCATATCCCAGGCTTTTGAAATTATTAGGAATACAAATAGAATAAAGAAAAACTGAACCTTAAGATTTTAACCAGATTAGGGCATGCTGTTATCTCGCTGTTTTACATGCCTGCACATATATTTCTGGAACACATCCTTTTGTTGTTTGTGTAAAGACACATTAGCATTCTCTTCTTTTCACTGTATCATTTTCTGCAGGAGGAATGCGGGGAGTTGTCCCAGAAGTCCTGTAGGAAGATAGAGGCTCATCAATGCAACAATGAATTTGCGCCATATTTCAGTTACAAGATAAATAAGTCCTATCATGAGCCACAGTTTTTATCTTTAACTAGGTGTGCACAAGCTCAAGACTTAAAAAGAAAGCTCTACTCTGCACATGAAGAATAGTTTCGAGGTTGGAATGGACAAGCTCGTACATAAGAATCTCAGCTTATACTACGCTAAGGACTTACGTAAGAGATTGTGCTGTACAGTGCAAGCTGAGAAGTCTGCAATTACATTGTTTAAGTATTTGTATTGGCAGCTATCAAAAGAGTACATTCAGTATGTTAAATTATACTTACAGTAATGGTAACCACCCCTGCTTATTCAGTGAGATATCTCTTGTGCTTCCCAGCATATGATTTCAGAAGACTTTATAAGGAGTATCCCTGAGGGCTCTCTGCATCTGATAGGATGTCACTCAAGAAACTTACTCTTTTCCACTGACACAAAGAAAGAAATAACTGTAGGAAAAAAAGAAGTCTCTAGTTCCAAAATAAACACACTATAAAAAGTGAATGAAGCATCTTGCTTTTAGCTAGAACACCTGTGCAGTACATCTATTGCAAATGGCATCACAATATGAACTGAATCTCTCCAGGCAGTGACAGTGTACTTTGTTTTCTGGGAATTTGAGATGTAGCCTTTTATGAACCCAGAAATTTTGGGGTGATTATAACTACTAGTCTTGACTGAAAACAGTTTGACATGCCAGCAGTATGCTGCTTTTGTAAGTATTTTTTAATCTTTACATTTCTAATAAACTGGGCTGTGATCCTGCTGAATTCAGCATGTCTGATTTTACTGATAGAAGTAGGACAAGTTCAGAAGAGCAGTCTGATGCACAATTAATGTAGTCAGTGTTACTAAAGTCGCCAGTGCTCGTGCATAACAAAATGCCACTGGCATGATTCAATGCATCCTTTGCAAGTACTGATCTCTCATAGTGTTTGAGGGAGCACTTTTCTCACTAGCATTTCCTTGAGGACCACATCAATGTTTAAGTTTGATTCAGTTCTGAATGTCATACCTGTAGGGCAAAGAACAGACTGAAGGGGTTAAAACAGACATAAATCAGAATGAAATATGTGGCTCTGCATAAGACTCAACTGGATAAAACAAACTGTGTATCCATTTGTGCACAGCATGTCTCTCCCAGATGAGCAAAGTTGAGAAAACAGGCTTCATAGACTGAACAAGTGCTGTCCATTGATGTACATAATAAATCATCAGCCTAGAGAATTTGTCAATAACATGCTGCCCTAAACATCCATATGTCTGCAGCATTAGGCTCATGTTATTGCAGCTAAATGAGATCTCAGGCAATACAGAATGAAAAAAGAACTGTAGCTTAAGGTGGCATCTGGTTATTTTGTTAAACCCAGAGACAATTTCGGCAAGCCCATAGTCATTCATGAGAACAAAAAACACTAGTTTGTATTCTGTATGTATCTTAAAAAGCTAGATAGGTATCGGAAAAAATATTTTAACCAATTCAGTTCATCTACAGTGTTCCCAAATATAAGACCAACTTTGGCCATACACAAGATGCACCTCACACAGGTAGATGGTGGGATTAAACACAAAGTGCAGTGATTTAGGAGATCAACTTAACCAGAATCTGGTTTCAGGTTTACTTCTGTACTGCAGAGTGACTGTGAACAAGACATTTTCCTGTTGATATTTGATAAATCTTTCCCACTTAGGCTATGTTCACCAGTGTTCATTACATCTTACCATGTGTTTGTTCACTGACTACGTTGTCTCTGGTGGTACTATAGGCTACATAGTCTAGATGCAAGGGGACTTCAGTAGCAGTTATTACCCAGGAGGAAGCTGGTATTTATTGAGGAGGGAGTAGCTTTAATAATTTTACTGCTTGAGATAATCTATAAATGCCACTAAGCTCTAAGGCCCTAAGTTCAAGTTATGTATGATCTGATATGTTCTGTCATGATAATGATAATGATTGTGGAATACATAAGCAACTAAGTAGAAAATAGATAGGATCACTCAAATTACCTCTTACTAATCCAGAAGTTATAAAATTCTAGATGTATTTAACATGACACTCTACACAGCTCAAACAAACACTTTATCTCACAGAGAGCATTTTAAGGGATTTATGAGTAGAAAAAAAGGCTATTTTTGACCTCTATTTTTACCTGGATACTTATCTTTCATCATTTTATTTTTTTCAGAAAACAGTCAATAGAAAAAAAAACTGAGTTCCAGCTGGACCTGTTGGAATGGTCAGGAGGCTAAATTTCAACTTCTGACTTTCATAGATGGAATTAAAATGTGTGTGTAGCCTGCTGTTTACAGAAAATGCAGTTACCTAATATTGATCATGCATGTGATAGCTGCTTAACAAAACTGGTGAGTAGTGCCATTTCTAAGTATGAGAAATTACTCTTGCTTAAAAAAGAATATTTTCATGACCGACAGTAGGTGCTTTGGAAATGCTTGAGTGTGGAGGTTATTCTTTTTTTTTTCTTTTTACCATTATATACAAATTAATATTTGTATATATATGTGTATAGCAAGAGAGAGACAGAGAGAAGATGTTTCTTGCAAAGAATAATTCAGAATATTCAGAATCTATTTTGTGAGTTTCTAAAATTATGTAACTATCCCCTAGAATATCACACAACTGATAGAAAATCACTAGACTGGAGCAATCCAGTATTATTTATTGTTCATGGATAATTTGTTACCTGGTTTTGTTGTGATATTTCTGTTATTATCTGTTTTTGTCTACTATTCCTGATTTCCACACCATTTGTTATTTTCATGCAATTACATACAATTTAATTTGGAACATAAAACATTAGAGAGAGGAAAATAAAATACAATCAAAGAAACTAAATCTAAATGAACAAGAGAAATGTCAAAAGCTACAAGGCAATTCTGATGCATCCTTTTACATTCCAGAGAACAAGAAAGCCTAAAATAAAAGTCAAAAAAATAAAACTGCTAAAAGATTTCTCCCTTCTTCATGTAATAAAAATTAATTTATGGAACTCATTGATATAAGACTATGTTAAAACAAAACAGTATGGAATATAAACCAGTTTAGACATTTACATGGAAAACAAATAGGATAACAAGAATTTCAAAATACGTTTTGAAGGAAATTAAACCATCAGTCTGTAGGGGATAAGCCTAACTATCACAGATGAAAACTAGGGAAAAATATAGAAAAAAAATATTCTCTAACAGAGCATTGCTATATTTTTAAAAACTTACAAAAAGGAGATAAAAAGGCATATGAAAATATGTTTCTAATCACAAAAAGAATGATGGGCTAACAGGAAAAAAAACTGAAAAACAGACTGTGATCTGTGTGTTTTCTTTCTTATTTTCATTCTGTTTAAAGCTACTATTTTTATCCTTCTATCATAAAGCTACACGTATTTATTCTGGACAGGTTTTTTGACAAGGACATTGTGAGCTAGAAGCGTCATACTATATTCGTCATTTTTAAGGTACATGCAGTTCCATCCCGATCACATTGAGGTAGTTTTGCTTTTCAGCAGAATGCTGCAGGTTTTAATCACAAGTTTACTTTTATACTCAGTATGAAACCAAAATAAATATCCCACCAGCATGAACACTTTTCTAAGAGGACAAGAGGATTCCTGCTTGTCATAAATAATGATGGTGATCAAAGCCAACCAGGTGCTCACACTGACCCTGAGCTTTGATCATTTACGATGCTTTTCAATATCTGAGCCTGTGAGTGAGTTGCCCTAATGGCCTCTGATTACATTAATGGCATATGGCACGAAATATGAATAGAAGATAAGAAGTGAGAAGGAGAGGGGAATGCCTAGCTATGCAGCATCTGTAAGCCTAAAAATCCCCAGGCAATTGAAGTAAGCTAATATTCAAAGCTTTTCACACACTGTACATGTTAATGCTATTGAAATACTCAGTAGGCCTTTCAGGAAAGCTAGTCCCAAAGGACAATGACATGATCCTTTGCTCACCATTTTGAGCAATTATTCATATGAGTAGATCCATGATCTTCAAAGGGCTTGTGTGTGTGCGTGTTTGTGTTTGTGTAAATGCTCTTCTGAAGCTTGCTAAGTTCCTGATTCCTCAAAAGTGCATATTAATGCTACATTTTTGTTCACTGTAAGCATTTTTATTGATTTGAGATCCTTTTACCTACTGTTAGGAAACCATGACATTCATGACAGCCACAACTGTAAAATCCCTGAACTGCAAACTATGATCCAGCTGCTTATCTTGTTAACATCAGTTTCTCATTATTTCTAAACACAGATTCCATGATAGTGTTGATAGCTGAAGACATTTTGGGAAGACTTCGTGCTATCAAGTCTGACTCGCACGTATGTGAAATTCTCCGAAAACAGTTTTCATTTGTCTGTGCCAGCACTTAAACAATTTAAAGTAGAGCAGCAGCCAGCTTAAAGATAAATACAACATTTCTTAGCATAGCATGGCTCTTTGACTGCTGTGTGTATTTCAAATGTTCGTCAAACACTTTGCAGCTAGAAAGAATAAACATAGCAGGTGACATTATTATATGGGCATGAAGCTGAGATAATTGTTTAATTCACCTTCTTGGAAAAAGCAGTGATAATAAAAAAGAGCTCAGTTAACATCTTTGTAAGAATCTTCTTCACAGACTTGAGAGAGAATCAAAACCACCAGTGTCCCAGTTTTGTTTCTAGAAAGGGGGTATTTCCTCAGTGCTGCCACAAGGCAAACATTCAAGGCCACACTTTTATAAAAAGAAAGAAATCTCAGCCTTCAAGAGAACTGCCCTTCTCAGCATGTGAAGATTCTGTTTTACTGTATTATGCCACCACTTCTGTTAGCAAGAACAAGAGGGGATAATCGAAGTGACTTGCTTTTACTGAAAACTAGAATTTGATTAGTCATTAACCATTTTCCATGGCTGTTTGCCCTCTTGTTATCATCAGCAGTCATGTTAAAGCATTCCTTCTATCTAAAATAGAGTCAGAGAACAGCAAAATCAAGCAGTCATGAACAGATGAGTCCAGATATTGACCCCACTGACACAATTTCAAAAGATCATTATTTTTATACTGCCACTGTTCACTCAGAAGAAGTCTGAGAGTTAACACACTGCTTATAGGATACCTAAGGTCTTCTCTACTAACTCCCAGATGTGGTATCTATATTCTCCTATACCACTTCAGACACCTTTGGACTACTTACTGATGCTCTAGATAGACATTCTTCTGTAGCAACTGCTCTTAGAAAACGAAAAGAAAGTCCTTGTTGCATGCTTACAAACTTCTGACAGTGTCTGCCACTATACACCGGTTAGGCTACGGATGAATAAAAACATATTTTAATATGGAATTACAGTCAAAAAAAGAGAGAATTCAGCTGAGATCACATCATTTCAATGACAACACCATAGATTAATACATTTTCAGATATATGGATGATGTTCAATATCACAAATAATAATATAGTGACAAGGTCTTCCTTTGAGATGCCTTTACTATGTAAATGATTTACTTTAGGCTTGATTTGAGACAATTCCCTAGTTACATTTTACTGTGGCCTCAGAAGCCACAATCAGAAGTAAACATTTCCATGGTGTCAGATAACACCTCATTCAATGCCATGTCACAGTAAATTATGGGTGTCTGGGTCCTGTAGTATTTGCAGCTTTGAAAAATCAAATTATGCAACTGTGTTGTGTACTGGATGGTCCCATGGAGCTTTGACGTTGATATGTAATTTGCATCATTCAATGCATTAGCATTAACTGATGGAAGTATTTATCAGTGCCATAGGGCACAGAGAAGATATAATTTCTCTTATGTTTTCCAGGATAAAATTCTACTACCAAACGAAAAATAAAGCAGTACTGCACAGTGTATGGACAGTAGGCATAATATCTTCCACAAGCTTCTATTATGGTTTTATTTACATCCTTACACTACTTTAGTGTTTTGGAGGGTTTATAAATAGAACATGCAATATATTCAGTAAATGCTGAATAAATTCTACAGCTATTCCACTGTAATTGCCTCAGTGTAAGTCACATTAAGAATGGCAGCTTTAATGGTGCTTTGTAAAGACAAATTTAAAATATTTGGAAATTTAAGGCATGTTAAAGGAAGTTAAGATGACCTGCAAATCAGAATGTGAGTATTGATGAGAGTAAGAATAAAAATTCCCTAAAATAGTGATAGCTTCAAGAATATTGTTTTAGTCCAAGCTCCGCCTATATCAGTAAAGACTATATTTTCCCTCAGCTTGCTGAAGGTCATTTAGAATTGCCATCATCCATGATATTAATTTTCACTGTTCTGTAGAAATGCAAAAAAAAGAAACATTTGTATTTTTTAATATATTTTCTGTGAAGGATCACTATCTCAACATCAGTAGGTCATAGGGCAAAGAAGGACCTTTACTGGGATCAAGAAAAGACTATTAAGGTTATTGGAAAGATATCATATTTTTCTGTGATCATCCAGAGCTTTTACTTTTTACAAATGCAATGTAATTCTTTGCTTCAGTGACAGCAAAGGAAGAGAAGGGTCTTCCTTCCTAACGAATTGGTGCTTCTTGGAACAGAAACATTCTAGATTTGAAACATAAGTAGTTATATTTTACTGAAAAATGGTCTTAAAAAAAGAAAATGTTAGTGTTCTCAGTTTGGAGGTTTAGCTACCAGAGGAAATTAGATCTTATGAAATGCATGCTTCAGTTATGGTGATTGTCAAACTTCACTCAGCATCAAAGTGAAGTGATTCGAAAATCCTATACACTCAAAATATTAATGTAGACCCTCAAGTTCCTAACCCTACTTTTCACAAAATAGCATTTGCACCAAATAAACTCTAGGGAAGTTACTAATTCCTTGCCAGAAGAAGATCGCCACAAGACTGAATTCTGAAAGAAGAGGATTCAAAAATATTACTAATTCCCTGAAAATTATAGTTGCCTGACCAAATCTTCTTAAGTCAAAAGGAGCTGGAACACATGAGATAGTGCAAAAAATCTCCTTTTCCACGTAGAATCATATCCTTCTATCAATGTCAGCTAAATTTTTCAAAAGCTGTTATGTGATTTAGCAGCTGAAATCACATTTCAGAAGTGATTTTAGCGTTTAATAACTTAGGCTTGACTTTGAAGGCAACTGGGAAGTGAACATGTCATCTGCTTCAACCTTTTTGAAAATCGCATCTTGCACTTAATGCAATCTTTGGGTGCTTTTGAAAACCTAGTTCTAAATCCTACTTGAAAATTACAAATTACAACTAATAAACAGTCAGTGCTCTGCAAGATGCTTAGCAGCTGCAAGAAAAAAAGGTAAAACTTTGCAAAAAAAGGCCTTGTCCTCATGTTTTCAATTCTGAGTACCCCTAAAGGACATGGTAAGACTATTTACTATGTCTTGCACATGCACATGAAGTTTTTTATGATATGGGCTATGATAAGCCCCGATTAAAGTACAGGATGCAAATGATCTTCCTCTGTGCAGGGGCTTACAAAGGCCAGTACGGTTTTGCACAGCACCAGGATGCACTGGTGCAAAATTCATTTGTGAGTCTGGCCCTATGCACTCAGTAGTTCTTATCCTGCTTTAAAATTGTGGTGTGGCTCCCGTTACTACTTTCTGAATAATAGGATCTAGAATAAAGTTTAGGTAGTTGAAACAGCACAAGTAATGATTACATTTGGAAACACAGTAGTATGTCAACATTTCAATGCTATGAATGCACTATTTAACGCTGGTAGAACTGCTGTGGTGGCTAGAATAAAGCTTTTAATCAGTAAAGAGATATTTCTTGATATTATAGGGTCACACCTTACTGTCAAATTTTAAGTAGCACTCTGCATTGATCTCTGTGGGTAGCTGTGTTTAAAAATTGATGGCATGACCTGGCCCTTAATATGGAGTGACATCTGAAAGGAACATACAGATGTTGCTGCTCTCTGCACAGTAAGAAGAGAGAGGCAGAAGGAGGGGGGAAGCCCAGGTCTCTTGCTTTCCTGAAGTATGGAAATGACATAAAAGATTACACTGTATTAAGATCTTGCCTCAGCCTGCCTAGTAACAAATATTAACTTAGTCCAGTGATTTCAGTGGAGTTGCTTTGGATTTATATCTAAATCTAATGAGAATCTAGTTAATTATATACAGATACAAGTTAAAAATCATGTCTATCAACAAATGAAATGAAATTTGGTTTTGTATGGAGGGTATATTCCCCAAGATATGTTTTCTTATATGGAATATCTTAGATATACATTCAAAGGAATCTGCAAATAACAATCCAAAAATCCTTTCCTGCCTGAGAAAAAACATATATATGCTTTACCTTTGTCTCAAGGGCAAACCTGGGACTGAGAAAAACTTGGTTGTCATATACAACAGACAACAGTGGGAAAAGAATTTAGGGCAACAGAAAATAATACTAGAAGTATTGGTATATCAATTCCTGAATTGGCACATGCTTTAAATAGTGCTGGGGTTAAATACAGAAATATTTTCACAAAAAAAATGTTTGAAGGTTCTCACAAATTAATGAAAGGATTTTGGATTTGGAAGCAGAACTTGAACAGTTACATTAGAATCATTAGAATTTCCAACTATCCCTCTCAGGTTGGAAACTTATTGAAACTGAGTGTCCATTGGGCTGCATGTTTAATATATTCTTTCACTCTGGATATTACCAACCACTTTTCTAGCAATCTTAAAGCTTCCAACAAACCTTCAAGTATTTGATCAGAGAATAAGCTATCTAAGTTTTGCCCATCCTCCTTTAAATTCATTTTTCCACATATTACTGGTCTTTTTCAATATGTTCATATGGTTTATATAAGCTTCCTTATTTCTCCAATGGCCAATGATCTTTAATTTTATTAAAAAGTGACTTTAATTAGGCCTTTCATTCTGGTATTTCTGTTTTACTCCTCCTCACACCAAGATCCATATCTGAACTTGCAGCAAGGTTATATATTCAGTGTGAGCAAAATCCTCTCATTTTTTTTTTTTTTAATTCTTACCAAGGTTGTGATCTGTTTCAAACTACAACAGGAATACGACATAAGCAGAAGGATGCATGCAATGAAGATTAAAAATAAGTCACTTAACTCACTATAGATTCTTCAATGTCAAAAAAAAATGTACCACTGTAAATCCTCTGGGACTGCCTGAACAATACTTGTGTATTCCAGGCCTGATGTCATCTTAATACCCATCTGTCCACTAGATAGGCACTGTTTTTCCTGTCCTTTCTGGTATCACTCCCTCTCCTCTGTTCAAATGCTGTGAAGTGAGTTGTGGGGGAACAGGAGAGGAGGGGCTCCGAATAGCATGATTTCTCTTCTTTCTGTTCAAAGGTGAGATGCCCTGGATGTAGTGTCTCCTTCAATGTCCTCTAACTCCAGCTGCAGAATGCTGTAGGATATCCCTGTGCTCACGGTAAAACAAACAAGGCAGAACACAGCATTTCAAATAACCTTGGAAATCATTATTATATTTAATTTAGATCCAGGACAGGTACTCCAACTTGCAATTAACTTATTCTGATCAATCTCAGCATAACGGCTATGATTTTGTGGCATACATAGCAGAACATTTTCAGCCCAGTAAGAAGATAGCAAGATGAGGCAGCTTTAAGCCATACTTCTGATATATCCTTTCCCTCAATCCAAAGAGATATCTGACACAATTTTGCAACCTCTACAGAAGTTCCCTGCAAATCACAGCCACTATGCAGACTCTCTGAAGTGTGACATGCTTTGTCCTTACCCTGACATGTCCTTCTTTTCACATAATGCCTGGAATTAACCTTTGGGGGATTTTTTTGTGGAGAAATCATGTGGGCTATTCCCTCACTCACAGAATCAGATGTTAAGGATTACAGGTAAGTCAGTATGGGCAGTTGCTACTGCTGAACATTTTGGGGTTGTTCTATAGGAAAAGGTGTGGACATCTGGCATTTTTCACAATCATGTAAATTGTTACTACTGCAAAGAGTAAGACTAATACTTACTGTCTTTGGCTTTTTGTATCACAGGAAAGTGGCAAAACCCTTGATTCTTATTATCATATTGTCTACAACAGGTCTATCGAAAGCACTCTCACTACTATGTTTTTGGCTTCCCCTCCCCCCGCTTTGTCTTTAACATAATCTAGCAATACTGCTGGCTGAGCAGTGGATAGTGAGGGGGTTTGTCTGGAAATGCGAATTAAGACTTGCCAGAAAGCCCGCTCGAGCTGATTACTACCTGGTTGCAGCTTCCTGCCTGCTGTGTGAGACCAGCAGAGAGCGTGGCATCTTGTGTTGAGGACCAAACAAGGGGTCCAGTTCCCAAGCAACGTGTTTTTCTGGCTTTCTGTAGAATGTTACTATTCTTTTTGAACCAATAAGTTCAACAATTGCCTGGGAGAACTGATAGGCATGCAAAGCCTTGCACAGAAAACTATTACACAAGCCTGCTTCCCCTAGGAAATCAAGATAGACAATGAACAGACACTAACACGTGACTGCTTAAATAAACTGTGCTGCATCTTGCTCACTTGGAAGACAAGAACAGAGAGAAGTTACCCCAGAAGAGGAATGTGTTAGCCTCCTGTAGCTTCTGTGACCAATTCTCAGTCAATTCTGATTCTTTTTCCCAGTGGTAGCACTTGTCACCTGATTTCAGCTAGTCTCCTTTGGAGTTTTCAAAAATATCCAGCATCACCATATTCTCCTTTGGGAGAATGGGTGATTTACCGCTACTAAGTCTAGACTGTAGAGTATACCAGAGAATATATGTCCACTTACTGTCTGACAATTATTTGCATAAAGCATAAAACAGTCTTCTAGTCACTAAACCCCTATGTGATGTCTCAAAGTCTTATGTACCTAAGAACCTGGGCAAGCTCCTGAAGTGTGGGATAGATGAGTGGACAGAGAGGTGGATTAGGAACTGGCTAGATGGCAGGGCCCAGAGAGTGGTGATCAGTGGTGCAGAGTCTAGTTGGAGGCCGGTAGCTAGCAGGGTCCCCCAGGGGTCAGTCCTTGGTTCAGTCCTGTTCAATTTATTCATCAATGACCTGGATGAAGGCACGGAGTGCTCCCTCAGCAAGTTGCTGATGACATGAAACTGAGAGGAGTAGCCGATACCCCAGAGGGCTGTGCTGCCATCCAGAGGGACCTGGACAGACTGGACAACTGGGCGGTGAAAAACCTCATGCAATTCAACAAGGCCAAGTGCAAGGTTCTGCACCTGGGGAGGAATAACCCTAGATACCAGTACAGGCTGGGCACCGACCTTCTGGAGAGCAGCTCTGCAGAGAAAGACCTGGGTGTCATGGTGGATGATAAGTTGACCACGAGGCAGCAGTATGCTCTTGTGGCCAAGAAGGCCAATGGGATCCCGGGGTGCATTAAGAAGAGCGTCTCCAGCAGATCGAGGGAGGTGATCCTGCCCCTCTACTCAGCCCTGGTGAGGCCGCATCTGGAGTATTGTGTCCAGTTCTGGGCCCCACAGTACAAGAGGGATGTGGAGCTGCTGGAGAGAGTCCAGCGCAGGGCTACAGGGATGATCAGGCACCTGGAACATCTGCCCTATGAGGAGAGGCTGAGGGAGCTGGGCCTGTTCAGCCTGGAGAAGAGAAGGCTGGGAGGGGATCTGATCAGTGTCTATAAGTACCTCAGGGGAGGCAGTGAGGAGGATGGTGCTGATCTCTTTTCACTGGTGACCACTGACAGAACTAGAGGTAATGGCCACAAACTGAAGCCTCAAAAGTTCCACAGGAACTTAAGGAAAAATTTTTTAGCAGTGAGGGTGACAGAGCACTGCAACAGGCTGCCCAGAGAGGTTGTGGAGTCTCCTTCTCTGGAGATCTTCAAAACCTGCTTGGACGCAGTCCTGTGCCACGTGCTGTAGGTGACCCTGCGTGTGCAGGGGGGTTGGACTAGATGATCTCTAGAGGTCCCTTCCAACCCTAAGCATTCTATGATTCTATGATTCTATGAACATGGTGACTCCTACACATGGTCTTTGCCAACAACTCAAGGCTAGTAGTTAATTGCACAAGCAAACACACAGCCATTTGAAGGATTACCTATGTAATATAATGCTTATGCCCTTTATATAGGACTGTCCTTCAAGAAAAAAATGTAACAGACCCCTGGAGTCTGATCCACTAGGTTTATCTAACTGGCTTTGTTTTCTAACCGGTGTCATGCCTCTTATTTTCTTGAATTCACAATGACTTAGTTTCAGTAGAAAAGAAGGTAGCTGTACTTTCAGTGTAAACATAATTACGACCTATCTTCCCCAGCTCTTGTTTAAGTCTTACCAATATTTGTGATCTTGTTCAGATTACATTATTTGTACAACAGAGACAACCTTGCTTCAACTAACATGCTTATCACCTCTTAGGATAGTACAGAAACTGTAAACTCAAACTGAAACAGATGGGGAATTTAAGTTTCTCACTTTGTGAGGAATCTATAACTAACTATGAGTATCTTATGAAGAATTTTACCCCTACCCCTACCCCTTCTATTTAACATATATATATATAATATATATATATACACACACACACATATATATATATCCCTTTTCTGTTCTGCCTCTCATTCAGAAAACAAACAAACAAACAAACCAAAGATTCAGGAGTTTGAATCCTCCAGCAGTAATACCTTACTATACAGCCCAGAATCAGACACCAGAGATTTGGATGGCAGAAGAAAGACATATTTATTCCTTTACTTGGAGTTTCTCCCTATTTCTTTTTAGGTAGTCCTTCACTGCTCACATCCACTTTCTTGATTGCTCTCAAAGGAAACCGACTGCACTAAGGAACCCAAGTCTTAACTGCACTCAGAGATTGCATTGTCCAAGCGGTCTTGGATGCTTGACCAGAAGCTACTGTGGCACTGAAATGATGTGGGAAATTAAACATTTGTTTTGTGAGCCAATTAACATTAATAATTTCTTGGGACTCTTTAATGATATTTTTTTACATATCTGTCATTATCTGGCATAATAAACTTTTTTTTACCCTCCCTCTCTGATAAGTCAGCCAATTTTTCCAAGATACATAGGAGATACTTCCATATCATATCATATAATCAGAAAACAATCAAACAATCAACCAAAATATGTGTATATGTGCTTTTGTTGTTATTGTTTTTTTCCAATAGTGATTATCATTATTACTCCTAAACAGAACAATCTACTATTCTCAGCAAGAAACAATTTACTCATAAACTAAGGAGGGATTCCTGGGCTTCATGCTGAAATACCATCTCACATGCAAGTACAGCAATTTCAAAGATAGCAAGTAATCACATGCATGAACTCAGGAACAACCCTCACTGGAGCGAAGATTGAATATGCAAGAATGGTTGCGTGGTTCATCCTGCTGAACCAGGAGCACTTGCTATACTGTATTCTGCTGATCTTCAGGCTACTGCACAGCTAAAACGTTCATATAGTGTGTTGTTGTCCCCTTAGACAATTCTTTTACTTATCTACCTCTGCTTTTATTTGCCTGCATTATAATGTGCATTTTAGATTTTTTGTGTAGTGGATATCTGAAAAATGTATCTCAATTTAGTACTTAAAATGTAGTTTTCAAAGATTTTTAAAATTAAACCCATGAGAACAGAGTTAACAGAAATAGAGTTCTTTATTTGCACTGACTGAAAGCTGCTGTTGTATAATTCCCATTTTACTCCGATAATGTGTCATAATTGCATTTCTATTTGTCTCTTCTTTTCTTTTCCTAATATTTTTTTTTTTTTCAGAAGGGGGAAGCAACATTCCTCTTCCTTGTGAGTGTTCTGAGACCATCTAATGACAAAAGATCATGCATTTCTACAGAAAATTGCGTATGTTTTACACTAAAAAATCATATTGTGCATGTAGCCTTATGGAAATTAGTATGAAGATGGCATCTTACATTACCTCTCAGACCTCATATGTTATCACTCCCATATATCATAGAAAATGGTCCATTATTTATTAATGTTAGTGTCTCCTATACTATTCCATGTCATTATATGATAGAATTATTGACTAAAAATTCTATAGAATCTTGTCAAAGTAGTTTAATTGCTATGTATCCCTTTGCTGATCTAATGTATTCAAAATGAATTAATTCAGAGCAATGTTTTAACATATCAATAAGCTTACATTCATAAGTATGCGTTCTAAGTAGTTCTTAACACAGATCTGCTGTTTAAGGTGCTTGTTCTTTAGTACTACTTAGTACTCATGAGATACTGTTCCAGCACTTGATAATTTAAAATATCATGAAAAAAACAAGCCTACAAAAGCCAATACTGATTCTGTGTAGTTGCACCTACTAAGAGAGTCTTTGTGAAAGAAAATGTCACTAATATTGAAAGATATTTGGGAAGGTCAATGTCACACTTTTTACAATGCTCAAATAACCTGTGTGTTTTTTTTTCACAAAAGACACCCAAATTGTACAGAAGTAATGGAGATAATTTGACTCTCTAGAATATGAATGACAGCAGAATGTCAAGGCACCACGGGCTGGGAAAGATTCAATCTTCCTGCTCGAGATTTGTGAAGGGTTGCTGTTTCTTCTAAACATAATTCCATATATTGATGACACAGTTGTCATTGTTCTTTTTAAAAAAAAAACACTTAGATTATGAGTTTGCTTTTAGTAACGATGTGACAAATATGCAGAAAACTGTTATCAGACAAAGTGTAGGCCTCTAGGTATCTCATGTTCATGACATTATCTGCCTATTGATTAACAAGATCTAAAAGAAAATGTTTACCAATTGGTAGGCATTTCAGATGTTTCATATAGATTTGTTGATATATTTTTTCAAAAAATAGTATTATTTGATTTTTAATATCCGAGAACACAATTCATTTCAGTTCCAAAGGTCATTTTTTTTTGTGTTGTTCTTGTTATAAGAGATAAGACAAAAAAGGCATCAATCGGCGCATATTTGATATATTACCCAGAATGTTCTTCCCTGAATGACTACCAATAGCTAAAAAATATATGTGAGTAAAATCCAATCTGACACTTTTCAAGAAAATGTTCCTTAGCCATGATCAAAATATGTTCTTACTTTTCTATTGCCTAAAAGAAAATTTTAGTGTCTGTGGACTTTTGAATGGTGATGATTTAAGAGAAAATGAAGACTTATGGTAATGGGAGAAAAGGTTTATAATATACCAAAGTGTGTCTCTTGAAGACACGCTCTTTTTTTTGCTCTAAAAATTTTAGCTCACAGCTCCCATTAAATCCAGAAGTAACCCCATTTCTTGTTTTTGGACAATTAATTATTTTGTTAGGATCTTAAGTATTTTTATGCGTGTGTTCCAGTTCATCTTAGCAAAAATTCAGTATAGATTATAGCAGCGATAAATGGATTCATGATACAGAGGTATCATGAAAAACCTTTGCAGCAGACCTCTGGATAGTGTGAGATTTACTCTTTTTAAAATATATAAAAGTTTTGAGCCAACTAAATATGTTTATTTTACTGGAAAAAGAATCATACAGGTTTTAATTATGTAGATTTTAAATTCATTGTTTTGCTTTTACAGTGCATCATGACTTTCTTCCTTCTGGTGATCTAGTTTTGGTATACTAAAAGCCTGAATGTTTGGGGACAGAGTTACATTAAGAAACAAAATTTGTGAACAGGATTTGATATAAGGCACACTTTCAGTGAATTCACAACTAAGCAAAGTAGAGATACTCTAAGCAAGAAATTGCATGTGAAGTCCCCTTTCCTTTACTTTTAAATGTCAGATTTTTCATGAAAATGCAACATTTCAAAAATGTTTTATATGAACAAAAAACTCTTCTAAATGATATGACTTGAGCTGTTATTTGTAAGAGAAAAAAGTGCTGATATTAACAATGTTTCTCAAGTATACATTTTATATGCTGCTTTTTCACACTGTATTAAAATGAAGTTGACATAAGTCTCTCTAAAGCAAGGAAGGATTTTCTGAAGATATGTAACAGGACATGTTAAAGTTCAGATTTTAAATACCTTGCTTTATGTAAGATGCATCCATACAGAAAATAAATTTAAAAATAAACAAAGTATATCTATGCTTATATTTTAAATTACTGTCTCATGCTGCTTGTGCACTTAAGTGCTCAATTTCGTATTTTTGTTTGTTTGTGATTTTTTTAATTACTGTGATATATCGTATTGATACACAAATGATTTAAACAATGCAAAACTTGCTTACCTTTCTCTGATAAAGATGTTATACTATCTGTAGTTTGCTTTTGCTATGATCTAAGATGGAAATTTTCATTTATTTATAACAAATGTCAGGGTAATTCTTAGTCTAGCAGAAGGGAAGATGACCACTTTATTAGCACTTAGCTAAAATTCTGGAATTTTTCAAGGCACATTTTGGTAAGACATTTCTTTTTATCAGGAATGGCATACATTTCAATTTCTACTTGTGTTTCTAATATTCTCCCTACAAATATTTGATTTCTGTGTTTAATTATACTATAAAAGAAAATCTCATATTTCAACACTGTGCAATTTACTTTTAATTTAACAAGCAGATATATGTATAATATCCTTAACAGAATCATGCAAAGCTGTAGCACATGAATCTTTTTTATGCCTACACTTAAAAGAGAGGAAACTGCTAATTTTTGAAGATAAAAAATAAAATAGCTCAATTTCATGTTCTAATTTAATTGATTTTTTTAGATGACTGAAGTGAAACAAATTCAGAGAGAAGCGCTCCTTGCAGATAGAGCTGTTGTCCTATTTATTATGTGGACAGATCAGAAAGAGGGCTAATGTCTTTTCTGTCCTTCCGTCCTTCTGTCCTTCCCTTCTTCCCTCCCTCCCTCCCTTCCTCCTTCCCTTCCTTCCCTTTCTTTCCTTCCTTTCCTTCCATTCTTCACTTGATTCATGTTTCTGGTGTTCTCTGACTGCAGAGTGCATGCAATAATCTTTTTTTTTTTTTCTTTTTTTTTTTTTTTCTTTTTAAGGGGTTCACTCATATAAGTAAATACAAACTAGCATAGCATAACATTAAAAAGCATTTTCAAAGCCCCTTTTTCAGTGGCCTAATCTTTTTATTGATGGCTTAGGGATTTCTACCATCAATATGGACAGAAAGAATCCTAAAAGTTTGAAAGCTTTTTTTTTTTTTTTTTTTTTTTTCCTGTGTGAGGTTATTAATACAGTAGAATCTTGTTTACATTAAAGTCTCTATCAGGCCAGCAATGTAAAATACCTTTCAAACTGGTACAAATATAATTTACAAGTTTTTTAAATCCCTTGTCCTCACATTTCCTCTTTAGAGCATACATTAAAAAGGAAGCTTAGAATAGACGAAAAACAGATTTAAAGATCTTCATATTTTTAGGCTAATGCAATCTCAAATAATTACTCTGTAAAAATTTATTGTAGAAAAGTCTGAAAGCATTCTTTTAAGTTTAAAGATATGCTCATCTCTGTGAGGGTCACAGAAGCCGGGCAGTTCAGGTATTTCATTATGAAACAGGAGCAAAGAGTATGCACCTGACTGTGAACTTCTGTCTGTAGCTATTCCCAGGTGAGCAGATAAATCACTGTGATTTGACCTGGCAACCAAAGCAGATGAATGTTGGAGAGTCAAGTCCTTGCTTTGTATGACAGCTATAGAAAATAGTACTCTTTAACCATACTAAAACAACTAAACTTGAGTAGAGTTTCCATTCTAGCCCCATGTATTACTAAGAATTTACAAAGAACTTCACTTTATTCTGGTTTGTTATTGATTTAAGTCCCCTGAGAGGTCAGCTGGGTCCTAGAATGACTCTCAAGCAAGAAAAGCCATTGATGTTTCTCAGCTGAAATGTCTTCTGGTTGGCTTAACACCATATTGCCACTGCAAGTAGTTACAGTGTACAAATGAACTGCACTAATCATGACAAAGCTTCAGTGAAGGATCAGCCAGGCTCCTTGTGTGGCCCTTTTCAGCCAGGCCAAAGAGCAGCTGCAGATCCTGGGTCTTTAGATGTACTGAATCTTGTTATTTATCCTTATGAATGCTCAGTGCATCAGGAACACAACAGGCAGCCGATTATTTTCCCTGGGAACAATCAAGGTATTAGCTGAATATAGGCAGACATTGAATCTGCATGGAAAATTGTCCATGCTGGGTTCTATTAGAAGGTGCTGCTGTGCAAGATTTTTTACTAATAATGTGGCAAAATTACAAGAGACTGCAGAAAGAAGAATGTAGTAAACAGAATAATAAAAGTCATTTTAATTATTAAACTTCAGTGTTATAAATTATCTGCCATTTATCACTGCCACAAAAAAAGTTTAAAAAAGGAAAAAAATCCATATGCTCTATGCACTTTAATTTAATTTTGAATAATAAATTAATGCAATGCAGAATGTTTAAAAATATGAATAATCACCAAATTACTATCCATTTTCAACAGGCAGTATCTAAATTTTAATACAGACAGCTATTACAGTTAACCTATGCTTTATGTTGACTGAAACACAATAAAAACTCAAAAGGGTATTATAGACACAATCCCAGTTATCAGCCACTAATGATGCTAAATGATGAATTGCTACATTTTTAATAGAACAATCAGAATCCAGTGCTTTCATTATCTTTCTCAGAAGATTTTGCGTGCCCACCATTGTTCATCCAATTAGCCAATAACAATGAGGCTGTTTGAATAGATATAGGAAATGGTGAGTCAGATGTGACAGGTAATTCTTTCTGTACTGCTTAAGAAGAAATGTTTTCTTGATGCTGGTTATGGTTGTTTTCCATCATTTTTCCAAGACAATGAAATGACAGTGTCATTTTAGCAAAGAGATCTTTTCATTAAATGAATGCAGTCATAGAAGTACAAGGAATTTTTTTCTTGTGAGTCTTCTAGAGCCTTATTGATTTAGATATATATCTTAATCTCTCCATTACTCTTAGCAAATCCTCTCCTTAGTTAAAATTCATTATTTAATTTCCTCTAAAGTGGGAAAACTAATTTCAATAAACATCTACTTAATTATTTTAAAATGTCTTATTCTTCATAAAGAAACAAGGAATATACTAGTTTATCATAAACTATATTTTTTTGACTAGCATTATCCTGTTCACAACTGAACAGGGCTAAAAAAATCTTTCACAGATGAAATGTAGAAAAATAAAATAGTTCTGTACTGCTGCAATGATAAATGATATCAAACAATCCACAAACTTATTCCAATATGGCTATTTCTGAGATCCTACTTATGGAATCATGGGCCAGTATTTTACCCTAGAATAGTTCAGAAGAAACTAGTTGGTGGAACACTATTCAAAACATATATAAACATCAAGATATGCATCAAGCACCTTCGGGCTCTCCCTCCACCCCCCCACCCCCACCCCCACTCGAGGATACTAGATACATTTTTTCTCTCATGCTAGACACAGGCAAAAGTTTCTTGTGTCATTGTAACCAAAGGATGGAAGTTATTGATATTTTTGATCACTATGGCTATCTTGAAATCTAGACATTGAGTTCGAGTCCATTGCAGCACAGTTAACTGAAGAATCCAGTTTCCTGAAACAGAGAAGGAATCAAATGAAAGGGGCAGTTTGTTCCCTGTTCCCAAGACTGACTTTTAAAACAGTCTCTGAGGCAGATTCCTTGAGCATTCATTCTTGGCTTCTCTGTTGTCTTTAGTGTCCACAGAGAACCAGACAACTCTTTGGCTCCATTGTTAAAAAGTCCCATGGAAATTTCTTTTATTTCTCCCAAATTAGCTCTTGTTCAAACTTTGCTTTTTGGCAGGTCCCATTGCTTCAGCTTTCTTATTTCACTGTGACACTTAAATCGTTACATTCACTATATAAGATGATATCTTTGCCTAGTCAGATTTAATTACTTGCAGCTACTAGACAAAATGCAGGTATTAAATCTTCAATCATAGTATGTGCTTTCTGAAATAGAGTTGCAATCATTTTCCTCTGTGCTTGCTTTTCTTGTCCTATTGTGTCAGATGATCATTCCATAGAGATATAGATCTTATACATGGTATACCTCTTTTCAACGATACAATTATCTCTGCAGATGACAGTGCAGGAAAGTCTGGAAGATGACAGTGCAGGAAAGTCTAGAACTAGGAGCTGTGCTCAAAACTAGGAGTTGCTTTTCTCTAGACAGAACAGTAGATTGTGATTGCTGCTGAAGACAAAGCATTATGTTAGATGGCTTCATAGTCTATATCAGGACGCCTATTCTTGTGAAGCATTTGGTTTCTAAGATACGTCTTTTTAGAATTCTTTAAAAATCTGCTCTGTCATCCTACCCAAGCTAATAGCTGGTCCTTGTGGCTTCAAGCAGGTCAAACAGAGGAGTATGATATTAGCACCAGTTTTTGGTAAAGGATGCTCCAGTAGAGAAGGATGGGTTGATATTTCCATGGTGACTGGATTCTTTTCTTTATCCTTTGTCTTTGTATTTGTTGCTCTCTCTCTTTCTTTCTTAATTTAAGAAGTCTGAGAGAAATCTTTGATTTTTTTTCTGAATCCTTCTTTATCCTCCCATGAGTTCTCCCTATGGGAGTCAAACACCTAGCACTTTGCCTTGTTATTTCATTTGAAACAACCTGAGCTGGATTGATGTACACCTTGAAATGTACTCTACTTGCTCCCTCAACACTGCTGTGTAGATATAATATAGCTATGTGCTGCAGAGAGGCAAATTACTTAGGCCATGAATAAAACAAATTATATTAAACCAGGGGCACAGCAAAGAACGTTTTTTTTTTTTTTTTAATTATTGCAGAAAAGTACGTACAGGAAAAATTTGCAGTAGGCTTGAGTCTTACAAATGGCACAGCTGAAAGCACAAGGTGGTGCTATTTACGCTTAACATACCTGATGCACCAAACTCAGGATCATCCACTGGTATTCACCATTTCCTCTGTCAGCTCTATATGTCTTTGGATTACAGTGGGAAGTGCAGTGGAGCCTTATACTTCCCTGCAAGTACAGGTTCTGGAGATGAAGGGACATTTCTTTTGCAACAGCTAGCTGAGTTCAGCTTGACTGGAAGGACATGTTAATTTGTCCTTGTCATCTCTTGAAGGCAGGACAGCACCACTGGATGTTTTGCTGTATCAAGTACCACAGGGAAATGCAGTATTATAGGAAATGACACACTTCGCTGTTTCTGGACAGGACAGGGTTAGGAGCCAAAGTAGCAAATACTTATTCCCGACTATTCCCCAGATTAAAGAACTGCCTTAGAAGGATTTAGGAAACCAGGTGGCATGGTAGACAGCTGATACTTTGCTTTTTCACTAGCTTGCTCTGTGAAATCAGGTTGTGCTTTCAGTTGTAATTAAGCAAGGTCATTATCAAGCATAAAATAGTAGCTTCTCTTCAGTTGAGTGAACCACTGTGAATTTCTCCATAGATGATAGATCTCCCACTGCAATGACTTTGTCAAAACAAAACAAAACAGAAACACTCAGTAAATAGTGTTCAAAGAAAAAGTGGAGCATTATTTTTAATGCTGCTTGGGAGAGAAGGGGATGTTATTAAAAGGTAATCATTTCATTGAAGTTGAATATGATCAAACTACTGCATCTGTGAACTGTCTATCTATCCAGAGTGTTGTATCCAGAGTAAATTTTTACTATTATTACTGATTTGTAACAAAAACAAATCCAGAAAGTCTGCTTAATTCCAGAAAGAATTCAAGAAAGAAAAAATTATAGGAAAAATATTTCTCCCTATATCAGACTAAACAACAACATATTCTGACTTAATGAGTCTGATTTCAATCACAGCTGAGAAGAGCAACAATAAAAAAGAAAATAGCAATGAAATACTATGTAAAATGAGAAGGGATATCTCTTCCTTATGAACTTTCTTTCATATAAATAATTTATTTTTTTTCTTCACTAAAACCATATGCCAGATGACCAGTCTGGTGGCCGAAAGGATTTTAGAAAACAAAGTTCCCAATATTATAAATTATACATTTTTTGATTTAGTGAACACTTCACTGGTAGCATAAAAAAAGTCAACTACTATCTCAATAATTCATTGATTAAAGAAGACCCACAGAACATTTTTAACTTTCTAAATAGGAACCTGAACTTTTGATATACTTGTCCTTATATTTTCAGATCAATTATATTTTCTTATTTAAAAGCATAGTAAAATTTTCCTACTTAGAATTTTCATATTTTTGCTTTTAATGAAAAGATACAGACACAATTATAAGGTAAAGAGAGAAAAACTAGGACTTTTGTTATTTGTATTCAAAACCAGAAGTCTAAAGATGGTGGCTCTGATATCCAAGAAAATATTTTATCTTCATTAAGCAAAGCAAACAAAGAAGACCTGCTAAACTCCAAAACATGAACTATGAAATATTTTCATGAATTTATACTAAATTTAAATATCTGTGAAACTAAAATTAGGTGAATTTGGAATTATGATTGTGCAGGTTCTGGTGCAGATCTTTTCCTTTTTGCATGTACATTAGAGGTAGAGAGAAAAGAGCAGTGCATCGTTGTGCCTTTGCCAAAAGTTAATGTACCAGGATACTAAGTTCTACATGAGAAACAAAAATATGTTGATGGAAAAATAAAATACAGATTTTTTTTTTGTCTCTTTAGAAAGGATGGAAAGGACAACAAGTAAACTTCCAGAGTCATTTCAGCTTCTGGTACTGTCTTTAAAAGCTTTTCTTTCAGACTTTACCTATGTGGTTTTTTGCTAGTAGCAACTTAAATGGAGTAGCAGGCTGTGCTTTCTGCTTCTCTTCATTAGCTGTAGTTTATGCAGTCAGCTTTTCTTCCACTGTTTTGCTGAAATAGTTGTTTTTCCTAAATTGTTTGTGTCTGTGCACTCATCTGCTTGTTCCTAGACCTCAGATCCACAGAAAAACAAGCAAACAAACAAACAAACAAACAAAAAACCTTGCGGTTACCAATTCTTCTGCTGCTTTTCTCTTGCATTTTCTTTCTTTTCTTTCTTCCTTTGTTTTATTTATTTATTTATTAAACAGTGAACAAACTATAATTCTTTGGAAAAGTGCTGGAAGTCTAGTTTCTTCTTCTTCTTCTTCTTCTTCTTCTTCTTCTTCTTCTTCTTCTTCTTCTTCTTCTTCTTCTTTCTTTCTATTGTGGGGCAGTTGGTTCATATAAATCCGTAGAGGAAAAACTATCAATTCTTGGTAGCATGAGGAATCTGAAATGAATCAAGAAATTTCTGCAAATACAAAGACCTGTTTAGCATGTGTATAGAAAGTACATCTTTGGAAGAAAGAAGGGAAAAAGAAAATGAAAATGGAAAAAAAAAAAAGAAAAAAGAGGAAAGAAGGGAAAGTAGGCAAGCAAGCAAGCAAGCAAGGACAATGTGGAAAAAAAAGAGCAACATTCCTGTTTGCTGCTTGGTATTTTTAGAAAGGTGATTAGAAGAAGAAATAAATCCATTCTGTCAAGCTTTGCAAAGAACATACACATCTTCCAGTATCATTGTGTTCAATTTACACCTGATGCAGACCACACCAGTAAAGGGTTGAATGTTTGTCACATTGAGTCCTTGAGGGCTCCCCCTGTATCTGCCCTTTGCCAAGGGTGTCAGCTCCAGCCCTTCATGATATGGACCCTGCCTGGATATGGGACTTCCTGAGCCTGACCCCCTTCCTGTCCTCACTCCACGGTGGTACTGAACAGCCCTCAGGGCTGGGGCTCTTTTGCACGCTGAGAAATTTTTCAACCACTTACTTAAAGTGAATGTCCAGGCAAAATTGCTGAAATTTATCTTTGAAAAATGAGCATTTCTTTTTCATACTTTCATGTTTTCAGGAACAAGAAATTCATCTTAATTGCAACATTTTTTATGTATTTTCAATAGTCCAGTATTCTAGTTAGTCATTTATTATGAAATTTATGTGTACGAAAGTCCTATTTGCTTAAGGATCATTTTAGTTTTTTTTCAGACTTATCTCAAGGGGCAATTCACAAACAAACTACATTTTAATAAAGGTTCTTCTCTCTTCAAGTGTGTGATTATGTTCATTTGCAAATGCTAACTACTGAAGGAATATGTTGAATGAATCTAATGATATGTAAATAAGTGGTGCCCAGTCTTCACGTATTAGGAAATGAACAGGATCTTTATTCTCAAAGGAGGTATAACTTACACTGCTGGAAGACTAAAGCAATGCCCATATGCAGCAACAGCAACAATAGTTTTTGATAGATTTTAATTCAAAACTGTTCAAAATATTCTGTCTTTCACTGTGCAATATACATGGCCTTATCTCGCACTTACAAAAAAAATAAATTTGTTTATCCTTTATTCATTTGTTTCAGGCACAAATGACTTAAAGCAAAAGTGCAATTGACTCACTATCCTTAACTACCCTAATGACTGACACCAATGAAGCTGTAATATCCCTCAATTAGCAATTTTCTGGTAGCTACTGCTACTGTGAGAGCTTGGTGATACAAACAGGAAATAAACGGGAGGATTTATCTCTCCTAGAGGATAATTGCATCATCCATGAAAAAAACAATTCATAAATAAAATCAAACTATTCTGTAACACTTTCCAGATGTTATTTTTTTGTGTGTGTAATGGGAATTCTGGCATTTGAAGGACGAAGCAAATCGTCCTCTCTGGTGTCGATGGGTTCAAGGGCAATTTTTTCTGTCATTTGCCTGTGTACAGAGAGTATGGTTTGATAACTGCAGGATGTTTAGCTGATTTTGGGGAAGCATCTTGAAAAATGAAATTCTCTTTCTACTCTGGGCAGTGAATTGTATCCCGTAGTAATTGTACTAATGTTTGCTACTGGGGCCGTAGGAGACAAATGATGTTGCTATGTAAAATATGAATTCTTTTCCTTTAACTTTCTTTCTCTCTCTCTTTTTTTTTTTTTTCCTCCCCTTCTCCTTTGTAAGTCTGGTGCTGCTGCAAGCTAACCCAAAATATAGATCTGAGCTGTACTTTGCTGTGCACTTTAGTGTTTCCTTCCTTTTATAAAACTACAGGGGAAAGAACAATACAAACTTCAATCCTATAAGCAAGGTCTGCTTCTCATTCAAATTTTTATCTTAAGTCTCTTCTCTTCTAATGTCTACAGGTTAGGATTTGCTTCCCTTGCTCAGTCAGGGGATTTTCAGGAGATGCAAGTTGCAGAGAGGAAGAAAACTCTGTTCTCAGTGAGCATCCTATTTATGGCTGGGAGGTAGAAACATCCAAGTGGTTTAGCATTGAATGTAACATTTTAATGACCCCTTATTAAATTTTTGGCTTTGAACATTAGCTGTGTCATTCTTATGTCTATCCTTCACTGAAGGAAAAGCTTACACTTACTTTGTATAGTGGGGACCAAAAAAGCCCCTTATTTTCCTCTACAGGTTGTTAGTAGAAGAAAAACATCTTTCAAAGCTTCCAACCACACTGTCTGTGCACCAGGAAATAGCAGTAATGATTGCCCTTGATCTGCAGCCATACCACATTGTAGAGATTATGGGCTCGCAGGGTTTTTAGGACATGTTATCCATTCCCAAGCGAAATACTCTTTTATGCGATTGCTCTGTTTTTATTTATGATAAGTTGTTGATCAAAGCAAGGAATGTCTTCAAAGAAATAAATAGTCTTGCAAGGAGCTAAATCAGCTGTATATCTTTCACTTATAGCATACAGGCCTTTCTTTGATTTTGGGGATGGTGCAAACATATTCAAAACACTGCTTCTGGGCCTGGTGTCATGATCATGACCACCACAACCACGAAGCAGGGACTCTGGCAGCAAAAGCAAACTCTGATCCAAGCAGCATATTTCCCTCAAGTTCATGCAGCTGAGAATATTTAGAAGTAGCCAAAAAAGCGAAGGATTTTTATTCACATCTGCTCTGTTATCTGTTACTATTACTCAATCATGCGGTTTTTGGATGGTGACTGGCAGAAATCAGATATTTGTGCTAAGTTAACATCCAGTTTGATCAAAAAAACCCCACAAAGAACACGTGCACAGGTAAACAACAAGAGCACTTTTTTTTTTTTTTTTTAATGCAGGAAAACTTTCACTAAAACACATTATCTAACAAAACAGATGAAAGACTTTCTAGGGGATCATCAGATATTGAATATCTCAGTGTTCATCTTTTTAATGGAGAAGGACTTGTCTTTCTGGATCCTCTGTGGAACAGATTGCCTCATTGCTTTCATATGCTGATAAATAAAGTTACTCAGTATGCTGCCCAGTGAGGTGCCTCACAACAGCTCAAATATACCCACTCATTTAACCACTTTAGAATAGTTGAAAAAAATGACTTAAACATGAAAGAAGCCACAGTTCTGAACATGGAAAAAGCCTATATTGAAGTTGTTCTCTCTGGCATCTGAATATACATTTATAAATAATATCTGATTATCAAATTTCAATTTTATAAGACTGTAACAGAGAAAAAAGATTGTTGGCTTTCAAATCCATTTTTGACCAAAAAAGACCAGGCTTGGGAATTTACTAAAATTCTTGTTCGGATATACACTTTGAAATCATCGTTTCTATTTTAGTTTAAGCACATAATTTTCTGAATTTTCTTAACTACATTCAGAATCAGCTGGCAATATTTAGAAATAAAGCATTTATTATCAGATTTTAAAAACAGGATTGTTCCAATTTAAAATGATCATAGGTGTCTCATCTAACTTAGGTATCTAGATCTCCTGCATACCTTTCAGCCAACGGAGAAAGATGGACACCTTTACAGGGTGATTAATCCTGCCTATTTTATATGTGTAACAAAGTAAACCTCTCTCTGGAGACTTCCAGCTTTGTTCTTTAACTACTAATGGAATTTGAATAACATATTTATAATACACATGTAGCATTTTGAAAGTTAGATAAAATAAATCTAAAAAAGAAAAATCTAAAAAAGAAAAAATCTAAAAAGAAAAAGAAAGATAAAAGAAATGCCACCCTACATGTCTGGAAAGAGTGTTTTTAGGCTATTGTAGTCCTTCTCTTTCTCTTTTTTTTTTTTTTTTCCTTTCTCTTCTTTTCCTCTTTGTTTTTTCTTTTTCTTTTAGCCTCTCTTACTCCTTTCCTCTTTTTCTTCTTCTTTTACCTTTTTCTTATTCTTGGAGTGCCTGTTATTAGATTCAGAAGCTTAGGTAAGCTCTGAGCTTCTAGATGAAGCTTTGCATATGAATAATAACATTCCCTTACACTAAAATGTGCTAAGTGATATATGTGCTATAACACTAATTAACTTGATTTATTGTGACAATCTCAGTCTGCAATTGAAGGAAGAATACGGCCTAGCTGGACACATATGACTTTTGCATGTAAATAGCTCTCCCGGTTATAAGTTGGGAACCTGTATATATGTGAATCTTGCTGTATGGCAACTATTGCTTTGAGGTAAAGAAATTCTTACCTCAGGATAGATTTTATGACTTACCTGCATAATCAAAGTCCCTAACAAATGTATACTTATCATTTTTAGCACAGATATGGCCGTGATGTGCGTTCAGTACTATAGATGCTCATTTTAGTTAAAAATAAATAAATAAAAGTAGTAGTTATAACCTTGTTAAAACTCTACAGCCGACCTATTTCAGAGAAAGTGTAATTCTGTCTCACAAATTATCATCTGAGTTGCTAAGTCCTGCATTTTTAGAAAGTGTCTTAAAGATCATTTCAAAGGTACTTTGAAGGTGTGATACAAAGATACCAGAGGGCAGAAGGTGGCCAGCATAAAATGTATTAATCACAGTGACGCTGAAGAAAGAGTGAACTCAGCTTGCCTTCAGATCTCAAGATGAAATTGAGATAATGGAGTTCAGAAAAAAAGGAATTAAATATATTCCTGCTTGCAAGCTCAGCACATCTAAGTAGGCTCCAAAACACAAATAAGAAGCACCATATTGCCATTTTCAAGGCAGTTTTCTAGACATTTAATGGCAGAACAAACTTCAAGCTATGACTTGGGTAAATAGTTGAAAATCTGCCTAGAGCTGATAGCAATAGTACAAACTTAGCAGAGGCTATATATATTTAAAACTCCTCAATTTGAAAGATCAGCCAGAGTTTAAGTCAACAAAGAAAGATCACTAAAATTATAAAGTACTTAACTAAATTCTAGTCTGTGATCCACTTTCTCTCTTGCTGGCTGATCTCCCTGATCTCCCTTATTGAATCAGCTAGGTGTCCACTAGCAGCCTTCTAGCTAATCAGTATTTTCTTATTCAATAGATTATGATTTTATCTTTTTTTTTTTTTTTTTCTCTGTTATTCTCTGGATTTCATGCAGCAGATGAAAACAATGTATTCATTGTTTGAAAATGTATGGAAAAAAGTGCTACATTTACCTGACTGGAACCAAGCAAGAAAAGTGTCCAGTGTAGCTTGCAGCTGACACAAAATACATGCAAGCAATTTTCAGCTGTTGGGATAGCTGATCAGTGGCCAAAATTAAAGCCTGGGTTTGTGTTGTGGTTTGATGTTGGGGGGCAAATTTGGTAAGAGATGAATCTCCTTGCGTTCCAGTCGATCCTCAAAGGTTAGAGGGGCTGGGGGTGGCTGGACTCATCTTTTAATAGGGATATAAAATACTGTGTTAGCTATGCACTCAACCCTGGCAGTATCAGATTCACCCACAGTCCGCTCATCATTGGTCCGATTGCCTTCCTAGAGGCAAATTGAGTTCCCCAACAGTGCGATCAACTATTAGCTTGATTCTGACAGTATCGGATTCATCCATAGTCTGCTGACCGTAGGTCTGATTGATTGCCTTCAAGACAAGTGGTCAGGTTCACAAATAGCACAATTTATTCATATGCAACATTTAGAAAACAGGATTCGGATGTCAGTATAGGAAATTCTCTACTACAGTGTGGGGTTCTTAGCTAGTGCCTGGTGTACAAATGTGCAATCATCACTCACCCAGAAGATGGGAGAGGGCTCTCAACCTGATCTCAAACTTCTGGACTGATCCAGAAGTTACGATGGAGTCTTCCCTTTCTCCTCTTCCTTCTTCCTTCCTATTCTTACTCCACCTCCTGTCTTCCTAGTTCTCCTTTTACATATATTTTTTTTTCTTTTACATTCAGGTGGATCTTGAGTGACCCTAGTCATACTTGCTTTTGTTACCCTTTTTTTTTTTTTTTTAAATCTCCTGAGTAAATTGAAAATCTAGAGAGCATTCGAGGACCTGACAGATGAGGTCAAGGACCAAGGCCCATCTAGGGGATTGTCTAGGGTGAGGCAGTCAAGTCCACACCTTAAGATTGCCCCCACTAAGGAGAAAAGGAGCACCTGGAAGAAGTGGTGTGTGATTGTCGTGAGTGACTTCCTGCTGCAGGGCATGGAGGCACCGATCTGTAGACCCAACCCCTCGTCTAGAGACGTCTGTTGCCTGAGAGACTTCAACCATCCTGACATCAACTGGAAAAACAACACATTCAGGCACAAAGTCCTGGAGGTTTCTGCAGAACTTTGATGATAACTTTTTAACACAGATTGTGGAGGAGCCAATGAGGAGAGGTGGGCTACTGGGCCCCATACTCACAAATAGAGAGGGACTTGTAGGAGATGTGAAGGTCGGGGGTAGCCTTGGCTGCAGTGACCATGAGTTAGTGGAGTTTAGGATCCAACGAGGAGGAAGTAGGGCTGTAAGCAGCCTTGCAACCATAGACTTCAGGAGGGCCAACTTTAGCCTCTTCAGAGACCTCCTCGGAAGAATCCCCTGGGCTACTGCTCTGGAAGGAAGGGGGGCCCAAGAGAGCTGGTGAGTATTCTAGCAGCGCTTCCTCCATGCTCAGGAGCAGTGCGTCCCTTTGAGCAAGAAGTCAGGCAGAGGGGGCAGGAGGCCTGAGTGATGAGCAAGCAGTTCATGGCAAAACTCAAACAGAAAAAGGCATTATACAGAAAGTGGAAAAAAGGACAGGCTCCTTGGGAGGAATATAGGAAAGTTGTCAGGGAATGCAAGGATGTGACAAGGAAAGCCAAGGCACAATTGGAATTATATCTGGCAAGAGGTGTTAAAAATAATAATAAGAGCTTTTTCAGATATATCAATGGTAAAAGGAAGATTAGGCAAAACATGGGTCTGCTGGTGAACAGCACGGGTGCCCTGGTTACAAAAGATACTGAAAAACCAGAGTTACTGACGTTGCCTTCTTCACCTCAGTGTTTACCAAGGGCAGCCCTCTGGAATCCCAGACTCTAGAAAGCAGAGAAGGTGTCTGGAGAGAGGAGGACTTGGCCCAGGGAGAGGAAGATTGGGTCAGAGAGCTCTTAGGGAAACTTGCCACAAATCCATGGGCCGTAATGGGATGCACCCGAGAGTGCTGCAGGAGCTGGCATATGTTATTGCTAAGCTGCTCTCCATCATCTTTAAAAGGTCCTGGAGAATGGGGAGGTTCCAGAAGACTGGAAGAAAGCCAACGGCATGCCAGTCTTCAAAATGGCAAGAAGGAGGACCCAGGCAACTACGGATCAGGAAACTTCACCTCCGTCCCCAGGAAAGTGATGGAGCAGCTCATCTTGGCTGTTGTCTCCAAACATGCGGAGGATAAGAAGGTGCTCAAGAGTAGTCAGCATGGATTCACCAAGGGGAAATCATGCTTGACTAACCTGATAGCCTTCTATGATGGGTAGAAGAGAGGAGAGTGGTGGATGTCATCTATCTGGATTTCAGCAAGGCTTTTGACGCTGTCGCTCACAGCATCCTCCTGGGCAAGCTCCAAAAGTGTGGGTTAGATGAATGGACACTAAGGTGGATTAACAACTGGCTGGATGGCAGAGCTCAGAGGGTGATGATCAGTGGTGCAGAGTCTAGTTGGAGGCCTGTAGCTAGCGGTGTCCCCCAGGGGTCAGTCCTTGGTTCAGTCCTGTTCAATTTATTCATCAATGACCTGGATGAAGGCACAGAGTGCTCCCTCAGCAAGTTTGCTGATGATACAAAATTGGGAGGAGTAGCTGATACCCCAGAGGGCTGTGCTGCCATCCAGAGGGACCTGGACAGACTGGACAACTGAGCGGTGAAAAACTTCATGCAATTCAACAAGGCCAAGTACAAGGTCCTCCACCTGGGGAGGAATAATCCCAGACACCAGTACAGGCTGGTGACTGACCTTCTGGAGAGCAACTCTGCAGAGAAGGACCTGGGTGTCATGGTGGACGACAAGTTGACCATGAGGCAGCAGTGTGCCCTCGTGGCCAAGAAGGCCAATGGGATCCTGGGGTGCATTAAGAAGAACGTCTCCAGCAGGTCGAGGGAGGTGATCCTGTCCTTCTACTCAGCCCTGGTGAGGCCACATCTGCAATATAGTGTCCAATTCTGGGCTCCACAGTACAAGAGGGCTGTGGGTCTACTGGAAAAAGTCCAGCACAGGGCTACAAGGATGATCAGGGTCCTGGAGGAAAGGCTGAGAGAGCTGGGCCTGTTCAGCCTGGAGAAGAGAAGGCTGAGAGGGGACCTGATCAGTGTCTATAAATACCTCAAGGGAGGCAGTGAGGAGGATGGTGCTGGCCTCTTTTCACTGGTGGCTATGGACAGAGCTAGAGGTAATGGCCACAAACTGAAACACCAAAAGTTCCACAGGAACTCAAGGAAAAGAAATTTAACATTGAGGGTGATGGAGCACTGGAACAGGTTGCCAAGAGAGGTTTTGGAATCTCCTTCTCTGGAGATCTTCAAAACCTGCTTGAATGTAGTCCTGTGCCACATGCTCCAGGTAACCCTGTGTGTGCAGGGGTGGGTTGGACTAGATGATCTCTAGGGGTCCTTTCCAACCTTAGCGATTCTATGATTCTATGCTCAAGTGAGGAGTGGTCATTTATTGGTATTATAACGGGATTAGAAGCTCATCAGACAGAATTGATCTACCACCATTCTTGGCCCAGCACCAGGCATCACACTACGTCGCTCATCAGCTGTGTGGCACCACCAGGCTGCCACCTCTACAGGGAGTACAATAGAGTTTGGCTGCAGCGTCTTCACTCTGCTCCACCCTCCATTCACTCTTATTAGTATGTACTAGGAGGGCAGATTGTGTTGCCTAGGGAATAGTGGAGAAGTAGATTCCACACATACCAACCATACTCGAAGTGGTAACTGTCTCTTACCTCAAGCAAGCCTCTGCAATGCCAGAACTTCTGTTACGCTCTATTTTTCTCCAAGTCCCTCGTCTTCTCGAGCAATTCTCTCACAATTTGTACAAACTTGCACTGGTTCAGACTCCAACAAAATATTGAGCCAGGATGTCTTCCTGCTAGGAAGAGGCGAGAATGATGTGCTGAAAGCACAAAGACAATCTCTAAACCCAAAAAGGAAAAGGCTGCATTGAGGTATCAGAGGAATAACACGAGTCAGAGAATTTCCCATCATCTGGGCTTCTGTGGAGCCCTGTCTCTGATGGAAAGCCTACCCAAACTTCCTCTCCCCTGCAGAAATGTAATAAAGGTTGTGACAATTAAGATATTGTCTTGTGCTGTAGTGAGTCCCATCCAAAATAGATCTTCTCATAGCTACATGACTAAAAACCTGGTCTGACCCTTAAAAAAAAAAAGGAACCAAACAGATAGAGACAAAGAGACTTATTTTAATTAGATAAAATTAAAATTTTATGTGGTTCCAAACTGAACTACAGATTTAAACAGGCTTAAGTCATTGTGTTTGTATTGTTTCAAACTGAGAAGAAGAAAAGGATGATTTTTTATCACATTTTCTTTGCTTTAGGTGATGCAACAAAAAAAGCCTTCTACAGACAACTATTTTGATTCAGTTTGTCTTGCAACATGATCACAGGTAGTTTCAAAAAAATCAGTAGCTACAAAATATGATTCTCTTTTCATTATTCTTAGCACAAATCTAACCTGAAAAAAATGTACTGTATCAGCACTGTTGAAAAATGTTAGCTTATATGTTTGCGTATGCATATGTACCTATGCACATATGTGTGTGGGTATATATATACCTATATATACATGTGCATATAGATAGACTTCGCTCATAGGCTTTGCACAGCCTAATTACTGAAGAAATTCAGAGGACATGCAGCAGAATGTAGGTCAGATGTCAGACAGGAGGGAGAAAAACATATTAGGGGATAAACAGATGTATTTAAAAATGACACTTTTTTTTTTTTACAAAAAGTGTAGTTTTAATGTGAATCTTGTCTGATTCTAAAAGTTTGAAATTTGCCTTATCACAGTCATTGTTTATATGCTTATTTACAATCTGAATCCATTAAGAAAGTTACCAGCAGTGATCAAAATACAAAGCATTTCCTCAGTATTAGTGACCAGTCTAAATCTCTGTTCTCTGGGTAATGAACTTCTAGCAGATCATTAATCCCCTCAAAATACCCTGTCCTGAAGTTGTTAAGGACTGAAAAATGGAAAAATAAAGTAATAAATGCATATGGTTTTTTCTTATTAAACTGTACACTTTCATTGGTATGTACAGAACAATACTGAAAAATTATTGACTTAAGTGTTAGACAATAAGACTGACAGCATTATGTCTCAAACTTTTCATCTTATAGCAATATGTGCTTGTAATTTTGGCTTGACTAATAATAAAAATGTCAAGAGACTCTTTGAAATATAAAACGCATACTGAACCTAATAGGTTTACCATCAAAATTGGAAATGCATTATACGAACATCTTTCCAAGCTTTTGATAAGTGAAAAATGTCATTCACATTAATCAAGCACAAAGTAAGCACGGATAAGTTATATTACCAAGAGAGGGTTTTGCACTGTATTCACTAGTCTTTTTATTCTCATTTGATTAGGATTGCAATGCCAGTGATTGGGGTTTGAAGCTTATGCTTGTCAGCACAAGACAAGGCAGTTTTTTTCACAAACTGAAGTATGCCTGAACCTGTTTCCTTCTCTCCATGAGCTGTAAGGAAGACCTAGGAAGTGTGGATATACACTGAACACCTCCTAAGATAGGCAACACATCCACCTTGAACTTAAATGACTCAGGTTTAATCTAACACTCTTGAAATTGTTGCTCTAAAGTAATAGATGGAATGAATCTCTTAATCCTTCATAAGGCATGACTCAGTGACTATAAGGGAAGAATAAGGTGATTATTTCTTTAAAAAGTAGGGTATTTCAGATGGCTACAAAGAAAGTAGAAGAAAAAAAGGAGACCTGGAAAGTACTTCCCCTATATGACCTTCAGATCTGAGCATAAATTCTTTTTTGTTTGCATATGAATGGGAAAAGCTTTAATGAAAACATTTTTTTATCTAAATCAGAAAACTAGAATTTGTGTTCATACTGTTGGAATTCTTTCAGAATAAAAAAGTATTTTGGATAACAATAATAATATTTTTAGAAATATTTGCTTCAAGTGAAGGAAGATTCAAGTACATAAAAATATTTTGAAGTATGTAAAATATTGTGAAAGACAGATTTTTTCATTATTTTTATACACCTTTAACAAAACTAAAAATTCATTTAAATGATTTTATCTGATAGAGTCAAATACATTCTTTTTAATGTATTAAAAATGATATTTTTCTATATAGCTATGACAATATTGGCTAATCCCTTGTGGTTATTTTATTATCTCAGAAATATCACTCAGATTTTAAAAGGTTAGGTTGGTTTATAAATATATTGTGCAGAAGTTTATGATATAAGCTTGGTCTTTTACCTCTTTGTTGAGCATAATTCCCTCCTTTATAATATCTCCCTCCCTAAGCTTTGAATGAGACAAAATTTCAGTAGTTAGAAAAAGAAATACAATAGATAATATGAGTTAGGATAAGATATATATGTGACAGACATTTCACTACTTTTATTAAGATGAGGATTTGTCTTCAAAGGGAGTCTGCATATGTCTTTTTTTTCCCCCTCCTTCATAGGTCCCTCCACTCCCACTGGATTTTTGCCTTGTCATAGCGCAAGTCTTTCAAATCTGATAGGCTTGCAGGAGTACTTAAGATTGTGTCTGTAAAATGTTATTTTCAGAAGGGAGAACGAACAGTTACAGGAAAACAAATGTGGAGAAAGATGAACTTCTAGGGAAAATAATTACTGATTTGTCTGGTGTTTAGTCATCTAGATATTCCCAATTATCTCAGAAAGACAGTTTTGTAGCTGTAGCTGTGTGTGTGCATATATCACACACGTATGGTCATATGTGTTTTTGAAAGTTAGTACTGAGAATTGTTAGGAGTGGCACTTTGCTGCAGGGTCCATTCGCATTCACATCAGATCAAGCAAGTTTCTTTTCCAGTTCCTCCAGCATACTTCGCTTATTCTTTTCTCATGAGGCATGGGCAGCATTCTCATTGTTTATTTATTTGGCACATTTAGACAAAGCCTCACAGAACAGTTGATGACCTTGAGACGTTATCTAGTCCAACCACCTTGCTCAAGCAAGTTCACCTAGAGCACATTTCCAAAGATTGTGTCCAGATGGCTTTTGAATATGCAGATGACTTTTGAAGAAAGGAGGCTATGCAACCTCTCTGTGTAACCTGTTCCAATTTTCTGCTACTCTCTCAATCAAGAAGTTTTTTCTCATGTTCACATGCAACTTTAGTTTGCTACCTCAAGCTTCAGTATTCAGATGTTTTCTATAATAAATATTAAAAATGCAGAAAGCCCTGTAGTACACAGGGCTATTTATTTACGACAAAGTCAATCAATTGCAGGAATGATGAATGTTAGGTCTTCTAATCATGAAGTAGCAGCTGATAAACCCTGTATTTGCTGAATAGGCTTAAAAATGGGAAGCTAATGAAACCACAGAGAATGATAGGATTCATTGGTCCAGGGTGATGATATTCAAACACAGTAGTTGCACTAGGTAGCTAGAGAAGCCAGCCTGTCATGGGAAGAAACAAAAAAAAAAGAAAAAAAAAAAAAAGAAAAATCCTTTCCCCTAAATAATGAGTCTGAACACCAGAGGAGAAAGGAGAATTTATAATTTTCATTTAGCTTTAAAATCTTCTGAATTTAAAATATTCTGATCATGGAATGCTTGAGAATGGAAGGGATGTCTGGCAGTCATCTAGTCCAGCCTTCTGCTCATTACTGATCTTATGAGGCTGGATTGCTCAGGGCAGAGTCTCGAACAACTCTAAGGACAGAGATCCCAGACTCTTTCACAGAATCACAGAATCACAGAATTCTTTCTGGGGTTCAGTATTTGATCACCCACATAGTTTAAAATAAATAAAAACACTGATTTCCGATTGAGTTGCCCATGCTCCAAGAAATTATGGTTTTCATGTCACTTGATTTGTGTTGCTTTTATTTTACATTTTGTAGGGTCTTGCAGTCGTAAAGTTCTAAGGTTAAAAATCAGGCTCTATTGTGATATTTTTAGTTTCATGGAATTGGAATATGTCCCTCATACCAGCAGAGATACCATAAATATAGCATTGCAAATGGCAAACAGATCAATTCCCTCAATATAGACACTCATCTAGCAATCTGCTTTGACCCTAGTGACAACATTTGAGTATTCTGTGAGTGTCACCAAAGTGGGTTTTCTCCACCTTAAAGCCTCTCGTCTCTTGTTTAGTTAGTGTTTAAAATTATTTGCTTTAGATAAATGGTTATCATTTTTTTAAATTATATAGTCATGATTTTAAACAATTAAATGATTTTTTGTTAAAAACAATTATTTAATTACACCTACTGAAATGATTAAGCAAGCATCAATATGTACATTTAGGTTACAGTAAGACATTTGTCCAATTTAAGCAAGTAGTTTATTGCTCTCTTTGGGAAGGATTTTGCATTTGGAACATCCTCATGAAGCTGCATAAGTCACGGAAACAGGATTCTATATTGCATCTTTTCATCCTTGTAGAAAAAATTGTTCTTGGCCTGTAATATAAGCCATTCAGCATCAGAACTTTTGGACAATTCCTCTGCTTTTTTCTTCTTATCTCTACTCATGTATTTAAGGTAATGTGTAGCCCCATTGTGCTCAAGATGTAATTAACTTGTTTACAAGAATAAAGGGGGTTCTTATTCTCCTTCGTTCCACTTACAAATGTACAAAAGTCAAATACATTCACAGTTCAGCTCATTGCTGTTTCTTGGAAGTACATAGCACAAATTAATCAAGGAGAAATATGTCCTATATTTTTCCTATAAATGATATTCACAATGCTTTAGAGAAAAACTTTGAAATGTAAAAGAATGGTAACATATTGCTTAAGGATATTATGATGCAGAACATTTCCATTCAATTTGTTTCCATAGCGGGAAACAAAATAGAAACCAGATCCTTCTGTGCCCTCCCTTCCAAATATATGTAGCTTAATAGATGAGGAGCAAGAAACTAGAATTTTATACACACATATGTATGCATCTAAATAAAACTGCATACACACATGCACATACATATGTATACATCCGTGTGAGTGTGTTACAGGGCATATACAAAGAGATATTTATGTCTTAATTCCTGAATGTGTATATATATGAAGAGTGAGACTATGAGAGGGAGTGTACACATCACCTGGCAATTCTATCCATATTTGATTTTCTAAATTTGGAAAAATACATGTGCTATAATTCCAACTTTGAATTACTATAATGAAATAAATGCTTAATGAAAGAAAACCATAAAAAATTGAATAGAATAGAACATTTTGAAAAATAAATGGAGAGATAACAAGGAACAATGGTCCTTCCACATGTTTTGGAATATGCATTTTTTAAACATTTCTTTGTAAACAGCGTTCTAATCAAACCCAGTCCTAAAGAAACAAGTTATCCTTTGTTGCGGCCTTGAACTTTGACTCAATCAACCCAACTCTGTAGTCATCTGGTGAACATATGGGTATTGTTCATCCCCTAGATAAATGCGGTCCAAATCCACAGATACTATTTTGTGATGGTTTTAGGACTGCCAGCCAGACAATGCTATGACTTGATTCCCCTCCTTGGACTTAGTCAGGTGGTGGGGGATATATTACCACTGTGACTGTCACTTAGATTTATGCAATGGATTTTTTTGGTCTCAAGGCTAGGTGTTGGATAAACATAGGCAGACAGCGATGTTGCACAGAAGACTTGAACCTGAAGCCCTTTCCAATTCCTGAGACCAGCTTTAGTGGAGATGATCAGAAAAATTGTACTGCTGCGATTTCTGCTAAGTTTATATTAAAGATTCTTCTGTAAAGAGTTACAAATCTGCAGCAGCATGACCCATAACACGATGGCCAGCAAATGATGTATTACTATTTTTTATTTTAGATTTTTAGAGGGACAAATTTAAGTATGACCAAAACTGGCTGCGCTTTTGAACTTCCATTTGTATTTTATTAGTATACTGAATAACTTCAATTTCTACCCTGATTAGCCTGCCCTGAATACAAAGAGAAAGGAGCAATGTTGTTCTGGCAAAGAAATAGATTAGATAACCTAGGCTCAGAGCTCAAAGAGCTCCACCACAGAAACAGAAAATGAACCATCTTAATCCTCTTCTCATCAAACTCAAATGTGTAGAACGAAACGCAAAAACATTATCAGCTTCACATCAGTAAGTCAGACAGAGTCTGAGCGGGTGTAAAAGAGAGGATAACGGAAGACAGGATGGTACTGTAGCACAAATGGCAATAAAGGACACACATGACCATCCATGCTGCAGCTATTATATGAAAATAGGAGTTATCCTTCTCAGTACTGAAAATGCAGAGACCATCAAGAAGAAATACATCTGTACATGCAACAGGTCCTCTGCCTTGCAAAGAGACTGTGAGACAGGATTTCAAAGGCAGATTTGAAAGACAAAGAACAAAGGTTTTCTTCTCTCTCTATTGGGTCTTTCAGATCATCACTCAGAGGTGTTGCAGGTATGCAGATTTCACAGCCAATCTGTATGCTTAACTCTGCTCTGGCAATCCAGTCCAGAAGGTAGAGATGGAAACAATCTTGTGCTGGCATGGAGTTAACAAAATAACCAAGTAAATCTCCTTTATACATGTTCAAAGAGTTCATGTTAGGCAGACATGCTGTGGTGCGCCAACAGTGCATGCTGAAACCCTTTACAGGATCTGCTTTTTGGGTGAGATTTTGAAGCACAGTAATGCCACACAATTAGGCATAAGCAAAGTATAAGAGTTTAATAGATTCATACCCTAAATAAATTACTTGTCATACAGAAAGACTAGTGGTTGGGGCAGTCCTCAAAAGCAAAATTACTGTTGCTTCAGAAGAAATGGCATCTCAGTGAGACTTTTGGTAAGAGCTTATAAAAAGAATCTCAATTGGTGGGTTTATTATAAAAAGAAAAAAAATCACTGAATCATCTGAGGAGTAGCTCTCTAATCTTTCTTGCAACTATACTAAACACATTAAAATCTGTCAAAAAAAAAAAAGTAGATAAAACACGGAATTAGTTTTGAGTGGATAAGATCACTTGGAATTACAAGACTGCTTTAGCTCTCTCCAGGAAAAAGCAAGAGATATGCATAGTTGTGCATAAGTTCAGAAGGACTGCTTTTATCCTGCATCAGAATGAAACTAAAACATCGATCTAAGTCCCTTCTCCTCTCTTAAGTCTAAAACATTTGGTATTAGAATAATTAGAAAGTTTGTTTGGCATGGAACAGGATAGCAAGAAGAAAGGTTGCAACTCCTTACCTACTTGCATACTAAGACCTGAATTTGTGTTTCTCACATCAGATGAATGCCTGAAGGAATATTAATAGGCTGTGCCAAGTGCACCATTTTCATTCTGAGCAGAAATGCAATTCTGCAGCTAACACCTTATGTCAAAGTCAATTTCTTTATGTGAAAAAAAAAGATTTGAAAAACTACCATTTGACAATGAAAGAAGAGTTTTGAAGTGTTCTCCAACAAGCACTACTACTCAATACCTCTTAAAAATAACCACTAAAATTAAAATGAACTAAATAATTGTTTAAATGAAACTCAATGGTTCTATTCATTTTTTTTAATCATTAAATCATTTTAACAGGGCAATTCTGTACTTTTTTGTGTTCCCCAAAACAAAGATATTATGAAATAGACTCTATTTGCTGAAGTTTGTATGGAATCCAATCCTAGGTCATTCAACCTAAAAATACATCTCACATTTTGACATTTTCAGCATATTTTACTCTCCTTTTGACCCTTCTGATAACAAGGATATTCTGAGATCTTCTCCAAAGGAAAGCAAAGCATAAAATCAATGGAAAATGACAGAATGCAATGAAAGCAATATCGTAAGATTAAAATTTAAATGAGCAGTAGCATTTTTGGATGCTTATCAAAAACAAGTCAACTAATTATTTAAAGTGTGACAATGATAAAAGTGTTGGAGTGAGTCAAAATGAGTAAAATACTGTATCATTTAGATCATGGCAGTAGATCTTACACCTGTAACAGTTTAGGATTTTTTTAAAATTATCAAGTGCCATAATAACATATGTGCAAAAACTTTTTTGGTTCCGTTCATTAGAATTCAAGCTGACTTCAGTAGTGCTGCATAGATTTACACTAGCTTGAACTTTACCTAGAAGTATGTATGAAAAAAAATAGCAATAACCACCTTCAAGCACAGTGACTGTAAAAGCAGGAAATCACTTTTTTTTTTTTTTTTTTTTAAACTCCCAAGTAAAAGCATCAGGCAAACAAATAATAAGGACTTTAGCATTTGAAGAAACATCACCACTTTTTAGCAAAAAAAAAAAAAAAATCTTCTTCACATATTTTTTACTGATAGTTTTCTCAGAGAAGCATACCAACACATCAGATTCCTCAGATAACTGAGTATTTTCAGTTATTTAGACAAGGTGAAATGATTTCCAACAAGAAAGACCAGACAAAAACAACCTCAAGGTATAAAATAGCCTTGTAGTTGGGCACTCTGAAAATAGGGGAGATGTAGGGTTCAGATACCTATTTGCAATGAAACTAGACAGAGTACAGGTTCTTCTAATCTGCAGTCAAAGCCTTTAGACATTGAATCATTAGATATTTTGGTCTGTAGTATTTTGATATTAATAACTAAATTAGTCTCATGTTTCATTCCAACAAAGATATAGACAGGAATACCTTTTTTTTTTTTTTTTTTTTTTTTTTTTTTTGAAACACGTATAAGGCATTTCTCACTTAATTCTGTTTGCAACTACAGGCAGACACCACCTTTGCCAAAATTCATCCTCAGCTCTAGCACAGGGACTTGAATCTTTCTTCTCCCACCTCAGAAACCTATCTACATACTATCTGTAGCCTGGTACCCTCCACAAAGCACTCTGACACTGCAGTTGGAACTGTCTCTTTATAAAGCTGATTACCTGAGCACCCGTAATTCAGACTTGCTGATGTTATGGCTTAGCCATCAAGCAGCTGCCCCACTGATTAAACTTGGAAAGAGCTGTGGCTTCTTATTCAGATGAAAATGATCAGTTCAGCCTATATTTGACAAGGAAGGAAATATTCCACTGGAAACTCATCCCAGGTTTCCTAAATGACTCATAAATCCCAGATTCAAATCTCTGTTGCTTGTGGGATTCACTAGGGAAGTTTCACATAGCTCTCTCTGCACCTGCTTCATGAGCAATTTACTAGAACTGATCAGAGAATTGATATAAGCTGCCCTTGGATAAGACAGCTAAACCTCCATTTCAAACTCCAATAACAATTTGAAGAGCCTCAGAAACTGTGATGCCTTGAGCATCTGACACTGCTATTAAGAGACAAAGCAAAACAACAATAGCCCACATATTTCTATTTTTCAGACATCTTTACTTACCTCTTCCAATCTCTTTTGTTCTGGGATAGCTATCAGATCTTACTACAAAAGCTAACCGACTATATGAAGTGGAAAAGAAATGTATAACTACAAACTGGAATGGGTTCCCGTCTCTGCACAGAGCAGTCAACTGTGGATTCGCACTACTGTCTGTTAAGCTGATTTGTGATTGCAGTTATGACCTGAAACTTAAAGTCACTTCCAAAACCGGATATAGCTGTCTAAAACAGACGTTAAATGGTCTGATCCCTAAAATGAAATTGAAAATACATCAGTTCAAACTCTACTTATTTCTACTGATACCAAAATTTTAACTGTGTTACTGTAGGTATGAGAATACATCATTCATAGACAAGGAGAAGAGACAGAGTACAGCTATACAGGAACTATGATACTCTGGGACTCAGTCTTTATTTCTTTTTTGTTTAATTTTAATAACTGCTGAAGAAGGGCAGTCTGAATAGGAACCAGCATAAAGCAAGTCCTACTCTCTCACTGTCCTGATGAAGATACTCAGCAGGTTGATGCAGATCTGTATTTCTTTCTGTTTTCTCTTCTTAAGAGAATCTAAGACGGATGTGAACCTGCTGGAGAGAGTCCAGCACAGGGCTACAAGGATGATCAGGGGCCTGGAAAATCTGCCTTATGAAGAGAGACTGAGAGAGCTGGGCCTGTTTAATCTGGAGAAGAGAAGGCTGAGCGGGGATCTCATCAGTGTCTATAAGTACCTCAAGGGAGGGAGTGAGGAGGATGGTGCTGGCCTCTTTTCACTGGTGGCCACCGACAGAAATAAAGTTCCCTTTAATATGACTTAAAATATATTATTAATAATATTAATAATAATTATAATAAATCATAATTTTTATAATATCGGTAGCATTCAATAGTGCTAAAAAAAGAAATTAATAAAGATATGGATAGATTTGCACAAGTATATTTTCTGATAGCCTTTTTCTTACTTGGAAATGGTTTATGTCAATAACAATAAAGGTTATGTAGCTTTAAAGGAAAAAAAATATGACCAGCTCTGCATATTGCCAGTATAAATTAGACATTGCCAGAGTCCCCAGGAGACAGAGGCTATTATATCTTTTCTCACGTGATAACGAAGGCACTGGAAGGCAAAGTAATTTTTTTTTTAAATCACAAATGACTCGTGATGAGTGAGGCACTACGTTCATCTCTAGTGGTCTGAGTTATTCCCTTGAAATAATCTGTGGACAACATCACCTCTTATACTGGCATCGTTGTTGAAACATGTGAGTTATCTATTTTAAGTAGGTATTTTTACATCAACTGGTATTGCTTAAGCATATATTAGCTGTGTTAAATTGAACTGAATATAATGCTGGAACTTTAATATAGGCCATTATGAGATGTAAGGAGATTACTACACACAAGGAGAAAACTCTGTCTCTGGCCATCTGCTTCTCCTGGTAACATGCAGAAAAATTGCAATGTGCAATTCCCTAACTTGCTGAACAGCAGGTGCCCATCTTTTCCTTCAGCTGTCCCTTACAACTCTCCCCCTTCTCCCCAAAGGATTCTTTCATATCTCTGTAACGCAAATTAGAATAAAGAGGAACAAGTTCTGTTTGAACTGGAATTATCTCAGTTTACCTGGTAAACAAAGAATCTAAAACCTTATTCTATCTTGTGATTATTCTACTTAAAAGAACAAACAATCTTTTTTTTTTCTTCTAGTTTCACATCTTTTACAGACAAAAATGATAGCCATATTCTACAAAGAATACAAAGCACAGGATGTTATCATTATGAAAAAGGTATCCCTTTTCTACTGCGCTGTTTTGCTCAATAAATGCCAAACCATAAGTAAAGCAATAAACAGTACCAGAACAAGTTTTGTTGTTGTTGTTGTTGTTGTTGTTGTTGCTTTTTCATATCCTTGGCAATCAGTTTTATCTTCAACTGAAAGAGATTACTCTTAGGTGAGGACCAAGGGGAGTTGCTGTGGAAGGCATTAAGAAGAATATTCCGATAAAAATACAACACTGCTCAGAGAAATAAAAGTCAGGACATCATAATACTAGGCCTATCAAGACTGTGTTTTTCATTCATAAATTCTGAACATTTTTTTTTTTTAATTACATTTCAACAATTAAAATCTTATGCAATAAATTAAGCTCTACCATGGACAATAAACAATTAAAGCCACAGATTCACAACCCTCATTGGAAAGAAAACAGAAGCGTTAAGTATAGACACTAGGCATGTAGTCCAAAGCTGCAATCTCAGTAGGTACAACACTGTCACCTACTGACCTTTAGCTGTCCTCTTATTCAATCCAGAGGTTTTCTAGGCAGGGGTATATTTCTGCACCTCCTGTGCCTTTCTGCTAAGTCTATTGATAATCAGGAATTAGGTTGCACCAGGCAACCCACCCTAAAGAGTCTGATTGAGTGAATTTCATGGGTGGGGTGATGACCTTCCAAACCTTCACAAATTGCAGTTGTGACTGTCCCAATTGCAGTGCTCTTGCCATGCACCTTTTGCAGGGTGTCTATGAGAACAGGAAGCCTAAGGAAGCCAGGAATCTCCTGGGCTGGCCACCGTTGTGTTTTAACAACCCAATTCCATCTAAATCTTATTTTAGGCACCTACATAACTTATCGGATCTCACCCCCTACACTTTCAGTGCTGCAGTTCCTCCATGCCCTGGAACAGGCTGCCCAGAGAGGTTGTGGAGTCTCCTTCTCTGGAGATCTTCAAAACCCGCTTGGATGCAGTCCTGTGCCACGTGCTCTAGGTGACCCTGCGTATGCAGGGGGGTTGGACTAGATGACCTCGAGAGGTCCCTTCCAACCTTAAGCATTCTATGATTCTATGATTCTATGATGCATAACACAGATAATTCCTCCCAGCAGCATGCAGCTATTATGAGGATGAATTTATTTGATACACAGAGTTAATGTGATGATGACAGCAGCATCTAAGAAGATAGATGAAAATAATATGACATAATGCCACTTAAAATCTTACATAGTATTAGAGATACACATTTTGTTCCTTTTGATTTTTTTTCCTTTCTTAGCAGGTTACACTAATCTTCAGTTCAAATGACTTTGTTTCTGACATAGACTGTAATTTTAAAACCAGCATCTCTTTTCAAGTTGTCTGGTTTCTAAGTATCCAGGATTAGAGGCTACCTCTATAATTAGGCTTTACATCAGTGTGATGGATACATATCTGTTCTAGTTGCAATATTTGTAGAGTTATTTTATTTTAGATTTGGCTAATGTTTAAGGATATTGATGGACAATGGAGAGGAAGTCTCTTTGTTTTGCAATGTTCAGACTGCTGAAGTCTGCATCAGAATGAATCCTCCAGAAGAAAGAAAGATGAAGCTTTGCCTCATCGAGAGTGACCTTGCTCAATCTAGGCAAGGAGAAGCTTCTGCAGAGGAGCCATGAGATGCAGGGGTGAAGAACACACAGAGCAAGCACAAGGTCTGAGACTGGGCAATCCCAGAGAGGATCAGAGAGCAGACACACAGTCGGGCCTCCCAGAGGAATGAGAAAGAGGGAAAAATAATCTAACGATTGGAAAGATACAGAAGTTGGAGCAAGTCAAGAAGCTGCTAAAAGATGTTGGACAAGGATCAGGACTGGGTGGAAATCCACATTTTGTGCCCAATAGACCAGGGCTGGGGAAATTCTTTTGCTGGTGGTTCAGCAAAGGCTATATGTGAAAGTCTCATCAGACTGCAGTCTACTTAGAATCATAGAATCACAGAATGCTTAGGGTTGGAAGGGACCTCTAGAGATCATCTAGTCCGACCCCCCTGCACACGCAGGGTCACCTAGAGCACGTGGCACAGGACTGCATCCAAGCGGGTTTTGAAGATCTCCTGAGAAGGAGACTCCACAACCTCTCTGGGCAGCCTGTTCCAGTGCTCTGTCACCCTCACTGTTAAGAAATTTTTCCTTAAGTTCATAGCAGGGAAAACTGCTAGCCCCCTCCCAAATAATAACAAAATGGTTGGATTATCTGGTTAACTCAATAACCTTTACTGATGACAATGTAAGCAGTCACTAGCATCATTTCAAGTAAGAGGTTACCTGCATTAGAAAGAATAGGTAGAAAATTCATGTTGAGGATTCCCACTAGAAGTGTAAGCAAAATTTTATCCTCTTGCTTTAGCAGAAGGCAGCCTGAAAAAAAATACCCAGTGGAAACCTGCCTCAAGAAAGCAAGGAAAGATAAGGCCAAGGAAGTTATAGTCAGTTTGGATCCTCAAAACTATAACAACTTTGTGACTAAATTAGATTGTCCTGCTGGGAAGGAGCCAGCAGGCTGCTGCTGGTAAACGGTGGAGCCATCACCAAAGGCAGCCACGTAGGTAAGTACTGCAGCCTCATCTAATCCGGGGCTGAACAACAAAGCACTGTGATAGCATTTCACCAGAAGAAAGGGGGCTGTGTTCTCTTGAACTGCACTGCAGATCTAGGGGGCAGATATAAGTAATGAGTCTTCTCATTATGTATCTGCACAGGAAACCAGAAATCTACAGAGCTGGCCATCCTTCTGGCAGGAGGCCTGGCATGGTTTGGAGGCAGCTGAAGCAAATCTAATAAATATGAACCAAATCTAATAAATATGAACCAAATCTGAGTTGTTTATAAGGCCCCATAGCTCCTCTCTTTGCCTTCTCCTCCGCTACAGAAAGATAGCACCATGTTGTTGGTGGTTGCAGTCCTTCCAATGCATGTGAGTGCTCAGTCTCTCTAGTACTTAGTGAGAATGGGAAAGTACTAAAACAAAACTTTTAACACAACATGTTTTAAGTGGAGTTACCAGTTCAAGATGCTATTTCTCCACCAGAAGGCTTAATAATGTTGAAAGAGTGCAGGAGGTCCCACAAGGAGAAAATAATGGCAGTTTCATGCAACACATGAAATTATAATGCATCTTATAAGTAAATCGAATCACTTTTTCTTTATAATTTCTGAAGTCCATAGGGGCCATGAAACACATATTTAAAAGGTGTGCAGAAGGACCTTATTCATTAAACAGCAGAGAAAAGTAGTTGAAGCTTTATTAAAAATTGACTAATAGGCATTGCAGATAATTGAACTGACAGTCTGTTTTGACAGCTGCAAGCAAAAATGTACTTGCTCCAAACATTCAGTGTAAATCTTTTAGATTTCTAGAAAGAGAAATGATGTACTGGTTTAACTTTAATCAGTTTATAAAGTTAAGAAAAAAATTCTAACTGTTCAGCTGACTAGTCGAAGTTATGCTAATTGGAGCTACTGCCAATCATTTCAGTGGTTTGAATTGAAAGAATTGCCAAGTTCTCATGCAATGAGAAAGGTTGAAGGTGATACTTGAAATAAGTTTTGGCTAACAGAAAAGGTAAATTAAGATGAAAACAACATTCTGGACTTGATTTCCAGAAAGGCACTGAAATATTCAATTTAACTGAAGTTAATGGATGTTCCAGATGCCTATCAATTTTGAAAATCAGTCCCCAACTAACAAATGTGACAAACAATCTGCACCCTGAGTGAATTGGTATAAAGTAATAAATAGCCAATTATACTGTTTAAAAAAAGAAAAGAAAATAGAAACAAAAACATATTCTAAGATGTTCCAAGTATGAGAATTAAAAGTAGCAGAAAGATAGAAATACATACATAAGTTAGGCAAGAAACACAAGATAAAGTTAAAGTTGGATTTAAAAAAGAAAACAGAATCACAGAATCACAAAATCACAGAATGATTGAGGTTGGAAGGGACCTCATCTAGTCCAAATCCCCTCTCCCAGCGCAAGCAGGGTCATTAGTTCTTTAAGGGGGCTCAATTGATCAAAAAAGGCAACTTTTAGAAAAGAGAAAAAATACAAGAAAAATGTTAAAAGAGGAAATTAAATGAAGACTTAAAAGAGCTAATGGTAAGTAAAATGTTTTTAAAATATCATACTACAGACATACTGTGTAATAAGAACTGACTTGAGCACAGGACTTGCCAATAAAGCATGCTGCATTGAGAATGGGAACATGTTAGTCTATACTTGACATTTAGATGTTCTTTGAATCTATGTATACAAGTATACATTTTATATTATCTTGAGTTAGAACAGATCCATCTTCTTTATAAAACTCACATAAAGAATAGAACAAATGGGATGAACTCACCACAGCTGTGTCGCTTCTGTTACAGGCATATATATAATAATACAATAACTGCCAAGAAGTAAAAAATATCTTAAAAATGGCCAATGAATGGCTGATACACTGAAAGTAATGTGGCATTTAATTAAAGCAACACAATTATAGATGGACACAGCTATTTTATTTTCTGTGTTTTTTTTTTAAGAAGAAATAGAAAAATAAACAAACCAAACCTTTTTTTTCGCCATTACTGTTAGATTAAACTTATCTGATGTTTGATTAATGTATTGAGTCTACATATATTAACTGAGCAAGAAATCTGCATGCTGTTTTGAAGGATTTATTTGATTTGACTGTGAAATAACTTTAGTCATTCCATATGAGAACAAGTGCCATTGGAAATGTGTTTTTCACAGTTATCAGTTTTAAACCACCCCTTAATCCAAGAGGGAAGAACAATTGAACCACTGACTATTAGTAAAACTGGTTTACAAATGGAATTTGATTGGCTATTTTTAGACTTCTCAGGACTATGTGTGGCAGAGTTTTGTATAAAATGCATTTGTTTAAAATGTAACAGAGCTCAGAATTGCCAGGAACAATTTAAACCCCATAAATGTTTCCTCTAAATTGAATCAGAGAAGGCTGAGAAGCCTCTAAACACTGTACAGGGATTCAATGTTTAGATTTTAAATGAAACAATTTTAAAAATTGGATCCTTGCCATCATTTATAACACTGGCAAAGTCAGTACTCTGGTACAATAGAGTGATTTTCCTGTTCTATTCCTAGCTCATCTTTACTGGAGGCTTCAACTGCTAAACACAGCATTATAGGAGGGCTGGAGGAGAGGACAAAAAAATAAATGAAACATTATTTTAAAGAAATATGTTCATAAAATGCATTTTATATTTAATACAGATTTTAGTTTATTATTTGCTTATACTCAAACTTAAAACACTGTTTTTATGGAACATGAAAAAACATCTTCTTAGATATTTTGTTTCATTGTATGCAAAGATATTAATTTCTTGGTTTCAATGAAGATTTATGTTACCAATATTATGCAAGTTAGGTGTAAATAAGAGCTATAAATTGCTAAGCAGTTAGTGTTACTGGTGAATGGACCTATTGTTCTCACAACAGCCTGATTTTTAGAGAATTCAGCTAACTTAACGCCTATGAGGTGCCATACAGGAAAAATGCTATAAAAATCTAATAAGAATAAATATGCATTGGTATTAAGTTATATTAGTTAGGGTGAAAGTGCATATGCTTAGAACTTACCAATATATAGAGAGTTAAAAGGGATTTAAATTAAAAATGGTGTGGGCACATATGTGTCCAGGTTAGTACATATGTACTTACCAACCCTTCATCTGATTTGATGCTTGGATATTAATTCTTGGAAACACATGCTGTCTGGCAATGTCTGAACTGAACTGAAGCTGCTTGCAAGCTTCCAGTATAATCGGCAATTAAATTTGCTTGAGCAAAAGGTACTTTTGTTTAGCAACGAGTAAGCCTTTTTCTCTATTTTTCAAAAAAATTAGTTTTTAAGACAAGGCCTAAATGTAACTCACCACTGAAGCCCCTGATAACATATCACATCTTAAAAGAAATCAAATCTACACATTGCATATGACCAATATCATGGCCCAAAGTAAAATTCTCTATTTTAATATCTCTGCACAACGACAAAATCCCAGTATGGTACTGATTACATGGATTAGACTCATTAATAGTTTATTAAACTTCTATTAGCTCTATTACAGTCAGACACAAAAAGATAGAGCTAATTGCCACCTTACATTAAGAAACAACAAAGATTAACAAGTGAGCAAGCCTTAACTCTTATTACAGATAATATGTCTAAATATAGCAGAAGTTAAAATACTATAAAATAATGTTAAACTTCACCAGGCAAACCAGAAGCTGCCTATGAGTGCCATAACACACCAGCTGGATTACAAAGACAATTATTTACCACGTATCTGATGCTCTATGAAAACCTCATATCCAGTGCCAGAACCAGTTCATTCTGGGCCAAATCTTATATCACTGCTGTTCTCTGCAGCAGACAAGGTACCCATATTCTATGATTATTTTACTTCTTCTAAAGCTTTTGGACAGATGACAGTGGATTCCTGATCATTGTAGCTATCTGAATCACTGATCATTGTTGCTATCTGATCACTGTTGCTATCTATAGGGAGCTATCTTCATTTATTTGAATGTCTAATATAAAACCATGCCAGTAGTTACATGTTAGCACCCACCATAAGGCATCTATAGCATAAATGAAATACATTCTAGTTATAAATCCATCCCTAATATTAAAACCAATCCTGTACTCTTGGTCTGTTTCTGGACAATTAATGGATAACAACAAAATTTTAAAAAACAACCTCCACGTGCAGTGATTCCTCAAATCTCAATTTTTTGCTGCAAGTATAACAACAAAGACTTATTTAAAAAGAAGAGTAATTGCTTTTGGTTTCAGAGTCTTCTCAAAAATGCCAGTTGTGATTAATTTGTATTGTTTCAAAGAAATGCCTCAGTTAAAGTTGGTATGTAGTGACTCTGAATGATGATTTGTTAATTACTTTAAGTATGCATTGCTGTGCATTTTGCTTGAACAAGTGTAGCTCCTTGTGAAAATAATAGTTTGATGAGGAAATTAACACAGGAATTAAAATGAAACAGATTTGTAGGTGGACAGGGAATGAGGAAGGAAGTTTTAGCAGATCACAGGAAAATGTAACAGATTCTAAAATATGCTAGAAAATGCATTGCTATGGGTTTTTACTCCTTTTGCCATGCTTTTCTTTTAAGCTCATGCAAAGTTCATGTCAAAATAATATATTCTGGTAATCTTCCTTTTCTTTCACTCCCTAGTTCAGCCAAACTTGGAAATTGTAATATAACAAAGTTGTCACTCTGCTTTAAATTAAACCGTTCCATCTCCTGTTAAATATTTTACTGTCTTGCATCTCTCCAGTGTAGGTAAAACAACTGCATTTCTCATTTAAGTTTTGGAGTGCAAAAAAAAAAACCTAAGCATGTAGCATATGTATATAGCTGAAAATAAAATTATATCATATGCAAGTGCTAAGTAACGAACACACCAATCCTTTTCTCGATCCACAAGTCCTCATAAACTGCATGCATATTGCAGAGCAGCAATGACATAGCTATGAACAGCCCTGATTTTTCAAAATCATCAATGTTGGATTGTAAACGTATTGCCCATCTAATGTTTTTTGTGCACATGTGAAAAGGAGAATTACTGTTGAAGGCTCATTCTTGCTTTGTGCAAGAAGAATGAACTGGGCTAGGCTGGTCTCCAGGAAGACATTTCTTAAAAAGATAATTTTTCGTATCTTGACATAGTCATAGAGAAAATTACAGGCACTGGGAAAAAAAGTGCTGTTTGAAATACAGCAAATGCAACAATAGCGTTTTTATATGCATTTCTTATTTCCAGAGATTTATTTTTATTATACATTCCATTAATTTGGACTCTTAGAATAAAACTGAAGCCATTAAGTACTTTCTTCCTTCTCCCCTTGATAGTTTTGCCTTTTGCCTATATACTCTTTTTCCAGACAGTCTCAGAAAATAGTGGCCTCTGAGACATTGATTTCTCCCCAGTTTCTACAACTCTGGAGTTGTGCTCCTTGAAGTCACCACTGGAATGAAAATCCATTATTACCCATTATTATTACCCATTAATCCATTATTACTATGGTTTGACTACGTGTATCATTCTCCATGGTTCCAGGTCAGAGTTAAAACTGATTCTGGATTATACAGTGTAATTATCCAGTACTGATTCTCCAGCATTCCTTTGACATTATTTTTACCATTTTTGTATTTGCATCATCCTTACTGAAAATGCTATGAAGCTGTAACATATTGTAACATATCATTTACTTTTAAACTCATGTATATGCTTGCATGTATATATTCACCAAGGGAAAGTTGTGTTTGACGAACTTGATAGCCTTCTACGATGAGGTAACCAGCTGGGTGGATGATGGGAGAGCTGTGGATGTTGTCTACCTTGACTTCAGCAAAGCTTTCGACAGTCTCCCATAACATCCTAATAGGAAAGCTCAGGAAATGTGGATTGGACGAGGGGACAGTGAAGTGGATTGAGGACTAGCTGGATGGCAGAGCCCAGAGGATGGTGATAAAGTGGGCTGAGTCTAGTGGGAGGCCTGTGGCCAGTGGTGTCCCGCAGGGGTCAGTACTGGGCCCAGTGCTCTTCAACTTGTTCATCAATGACTTGGACGAGGGCACAGAGTGCTCAGCAAGTTTGCAGATGACACCAAACTGGGTGGAGTGGCTGACACCCCCAAGGGCTGTGTTGACATTCAGAGAGACCTAGACAGGTGGGAGAGCTGGGCAGAGAGGAACCTCATGAGGTTTAACAAGGACAAGTGCAGGGTCCTGCATCTGGGGAGGAATAACCCCAGGCACTAGTACAGACTAGGGGTTGACCTGCTGGAACGCAGCTCCACAGAGAAGGATTTGGGAGTTCTCATTGACAACAAGTTAACCATGAGGCAACAATTTGTCCTTGTGGCCAAGAAGGCCAATGGGATCCTGGCCTGCATCAGGAGGAACGTTGCCAGCAGGTTGAGGGAAGTGATCCTCCCCCTCTACTCAGCCCTGGTGAGGCCGCACCTGGACTACTGTGTGCAGTTCTGGGCTCCCCAGTACAAGAGGGACATGGAGCGTCTAGAGAGGGTCCAACGAAGGGCCACGAAGATGATTAAGGGACTGGAGCATTTGTCATATGAGGAAAGACTGAGCGAGCTGGGCCTGTTTAGTCTGGAGAAGAGAAGGCTGAGAGGAGATTTGATTAACATGTTCAAGTACCTGAGGGAGGATTGTAGAGAGGATGGGGCCAGGCTCTTCTCTGTGGTGGCTAGTGACAGGACGAGGGGTAACGGGTGTAAGTTGAAACACAGGAAGTTCCATCTTAATATGAGGGGGAACTTCTTTACTGTGAGGGTGACAGAGCCCTGGAACACGCTGCCCAGGGAGGTTGTGGAGCCTCCTTCTCTGGAGATCTTCCAAACCTGCCTGGATGCCACTCTGTGCCACATGCTCTAGGTGTCCCTGCTGGAGCAGGGAGGCTGGACTAGATGGTCTCTAGAGATCTCTTCCAACCTCAACCATTCTGTGATTCTGTGATGTAATTGCCTCTTTCTATAAAACATATTGGCATACATAAATATTTTTTTCCCATATAATTTATGCTTATAACTAATCAGAGCTGATGTGTCTGAATGTCTCGATGCAGGAAGTAAAGAATAAAATAGTGCAGTAAAACATGTCAGATTTGATTCACTGAGCGATTTGCTGTCTGTTTCCGGGGACAGATGTAGCGATAAAACTGTTATGTAAAACAAAAGTACAAGTGCGCTTAAGTCCAGAGACTAGAAAGGCCAAACTGAAAATGACAGGAAAAAACCCAGCACTGAAACTTGGCTGGAGTGACAGTCTGATATTAACCCTTCAGCAAGACCTATTGCATCTCTGCTACTCAGTTAATAAGATTCTAGCTCTATAAAGCATGGCTTGCAAAAATCCCAAAATGTGTGACATGAATTTTCTAGGATATTAAATGCCTCAGGAGCTTTCCCAAAGCAGTAAGGAGCAGTATTTGGCTAAAGAAAATGTTTGATCTAAGAATGTAGATGGGACTTCATAACACATGAACTTTACCTTATGAACATTCAGGTTAATGGATAGAATGTAAGCAAAGGTCATTTAAATTCTGGTCCCCGGTCTTCAGTAAAGTGACTATTTTTTTCTTTCCTACGTCTTAGTTTTCTTGCCTGTGGAGAGAAAAAACCTTCAGTATCTCTGTTAGATGAATCATGGTAGATGAAAAGGCTATACAGTAGTCAGAAATAGTTTTTTTATTATACAAATTGTCCAAGGATTTTTTTTTTTATTGCTCTGAGTACATATTCAGAATTTCAGTGTATTTGTGGAAAGTTACCTTCCAAGAATGGAAAATAATTTTATAAGTAGTCTTATAAGTGGGCAGACTCATATTTTGATACACTAATAGAGAATTCCGGGGAGGGTTGTTTGTTTCTTTGGTTTCTGCCTGTAATAGTTAAAGTGGACTTTGAAGAATTTGTGGATTAGTGTGTGAAGAGAGAATTGCTATGTTGCTTTTTAATTTTTTTTTGGGGGGGGGCGGGGGGAGGTTTGGAGTCTTTTTCTCCTCTCATATTTCAGGACAGAGATACTGAGGATAGTATTTCAGTGAAATACTCTCGGATCTCAGGGACAGGAAATGAAGGATTCATCTCACTTGAGAACTATTCAGTGTGTCATATTTCAATGGGTCTTGTAACCCATTGAAAGAACAGGCATGCTGGAGAAATGTTACCCAGTAATAGATATAACCTTCAGGAAAGTGAGTCCCCTTTGGACCATGAGATCTCTGAGAGGAACATTTTTGTATGCGATTATGGTTTTTGCTGTTTTAGGAATCTGGACTTTGGAAAGTTGAAGGATCAGGATTATCTGACAGAGGGGACATCTGTGGCTCTTTCCCATGGAACTATAAAGGAATGCTGATGTCTGGGATCTTGTTTTGCTCTGAATCCTCCAGGAATCTGAGTCCTAATTTTAAGTGGAAGGGTCCCTATCTGTGAACTTGGCTGACTGTGTCACAGTCTGTGAGGTTTGTGTTGTGTCACACTGTAGGAGCTAATATTCCCCCTATTCTCATGAAATCACATGGAAAGAATTGCTTCTGACTCATTCAAGAGAAGATATTTGTATCCTAAAGTTAAAATAAATAAGAACACGATGGGACTGAATGCAGTTATTTAAGCCTTAAAAAGTCTTTTTTTTTTTTTTTCCCCCAGTTCATTTTTTTTTTTCTAATGTCCCTAAATGATGCTGTGAGGAAAATAATCTTCCTACCATCTAGGTTTTCTATTACTTATTGAATTAGCAGCAAAGTTAAAAATACACTGTTTTTCTGTGACCATAATAACACAATACATCGTTTCTCCTCTTTGTCTCTGTATATATATGAACCAGTAGATTGGGAAGTCGTGGGTGTGAGTTCTGATTAAGATAATAATTGCTCACAGAATGTAGAAACTACATTAGGAAATGGAGACATTCCTGACTCTATCTGCTCTTTCAGTCATTGAACAGGAGTTTTTTTTTATCATCTCAGACACCCCACAGAGAAATATGCATTACTTTACATATAAGAAGCTGGGTGGTCAATTGACATAGCATTTTTGGATAATGTTTGTAAATGCTGTAAAACTGCAAGCATTTTCATGATTGCTCAAAGATTACAGGCAAGCTTAAAGCAAGGCTGGTGTTTTGAGTTGTGAAGGGCTTCATGCCAATGTCTTTCCAAGACATGGTGAGAGAGAAGTCAGGAAAGTCACAGGGAAGGAGGGATGTATAGTTTCAAATGAGGTATTTCTATTCATGGCCCTTCTGTGTCCTTTTCTTCTTTTTAAGGTGAACTTTGCCATTTTGCACCTCCTCCCTTATCACATATCTGGGGTGAAATCTAACCATTTTCTCACTCTTACACCATAGGTCTAGGCTATGGTAGCATACCAATTCTTCTTATTTGAAGGTCCAGTGGAGTCTAGAAGTTTTAACTGTTGCATTTCAGTGATTTCCATACTCGTCTAATAATAATTGTTTTTTAGAGTTTTCTAACAGTATGAGAATCTGTTGTGTTCTGAAAAGATTAATATAGATTTATCTTTATTTTTACAGTTTGACAAGAACCCTTTTACCCAGTCACCTATTTAAAAAAAAGTAATGAATGTTGTTACTGTTGTAGGACTGGTAAATGTAATTATATATTCATTCAAGCAGCAGAAAGAAAAGTGAGGAATGTAAGATCTGCAGCTTTTCTCAGCTAGGGAATTTGGTGTTGTTCCATTGACTTCACTGGAATTATAATCTGTGCCAATGGGCATATTATCAGGCTCACAGAAAACTTCGGTGTTCTCATTCACCTGACTAGACATGTATTTCTGCAGATGATGTTTAAAAAGACATCCTTTTCAAAATTACTTCTCTGGAATATTTCTTTCAACATGATAATTAGGCCAATGTATCATGCCCCAGCTACAATCTGTGAATCAGTGAGACAACAGTGCTTGTCTGTGGTAACGCGTATCACAGCCCCGAGGCAAAGCACATGATTGCTGGGGAAAATATTCTCAGGGAGAGCTGTCTAACAAAGCACACTTTTACCTAAGGCAACTAATATCCTCTGAAACCTATGAGACTATTTTAGCAACCCTGACACAATGGGAATTCTAATTAGGGTGTCTTTAGTAAAGATGAGTCTGTTATATATATATATAACTTTGGAGTTTGCCTATTTTTCCAGTTAGTTAGCAGTTTTGAAGGTGCATAAAAATCTCTTTATGGATTAATGTGTACATATTCTTGGGAGGTTGTTTTAATCCCTCTACATTTCCATTACTTTCCTCTGTTTCTCCCAATGACGTTTCATGTAGTGTCAGACTGTGGTGATGATGGCCACCAAGCTAATTTTCAGAGGATCATATTAACACTAACCTTTGGCTCACCCATCTGCTCCTCGCTTTATTGCTTCAAATATCTCCTTTCTGTTTCATTGTTAAACTGGAAAAAAGGCAAAATTACTGCACCTCCAGCATAGCTTTACTTGGCCATTTCTGACTGCTGAAGGCTGCTTAGCATGCTAATCTGAATCATTTGCTCTTATTATTGAGGCTTTCTTAACCCAGAACATCTTATGCGATGTAGATGGCAAATAAAACATCTGTGGACAACAGTAGACTTTCCTTTCAAGATAGCACAGGGACACATCTCAGCCCACAGCTCCTGATCAGGTTATTGTAGGTCTCCTCTGCCTGTTGTCTCCAGGGTCTGTGTAACACCTATCTTTACAAACCAGGAACAAGAAATTAAGATGATAGTTTTGAAACCTTCTGCTTTTATGTAATAACACTATACGTAGTTCAGCATAGCCACAGGTACATTTTTTTTTGTTGCAAGAGTGTAACAAGATACCAAATGTCAGAGTATTTTTAAAGCAGGCATTCATAATCCCATGTATACTTATTGGTAAAGCCTTATTGGTACTTCTAAATTCTTATGCTTTTTTGGTACTTATTGGTAGTGCCAAAATGGTATAAAGACAAAAAAGCTACTAAATCTAGTGTATATTAGAAATTTACACTCCCTGTATTAGCACTTCCCCACTTTTTTTTTTTTTTTTGGCTAATAAAAACATAAAAATTGATTTATTTTTAGTTCTGATTTACTCCTGAATTTGTCTGATGCATTATGTTAGCAGAAAGTGTTGCTTTATTATCTTCTCCTCTAAAAGTAAATACATAAATGCAAAAAAGCAAACTAAAACCTCAGAAAACAGGAGCATAACAATAACACTATGCCAGATTTGCTGCTGCTGGGAAATTTTGTCCTCCAGATTGCCTTGCTTTCAGTGCACTCTCATAAAATATATTTTTATGTAATTTAAAACATATGTTTTCAAGTGAGATCTGCAGCAACCAAAGAATAGTATGAACAACTGACCCATTAAAACTGCCGTACATTTTGCAAACCTTAAATGTAGCTCCACGAATTATTTTGCATTGCAATAATCTTAGTCTTGTAAATTGAGTTCTGATGTCAGGCTAAAATATTGGGTCTGGATGACAGCTAAATGAAGGATCTATACTCCCCAGTGTGGTAAGCTACAGTGAGAAACAAGGAAGGGGGAAGGGAGGCAACAAAATTGTCAAGTAGATGAATACAGCCTCTTAATATCAGCAGTAATAGAGAAACTGTTTGCCATCATGCAAATCTGTGCTTACTGAGCAAAAAACATTCTCCAAGGTTTTTCATCAATGTCAGTTGCATACCTACGTGGATTTAAAACAGGTAGCCTAATGCAATGTAAAAGTATCATAAACTTATTTCATAAATATTTTTTACTTAGCAGAACATATTAGTGAGTAGATTATGTTTATATCTATATGCTTATGTGTTTTCTTACTATACTGCTTTGTGTTTAAGGTAGAGGAATGTACAAACAAACAAGTTGGAATGTATTTTGGTATTCCACAGTCAATGCAAAGGAAGAAAAAGAATAAAATTATATTTTACTGTAAAGAACATATGTACTTTAGCTGGCTATTATATAGCATATATTATAAAGTATAATAAGTTTCTGCAAGGTTGGATATTGAAAAATGATTATGTTACTTACAGGAAACATATCAAAACTGAAAGACATCTGGAAATTGCGGTAGATGAGACATTGGAAAAACCCAGGAATCTCCTGTCAAAATCAGATACAGCAGTGTTAGATCCAAATGGATTTACTTGCCTTTCATTTACATAGCTACTTGAATATGCATATATTATATATCTCTTTGAACTAAGCCTAAATTACCAGTACATTTGAAAGACATTCTTTTTTTTTTTGCCTTTCTGGTGCAAGGTTATTAACTAACCCAAAATCCTGCCTCCTTCTGAAAACACATGCATATTCTAAAAAAAACAGAACACAAGTCTTTATGTTTTAGGAGAATCACTGCAAAAATCCTCTTAAACTAGTGTGGTTCTACTTGTTGTGCAAGGTGGCATTGATACATATACAAAAAGACTTGCATGATTCCTGTCAGGTTAATGTGTGGATGGTCCAGATAATTATCGCACTCCTTTTTCTTTTTTTTGCATAACCTTTTCTGAAAGTTGTCCTAATTCTTCCTAGTTTTTGAAAATGATTATTTATCTATCCCCCTTTTTTTTCCAACTATTTTTCCCAAATCCCTTAATAACATCAATCAAAATCAAAACAAAACATTGACCTGAAATATCTAAACCATACTAATACCTGAACTTTTGCAAGTCAAATAAAAAGGGGAGAGAACTGAGACTCTTTGGGATTAAAGCTACTGAAGTAAAACATATCCCTGCAGCTATCCCAATAAAAAATGAAGAGGCAGAATCTTGGCCTTACGGAACACATCCCTGTGGGTATTTTCCATGCATTTTTTCAGGGTATCTGTTATATAAACCTTCATATATTTTGTACTGATGCAACCAAGAACAAACTGGATCTTATAAATTGTCTCTCATTTGTTTTTGCCCTTGTTCATTGGATCTGCTTTGTGCATTGCCTGTTTCTTGTTTTTCCTGCATCTCTTGTTGATACTTCACTTTTACAAATGCAGATTAATTCTGTAAGTAGAACCATAGAATCATAGAATGCTTAAGGTTGGAAGGGACCCATAGAGATCATCTAGTCCAACCCCCCTGCACACGCAGGGTCACCTAGAGCACGTGACACAGGAGTGCGTCCAAGAAGGTTTTGAAGATCTCCAGAGAAGGAGACTCCACAACCTCTCTGGGCAACCTGTTCCAGTGCTCTGTCACCCTCACAATGAATCAACACTTTATTAAATAAAATTATATAACTAGAAGTCTGTGAGGTACAGCTGTTATCTACCTTTATTTTTCAGTGTAAAAATAAGCTGAGACTGTATCCAGGGCAGATCCATAGCTTGTTTGCTTCCTGGAAGATAGAGCTGTTATGCTATGAAAATTAAGTGTGTTTCAAATTAAAGTCTTCACTGAAATAACAGATATTTCCCACAAAGAAATCAAGCAGAGCAACAAAGCTCCGATGGCTGAATGATATTAGAACAAATTGTCACATTATCATTGTAGTGTTCTGGGCAAAAGCATGAGAAGAGGGATAATTTTTGGATATCAGAAATTGTTTGTGGATGTATTTCCAATTCACCCAAAATTCCTTGGCAACTACCCTTTCTCTGACTCCACCATATTCCCAAAATGAGGTCTCTGAAATCGTTTCAGCTCCACATTCTTGAGACCTAATCAAGAGTTGGATCATTTTGAGGCTCCATTTTAAACTTAGAAACCATATTGCTATACAATATAGCCTTAATGACTGCCATCAGCTGATGCACTGCTCTTCAGCAAACTGCAGACATAATTTCAGCTAGCTAGGAAACTTGATTCTAGAATTTTGCTTTTCATTCATTTCAGTCTTCCAGTTTTCTAATTTTGATCAAAGCTACTGTACCTTTGCTTTTGGGGGTTTGGAGTATTTATCGAAATTCAGTATCTCATAGAACATAGCACTGAAGAATTTCTGTATACAAAAAAAAAAATTGTTTATATACTCGCACATAAAGAGGAAGAAAGAAAACAGAGAAAGACTATCAATATGAATGAGAAATATTGCCTTGGATGACTAGGTGTTTAGTAAAAATTATCAGTTTCATTGCTTTTTATTCCCTCTCCCCCTGCAACTATGTGGAGTTTTGAACCAAGAACTGAAACCTAACAAAGTGTCCTATAAACACTAACAAAATCTTGGAAAGTGCCCTGTGCTGAGTAATTACTATTAGACTAATTCTACAAGTGAGTAAACAGAATCACAGAAATCAAATTATTTCTATGCTAAATCCTCCTCAATGGGAGGATTTAGAAGTCTATTCCAGGCCTACATCTCTCACTAGACAATCTCCATCCCTTAGGATCAGCATTTTTTCAAGAGTTTGGCTTTTTTTTTTTTTCTTTTTTTTTTTTTTTTTAACCCTGACCAATGTACACCTTGTTCTTTGTAAAGAACTGAAATGATTAATATTTATATCAAAGCTGACACCGTCCTTGACCTCAAAGAAGGGAGTTACACAGCAATGTAGTTGCAGGCAGCTGAAGTGACATGGTAATGAAACAAGCAGGTGCTAATAGGAGGGCTGAGAACAAGAAAGAAAATTTACCTGCCCCTGATTCTCTGCAGAAAATCTCCTCTCTGTTGTACTGTGGAAGGCAGGATGGAATGAGGCAGAGGTCTCATCTGCTCTTAGAATGAACACATTTAGTTCAGTGGATACTTTCCATATACTTCCTCATTACCAACTTCTTCCAAAATGCTGGAGAAATTATTAATAACTAACCTCCTAGGAAAATATGACATCTGGATCCCGATATTTGTTATTTTTCTTAATAGTAATTCTGAAATAATAGTATAGGAAGCATAAGAAGTATAGATATGGTATAGCATCTGTATAGGAAGAACGTGGGCAGTTGCAGTGGAGAGTTTTCTCATCACACCATATAGAAGTCAAATCTTCGCAACTGAGGTAGACAAAACATGGTCTCACTGAGCTACTGATCTGATTTATTAGACACATTTTTTGCACAGTATACTGAGGATTGGCAGGGAAAAGTGGTAAAAAGCAAGTGATATATTTTGTGAGTTATATGGGAAGTGAAGATACAGGAAGAATTACATAGAATCATAGAATCATAGAATGCTTAGGGTTGGAAGGGACCTCTAGAGATCATCTAGTCCAACCCCCCTGCATATTGTTCTCTCTCATTATAGTATGTATTCAACACTGATTTTCTTATTTCCTCAAATCCAAAGAAGACAGAGCGCAGCACTTGATGTTCATAGTAATTCAGATTCAAATCCATTCCTTTCAGGTGAAGGCCGCAATCCTCACAGACATGCTGGGAAATAAACCTGGGAATCTCCGAATCACTGATGATAAATACCTAAAATTCTGCAATTTGATCCCAAGATTTTCAGCTGAGACCATGACATGCTGGTGCCTTTAGAGGTGCAGCTCGCAGGAGAACCTGTAAGGCATACTAACAAGTGAGTTATACCTGCATCATGTTGCTTTTTATAACTTTTTCTTTTCACCTAGATACAGTTTATTCTCTGTGATCCATCAAGACAGCTTTTATCCACTGCAACAAGGCAGATAACAAAAGCCAAGGCTGAAGGAAAAGAGATACAAATAAAAGGTTAGAGATTATGAGGGTTTGTCTATGATGGGCAGACACAGATACTCACTGCGTAACCGGTATCACTGGTCATAATACTTTTTTTCCCTGTAATCTTTCTCATATACCTGCAGTATTTCACATAGTGAGATACATAGAAATATTCCAAACAATGACTATAAAGGGAAAAGGAACAAGCAAAGATTTGGAAATTTGAAAGGGAAGTTTCATTAATGAAAGGCACATGGAAGAGAGAAGATCCCATCAAACTTGGTTATATCAGACACAGTTTTAAAGGACCTTGTGAAAATGGTCTCTAACTTCAGTGTGGTAGCAAGGAGCACCACAAAAAAGAATCAGTACAGAAATGTGCATGTACTGAAGGAGACGGCTCTCGACTGCCTTTTTTTACTGCAGAACAGGAGTATTCATGGTAAGATTTGTTTTTCAATAGTTGACTCCAGCTTGCTGTTACCCTGGCTTAAAATAAAAAAACAATAAAATAATAAGATTCCAAATACAGAGTGTGATCATTTATAATGAACAAAACTGAAACTTTGAAATAAGGGGAAATTACATATTTCGGGGTTTATGAGATGCAGCTACTCTGCTCTTTTAGCAAATAGATTTCTCATAACCTTGACTTTAAATGCTGAAACACATAATGCATGATTATGTATTTAAATCCCTATTTGACCTCCTAAGTGAACATCACTTTAAGAAAAGACATTATTAATGGGATTTAATACTTGCAGTGAAACAACTTTCCATTAAAAATGCAGTCTTATTTACACTGAAATGTGTGATCGAATAAAGCAATTTCACATGAAGATAGGATGTGAAAAAGTTAGAACAAATTGTCATTCCATTTTGTAGTGATATAGTCATCATATACTTGTTATTATTTAGAAATATTTAATTTTCAGAAATATATATATATTAATAGTAATGCTTTTTTAAGTTCATTCATAATTATCTTCTGCTTCATATAACTATTCTGATTTTTGTATGTTAATGGTATCCGTTGTTTTCATATGCATTATTTTATCATATTTAAGGTGAAAGATTTATAATTTAAAATATTAGCACTTTCAATACCAACAGATTTTCATTAATCAAGCTGTAAATAACCACTATGAGAAAAATGTATTTTTACTAAGTCCAAAACACCATTTTTCAAAATTGCTTTTTTGTGGAAAATTTTTAAATCACTAGTGCTTAGATTTTTGTATGGAGTATTTTTTTTTTTTTGCTAGCTCTCCATTCTAAAACAAGTTCAAAGTGTGACATGTTAAGTCAAATTGATAAAATTCTCACAAAAGCTTGAAATTTTTAAAATCCTTTTCCTGTATATTACTGAAGTTGTCTGACACATTTCCTTTGCAGTAACTATACCAAAACTAGATCAGTGGCTAAAAGTGCTTAGAGCATTTATTAACATAGTACCCAAGGGCTATAACTGAGACATCTTTGATACTAAAAGACAATCAGGTGCAAAACTTCATTCTGGTATGAAGAGCTACCTTGAAGAGCTGGTCGAAAGCACCTTGGCACTTTAGAAAATGTTACCATCCACCACTACTTTTCTTCTCATTCTGCTCTCTTCTGTTACTTTAAGTTTTAGCTTCATAGCCAAGACTGTGCTTAAAGTGGTTCAACTGTTAAAGATTTCCAGCAGACTCTGCTCCCTCCTGTGGTTGTTTCACCTCCAAGTAGCTTCACTACTGGTGAAGCCTGGCAGCTTTCCAAGTAACTTTGTGTCCAGCCATGCTTGTGCCTATAAAACTCTTTGTCTGTCCTTGCTAGGAAAAAAAAAATATATATATATATAGACACATACACACACATGTATATTTTTTCTCCTAGGTTTCTCGGTATTATTGTCATTGCATGATATTCCCTTATTACTGTTCTGATACCAATTCTTCTTTTTTCGCTTTTAGGAATAGCTTCAATTTTTACTGAGTGAGTTAGCCTTCGAAAAGTTGCTTTTCAGTGTTGTCAGTACCTGGCTTCTGAAACTATTGACAATAAATACATAAAAGCACTAGCTCACTTACTCAAGACGCTTATTGTAATGACAAATAAATACAAAGATACAAGGAGTTTCATGCACTATTCTCATGCAAAAAATTCATTCTTTTATGCTTCTCTATGCTCCTGTCTCCTGCTGCAGTATTCATTGCAACCACTTTCAAGACACTTCTTGCTTTAAATCCTGTGTTAGTTGACTTCTGCTTATATCCAGATTTATATGAAGTTCCAAAACAGATGGCATTGCAATAGCATTGTGCAACAAAATACAGGGGAAAAATTGTAGCTTATTCCAGCTTTTCTATGGCAGTCATCTTCAGTACGTCTACAGGGCAGACTGATTTTTCTTTTTAGCTTGAATATTTTTCAGGGAAAATTTGGATTACACCTTTTCCTAGTTTTAGCTTTCACAGAGAAAAAAAATCTAAATGAAGTGTGGGTTTTTTTTTTTTTTGAATTGCTTTTTTCAATGACTTTTTTATTAATTTTAAATATTAGGTTTTTCTTTTTCCAAGTCGAAGGAAATTAAAATTTTTGATTTATTATCTGTTAACTATATTGAAAGCAATATTGGGATAAAAATGGGATAAAACTCAGTTTTTCATACTTTGGGGACGACATAACTATACTAGATTTTATGAGTTGACCTCCGTATGAAGAAATGTAGATTTACAAAATTTACTTAGGGAAATTAGATGCCTAACTCCTTTTAAAGGCCATGGATACTTCTTTGAATAATTAACTGCCTTAAATAAATAGAACCCTATCTAAAGCTATGATCCAAGTCCCCTTGATTTTCAGCAAAAAATCCCCATTGGCTTCAGCATACCTTTTCATTGCTCTGAAAAGCATGGTTTGCAAGCATGAAGGGTTAAGTAAGGAATCCAAAACTCTTGTCTCTTTTGGCACATCCTGGGTTATTCTTAAGAAGGATACTGCACTAATGTACTTGCTGTTGTAAAATATTAAACAGAAATATATAATGCTATGTGACATGTGAGAGTGCAAATTTAAATGAAAGCAGAGTTCACATATTGTTTTTACATAGTACCTGCCAGTCAAGCTGAGACTTTACGAAGAATTGCAAAGCAATTTTCAATCATGTATGGTATATCGTGTAGGTCAAATTCTTTTATGTAAATCTCTTTCACTTGGGTGTTTAAATTTCAATAAAGAGGTAAAAAGTGTGGCTTTTATTTCTTCTCCTCTCTCTAATTCATTTTGAGTTTTGGAGAACAAGTGTTTTATTGAGCATGACACCTAAAAGGGGCATTGTTTTAAAAAGGTGTTAAACAAGACTCACATATGTTTCGGATAAGAGAAGTATTACAGGAGGCTTCCCCACACAACCTTTCTTTCCTGTAAGCTGGAGCTCATGGAGCTATTTCTGCAGGTTAGCTTGAGTTCATCTGAATTCTTCAGATCACCAGGTGAGGGTGGTGCACCTGATGGCCAACAACAGCATGAGCCCTTTCAGCATTTCCTATATACTGTTGGTTGATTTTCACTGCTCTTTTCCTGTGGGAGATTCCCTGCTCTAGGCAAGTGCTGAACTTTAAGTTTTTGACTGTCTTAGTGCTCAAATTGTGCCTAAATCTTAAAATAACCCCCTTTCTCCTTCCCTCCCCCTCCCCCCCACAAAAAATCACTGCTTTCTGTTCCTTGCCACTTTCCTCAATTTACATGCCAGCATTTCACTTAGAAGAAGCATCCTACAAAAGCGGATGCCAAGCAGCTACTCCTCTCAATATGTAGACGAATGCACGGCCTCCTGAGCACTCAGCCTATTTGCCCACCTCATTATTTGCTTTTGAAGTGAAGAAGAAAGAAGACATGCACCTCTGAGAGCTAGGGTATTTCTTAGCAGGGAGATTTACTTTCATATGCTATGTTGGTTACATCTCAAACATGGGAGAATATGACACGTACTATGCTATTGTACAAGCTGTGAATAATACACATTAGCGATATCCCCAGAGAGAATGCCATGTACATTGGGTCAAATTCTAAACTCATGAATGTAGGTACAGCTCAGAGGACAGCTTCACTAGCAAGAATATGAAATGTATTTGGCTGTATCTTCAGCCAAAGCACCATAATTCTTCAAAAATGTGAGCAGATGTGCTGGTTTGAACCAACTGAAAGTAAAGTTTGCTTTTTTGCTTGTTTGTTCGGTTTGAAATGTGAATTTTTTTCTGGGAATATTTTCACAATAACCAGTTTCTTCCACACAGAGCTAAGGAAACAATGGGCTTTCCTTAGTCACCAGAGCTGGGCACAAACTAATCTTTCTGCTCTGTTGAATTATTATGAAATTGAAATTCTTTCCTATCCTTAACCAAAAGTAAAAAATGGAAAGGAAGAGCCAAAGCACAAAAACAAATTGCACCCAAGCAAAAGGTTTTAGTGATATTGAGTCCTTTCAAAAAATATCTTCAGATTCCAACATTTAAAAAAATTACTCTGATAACGTACTGAAAAAAAAAATCTAAATAGCTACTTAGAATATTTTTCTACCTGTTTCCAAGCATTTTGAGTCAACACAGTGAAAACCACTCTTCTCCTCAACCCCCTCCTACCTCTCCCTCCTCCAAAAAAAAAAAAAAAAAGTTTTATCTTTGATGAATCAGCCTCTTAAATTAAAATCTATAGATTTCATTCAGATTTTCAACCACTGCCAGTGGCTAGTGGTAGTAGGAGTGACTAGTGGCTATATGCAGAGAAAGGGAATGAATAATTTTCAGTTCATTTAGTTCAAAAACTATGGAGAAATATAGTCAGATTTGAGTTCACACTGAAATAAAAATGAGCTGTAGCATTACCCCCCCCCCAAAAAAAAAAAAAAAACCCTTTCTCCCTCTTAAAGAGGAATGTATCTTGTTTTCAAGTCACTCTTCCACATGTGATGCTGTTTATGTTTATTTCCTGACACAAAATATTACCAGCTACCGATGCTATCAGTAATACCACTATTGTGTAAGGCTGGGGTAGTTTCATCTGGGGAGATTCATCTGTTTGGGCCTCTTTCTAGAAGCTTACCTTGCTTTTTCTCTTACTTGCTTACAGATAACAAACAAAACAAAACAAAAAAACCCACAAAAAAACAAAAACAAAACAACAGCTGAGTTGAAAGACTCTTGAATTTTGAAGTGTAAGGAAATCTATTCCCTTGTGTTATTTTGTAGCTTGTCAGGGATTATACAAGGGCATTTGCACACATCTTACATAGTTTTATATTTTCATTTGCTAACATTTTCTCTCCTGACAAATTCCCTTGACAATCCTTCCAGCATACTATCTGATGGGGATCAATTCCCTCCACTTTCTCTCGTAGCCTTGAAACCCCAGTTGGAACAAATTGATTACTTCTGTCCTTACCTTAATGGTCCTACTAATAATTCACTCTCACCCAGTTATTTCCTCTTTTATCAACTCTAAGAAACATTTCACTTGCTCCCTAAGGCATTAAGTACAAATGGTGAAGCCCAAGGGTAGGCTTCACACAAACCCTCCCAGGTGGTTATGGAGCTACAAGTTGGCAGGGAACATAGGCTGTAGGCTTGAGACTACTTCTACTGCTCAGAAATACAGATGAAGACTTGTGTAAGAGCATCTTCTTAACAGACACCCTCAGCTTTGATTCATCTCTGCAGTATCTTTGTTTTAATAGAATAACAAGAACACTATAAAACCAGAACTGAGCACTGAGCACAGTCTCTGACACTTACTCTGCGCACTGAGCAGAAAGGATGTCACATTGTCACGTCATCCAAAAACGGCATGTTCCCTAAGATCTCAGTTTTACAAATACTCATCCATCTATCTTTATGTACTGAGAACAACTTCAGTGGAGTCACTGGAGTTGCCTGCTGAGCCTCAGGGTTCATGTGTGTGTGAGTTTGCGTGGGATTGCAGCCTAATGACGCTGCGATACTCTCATCAGGGCAGGGCTACATTATCCACCGAGAATGAGCTCAGGCCTTGTGGTGGGAATACCATAAAGCGCAACCGTGTTCATTGCACAGGACTGAGAAAGCATGTGTAGATTGTCATTTTAGCCTTGCAAAGTTAGTCTCTCCATTAGGAATCTCAGAGATGCTGATAAGTCCCTAAATGTTGAAAATACATCATTTAGATTTATATTGACATGTAAAGGTGACAAGATACATGTATCCTGCTTCAATACACATATGCAAGGCCACACTTTGCCTACCTTTGTGAATATTGTTTTAGTAACACACTATTGTGGGAACCTGTAGTGACAGAGAACCATATGGTCTGTAATTTTGCAAAATCTTCAGCTTTTATTAAAGTTAACACCCATGTACAAACAACCCTTGATGAGCTGTGTATATAGGTGTTTTGAGTATAGACCACTGCTAACCCAGGGGTGTTAAGAGCTGCTCACCTCCCTTTTAGGTGCAGTATATTAGTATTAGCCAAAATATAAAGGGAATTTAACTTCTTACTTCCCAGGCCAGGCTCTTCCCCATCCTGACACCCTTCCCCCACTCAAGTTTAAAAGGTCAGCATCTAAAGTGCCCATCAACAAGAGTAAGAAACATTAGGTAACAGAATAGATCTCTTTAATGATATCTGGACTGTGTTTAGATAATGCTTTGGGGTTTATTCTTCCCTTGTAACTGCAATTAGTGTTAATGAGAGTGATGCAGAGGTATTAAGAGAAAAACTCTGCTCCAGTGATGGAGAGCTTTTCAGGACTGCTATGTACATATCAATAACTTCTACTATATTCAGAAAAAGCACTAATAGAACACCGAAGACTGCTACTTATAGACAAGAGAAACACACTGCTAATATTGATAAATGACAGAAATGATGGAAATGAATTAGTTCCCTTTTGTGCATATTGAAGGTAGATTATTCTTTTAAAATTGATTTTAAAATTTGTATTGATATCAGTTGCTTATAATGAAGTGTAGAATTGGAAGATAGTGGGTTTTTTTTCATTGCTTCCAAGCAGTATTGATTTCCATTAAATCTTAGTGATAATGAATGCTAGTAAATATAGTTTACAATCTCAGTATAGTTTGTATGGCAAACATTTTCATTTTCTTTTTTTTTCTCTATGGTAAATACTAGTTACTTCAATGTCAGTATCTTTGGGAATATAGATAAAAGAAAAGATTTTCTGAAGTGTCTCTGATGCCAGTGGGCAGGAGGGAGTGTTACCACCTGAATAAGATACATAACTCCTTATTTTTTGTTAGTTCTTAAAAAACATTAGAGGAAGCACTAATATTACTTTACTTTGTGTGGATCCATCTCTAAACACCCTTCAGTCTGGGAAAATAATTATCTTCTACCTCTCCCTTTTGTTATTATTATTCGGTCACATTATCTTTACTTTTCTGGTTCTTGTACCAACCGAACCCTGTACAAAATGTAGTCAGATCCTTTCCATTTCTCCAGGTGCTGACAGTGCAATACACAGCCCTTACGGTGTCATGTCAAAACTGAATGGGTAGCTTATATGCATTTGCTGATGGACTAGCCAGCAGGCCAAACAGAGCAAATAACCACTGACCTTAAACTACAGACCTTTCCTTGGGGAGAGTATTTAATTTGCCTTCTTTCCTTTGCCCAGATACTGATCTCCCAATGAGGCATATACAGGATGTGTATGAAATAGAGGAGTTCACCTTCCCTCTCTTAAATTTTGCTGAAATTAAACAGATAACTGAGGAAGGGGAAAAAAATATATAAGCCAGTAGGTATTATTTTTCTGAACTTATGTAAGCTTCTACAACAGCAGCCAAGATTAGCCAAGATTTTTTTTTTCATTTAAAGAACTGCAGTCTCCAAACTGGACTCCACAGGGCAAATCTCGGAAGTAAGACTTTGAACTATTTTACATTTAGCTCCACTATTACTTGCTACTTGCTCTGCTTTGAAAACTTCATGGACAAAAGAGACAAGGGCCATTTCCTCTAGAGATCAGTTTTCATGTGACCAGTAAAAGAAGCGCCTATTTCAAAATACTGAGCACCAATTGGCAAAGATGAATTTCCTTTTTGCAAGCATATTTATTAATGCAAAAAAAAAGCAAAAAAAAAAAAAGTATTAGAAAAACTTCAAACTATAAGGTCAGCTGAAACACAATACCGCACTACATATATAGTTAAAAAAAATAAAACAGATGAACAAAAGTCACTGACTGATTGAACAACATTTAGCAAACACATTTCATATTATACACTTAAGAAAAATAAATTCCTATATTCAGGTTAAATGAATATTATGTACATTCAGAATATTCAAAATACACATGTGTGTCACAAATTACAGAATGAAATAAGACTCATCTTCCTTCTGAATTTTTTGTGTATTTGATCCTCTTTTTACCTAATCTAGTACAGTATCCACATCTAGAGCTTGGACTTCACTATTATATATAGCCTTCTAAAAAGGAATAACTTGATTAGCCTAAGAAATATTTGTGACAAAAAGCCACAAATATACTTCTCTTGTTCCCCTCTGGCTCTGGAGAAGAACTGGTTCGTAATAGTTTTAGCTCAACTTCCAGTTTTTCTTAATTACATTGTTTTCATAGCTTATCTGTGCTTAAGGCCTCTTTAAATGTCAGTTTGTAGCAGTTCCCTGAAAACTGTAGTAAAGACTTACTAAAGAGCATGTGATAATGGCTAGTTCTTATGTGGTTGCAGTTGCCAACTGCTCTCTAATGCTGTACATATTTTATATAAAAGATTAATTTTTTCTTGATTCTACTTGACACAGTAAGACAGCATTCTCTCTCATGAGATGAATGATTTTTTTTCAAGAACTTCACAGTTTAATAGGTTTTTAATTCTTGGATAATTATTCTGTAATTAATCTGCTTAGCTTTCCCATATTTAATAGCAAGCAGTATCCCATAACTTTTAGGTACAATTTTTGTGCATGAATTTTAAAGAGTGATATTGAAGCAACTCAGTAAGAGTAATAGTGAACTCAGCATCATTTGGAAAGGTACTTTTTACAGATGCTATTTTTTTTTTAAATACATTCTTTTTTCTGAATCTCCTGAAGACATTAAACAGCATTAGCCCTGACTGGGTTAAATTCTTGAGCCACTGTGTTCACCTCTTCCTTCATGCCAGCCTTAGTAGGAACAGGTTCATCGCACATACAGATCAGCATCGAGATAACAACACTGATCAGATCCTGGGTCTCAGCTGTTCAAACAATCGAACTCAGGAGTTCTATCCATAAAACACAACTAGATGGATACAATTGAGATTTGTTTTTATTATCTACCCTTCCCTGGACCCCTGCAACTGCTTCTTTCTGAAATAAGAGAAATGAGACAGTGAGTGGGATAGATCAGCTATGTGATGGAAAACACTTTTCTAGATGCTTTGCTGGTCGCTTCTTCTCACAGCTCAGAGCCTGGCAGACTGCAAGATTGGAGGTCAGGAGGAAAGTGTCTTCCCTGTCAGATTTCTAGCAGTGAGGATAGTGTGCAGTTCAGGCTTAATTTTCCTAGTGAGAATATTTGGTCCTACCTTAGTCAATCAATTTGTGATTGAAGGAGAAGTCTCCAGAATTGGCAATAGTCTTGGCATCGTCTGGGATCTGCCTGAAAAAAAAAAAAAAAAGGGGGGGGGGCAAAAAAAGCAAGCTAGTTGCCTGATGATTAAAATGCTTTAGATTAGATGATTTAGATTAGATTTTGCAGTAAATAAAAGGACACTTTACAGTCTGTGGTATCTGGGAGACATTACCTTGCACTTTGTGAGACATTTCAGATAATGGTTTTGTTCTTTCTTTCTCCCCTTCCTGCTCTACTGCATTCAGACTAACCTGAAGGAAGTTTCAGAATAGCAAGCAAATTACTATTTAGGATCTGCACAGCTTTTCATCTAATTCAAAGCAGAGGAATAAATTCAAAGATGTTAGCTAGCCTGCCTTCTGTACCAATTTTTCCTTTCTAAAAAAAAAAAAAAAACTCCCTCCCCTACACCCCTCAAAATATGCTAGAGGAAAATCTTCTAAACAATCAATAGTAACTAAACAACCTGAGACGCAGGAAAAAAAAAGAGTAATAATCCTGCCATGCAGTAAATTTAATAAGAGCTCAAGCATCAACTACAACCTTCCTTCTGGTGTATTTATGAAAGTACAAAAGAGCTTAATGGCTCAACAAATAAGAGAGGGCAAAGTTTCTAAATGAGATCTTGTGTCAGAAATACTCATATCCTAGAGGTCAAGAAGGAAAAGGAGAAATAGATACTTGCTGCAGATCTGTTTCCAATATAGAATTATATACATTTCACAGGACAAGGGAATAGTTCTGGCCAAATGTGTGCATTCAAATAAGAATGTGAGTCATTAGAAAAAATAGTCTTCCAATACGCACTCACTGTCACTTTTATCATCCCATTCCCTTTGGCTACTGGTCTGATGGTTAATGTATAAGTAAAGAAGAAGAGTTTGCTACCTGTGGTAATTTAGAAGCATCCTACTTTTTTCCCCTCCTTAAATCACTTAATACCTAGTGATGCAGAGAAGAAAAAATAGCTCTTGCCTTTTTTTTTTTTTTTCTCTGTAAGTGGAACAGAAGTTAGCCATTCTTCTAGTATATCAGATAATTCTCAAAGAGATGAAAGAAAAAGAATGAGTGAAAGAAAGAAGGCAAAAAAAAAAAAAAGGACACAAATATGACTTCTTATTCTTCTTACCTATGCTGCTTGCTGGAAACCCAAAAAACAAAACACCCTGAACAGAGAGAAGCACTTTTACCAGTAAGCAAATGACTTTCAATGCACAAAGAGGCTGCAGCCCCTTCATGGAAGCAGGTGTGATGTCTATCTTACTCCACAAATACTTTTGTTGCTCTGAATTAGGAGAGGAACTAATGTGTAAGAATAGCACACCTGACTCTTAGGAAAACATCTCACTCCAAATATAAATTTTATGGAAATCGCAAATTGAAGTCAGTGAGGTTGCAGTGGTTACAATTGAGGGAAGGAATTAGACATTACATCAGGATTACTATTTTTTTAGGAGAATGATAGAGTAGTACTATTGAAGCAGAGTTGCTTGTTACTTAATAACATTTAAAAAAATGCATATATTTTCATTGGCTAAGCGTAACATATGGAAATAATGTTTCTGTTTGTTATGAATGTTGATTTAATATAGAGTATTTATTTTGATGTTGTAGTTTTAATAAATTTCACTTCAAAGATGAGAATGCTGAATGGATTGAAGGAATTAGCATATCTATTGGAAAGAGTATTACAGAGAAGGAAAAAACCAGGATTTTTGGGTTTTAGTAAAACTTTTGGTAAAATTAGAATTTTTATAAATTGATTGCTGGCTTTTTGAAAATAAGGGAAACCAATTTAGAATCATGAAACTGGAGTGTAAACTAGAGGAGGAGGGAACCAGAAAGAAAATATTGGTCACTATACTACACATTATTCTCAGACTCCTATGAGTAAAATCTCAGTAACTACAATTAAAAACATCATATGCAAAGTAGTTAAAAAGAATCATTGATTTATTTTGAGATATTGATATACACAAGTCAGAGACGTGTTTCTGTTCATTTATTCTGCTTGCTAATCTTGTATTTTATTTGTTTATCTTACTGCAATTGCTTCCTGTGCCCCAGTGTTTCCATATGAGATTTAGTATGCCCTCTCTGTTAGGCTATCACTGGAAAGGAAGGAATTTTTGTAATATTTCTGGCTAGAAAATAATAAAAGGAACAATTACAGATTAGAATGTCATACTGCAGAATACTCATAGCAGGAGGTTTGCATCTTTATTAAATAGGTCCAACATATGGATTTGGCAATTATTGGTTATATAATTTCAGAGGCAGCTTTTTTTTAAAAAATAAACACAAAACATAAATATAACAGTCTATTACTTTTCTTCATGACAAGAAATTCCAGTTTACATGCCTCTGATTTACTTTGAATCTTTCCAGACATGAGAAAAATATGAGATTACAGAATTAGCATATATGCTTTGCACTAAGTATACAGCATAGGAAATAGAATATAAACTGAAGTAACCATCCATCTTTCATTTCAAGTTTTATCTCTTCTTTTAGTGGTAGAAGTGAAAAAAAAAAAAAAAAAAAAAAAAAAAAGTAGGCACTATGCAAAGAGAGACTTCTGCAGGTCAGTCCTGAAATGTCAATGGAAAAAAACCCACATTTTTAAAGGATATAGGAAGCATTATGAAGGAAAACAATCATGTTTCTGATGATAGTTTACTTCATAATACAGATTTGCTTAAAAACAATTACTTGCTTCTTGTAGATGCAATTTGTACAGTCAAGAGAAGGCAGTTTAAAATTACACTATTACTGTAATTTTTTCCTAGCATAGCCTAGTGCCCACCATGTGATCAGTCAGTTATCATTTGGCTGCTAGACTGTATTTGCATGATTTTTTTTTCTTGTTACCATACATGATTTGTGCTTCAGAGCTCAGTTGTATTTTTATTCTCCTATTATGTTCTCCTAAACCCTAAAGGAAAAAGAATATATTTCTACCATAAAAAATGCAAGTGAGAGAGTCACAAAACTTTTTGCGGAGGGGAAGGAGATTATACGAGGGAGTGTGAGAAAGAATTAAAGAGTTTTTTTTTTTTTAAATTGAGAAAAGTAAATAGGAAAGATATCTAGTAAAAAACACATTTCATTAAAAAAAAATCAATAAATTCTTTTCAGTCAGTGTTAATGGATCTACCCAAAGTATTCACTGGAAATCAGATAGTCATGTCAGGTGAAGGTTTGTCTTTGGGTGTCTCAGTCTTTTCACCTTTTACAAACTCTCAGAGCTCATTGCTAAAGGGTCTAGATTCTGTGATTGTCTGAGTACACCAGAAATTTGGCTTCATAACTGAAAGATTCTTTTAAGCCTCCAGAGAGAATTAAAAGGTAGGGGAAAAAAAAAATCACAAATGTGATGATTGTTTTTTACTTCCTTTTAAGCTTTTCTAAGACAGATACATCTGCTCTATTTTAGAAGATAGTTGTCAAAGTTTAAGCTAATTAAACTATTTTTTTTCTATATTGCTAATGAAAAGAGTGATTAGTCTCACCTGAAAATAGGGGAGATAATTGAATCTCTAGTGTTTTTTTTTTTCTCCACATATGAAGTATTGAGTAATTAGCTTGAAATTAGAGGTTGAAATATTAGATATCTGCAGTTAGATGACATGGATCCCTCCTGATTTTGAACAGGTTAACTCTTGATTTTGAATTTATGAAGTTTAGCAATGTGGATGGTTGGATTATACAGGAAGAGGAGGTGATTACCAGCTATAGGGCATGATTCTTCCTTGCGTTAGTACCACGCTGATAGAGAAATATTCATTTTTTCCTACACAGATCTTAGAGACATCTAAGCTAAAATGTGGACAATGTATTATAGAACATATATAGGCAAGCAGCATTTTGATATTAAGGACTCAGCTCTGAATCCTTTCTAGAGACTGTACTATAAAATATCCTTTATCATAGCCTACCTGGTTAACATTGCATAGTATATATTGCATTTAGTTCTATTGCATAGTGCCAGAACAATGAAAAACAGACTGTAAAGAAACAATGTAGAAGTATAGTTTTCTGGCTTTATTCACTGTCCTCATGTTGGCCAGCAGATGAATGAACAGCAAGAAGACTCACTTCTTGCAGAGGACAGAAGCCAAGCTTTCTGTTCTTGTTGGAGTGACACAGGCAGCAAGGGAAGGTTGCAGGTACTTAGCTTATCTGAGGCTAATCTAAAACACTCCAAAAATTATATATATGTATGTATGTGAATATATGCATATACACACACACACATATATATGTATATAAAATTGATTCGTTTTGCAGATTCTTAAGAGCTGCCTTGGTTCAGGGCCCAGATACTTAGCATTCAGCCTGAGCCCATCAGAGTGAAAAACTAGCTTTCATTCAGATTAAATACAGCATGATCTTGACATAAGTATTGCTTTCTGGGTATGAAAATCTCTTGTTTTGTATGGTGCAGCACAAGCTGGGGAGTTGATTGTTGCTATTCCAGGACTATAATCCTCATTTGATTATTGGTCCAGTGTTTGACTGGGGATATTTTCCAGCTCTGTTCCTCAGTTTTCCTGTCCGTAAGATCTGGAGAACAATAAAATACTCTGAGACCTAATTAGCTGTTTGTATAGCACTGAGAAAATGTGAAGTGCTACAGTGTTATTAGAATGACTGTCTAAGAACTACTTTAAAAAGCAGCTTAGTGAAATCAAAAATGCTTTTGTACCATGTATTTATGTGTATTTGTTCCTCTACAAGCCCCTAAAGGGATTAGCAACTATTCCTGGGTTAATTGGCCTCTGCAGTATCTCTCCTCCTGAGCCTTAAAGGGATATTATTCCTGCAAATCCAAATCCCCAGATGCATTTTAGAACGTAAAATTGTGAGGGGATCAGCTGTTTTTTGTTAGTTATTTCAGCAGTTTGGTGGTCTTTCTTTAGTCATTTAGAGTGGCCCAAATTATATGGCAACTGTTTTAACATATTTTTTTCTGCAGATGTAATTTTAATAAGTAGCATCAATGCTATTTTTACTTCCTATAACCTGATGCTGAAATTCTTTGGTTCCCAAGCATTTCAGACACCTCCTGAGCTCAAGAATCTCTGTGGAAGACTAAAAATAAAACATAAAAAGGTCCTTAAAATCAAAATACCATTCTTTAAACTGGTAGGAGGCTGGCAATATGTCCCTAGTTTTGTATGCTGGGCATACAATAGCAGTTGTCTTTTCTTACTTTTTGCTTTAGTCCAGTTTGCAGCATTATCGGAAACAACCCCATATACATAGATTCTTATTATTTGATCAATGATAATATTCTTTCTTATAAATGCTTTCAATAGCATCAATAATATTACGATAGGGAAAGATTTTGGTTTCACTGGGGGATAGACTCCTGACTGCCATTAAATATCTTAGCCTTGGTCTCATTTTCTGGCTATTCAGTCTAAATTGTCATTTCAGTATGCCAAATTATTAAGAGTTGCTAAACATCAGAGAGACTGTGTTCATGCACTGGAGCATGAAATCACATTGTTTTTAAACCTATGAAGCCGCTATTCAAAAGTAAATCTGTATAACTTGTGATGAAGAAAATGTGAGGCATAGCTTGCCCATGAACACATCTTGAAAAGCTTCAAGTCTTGCAGAATACAGCACCATACACACAGATTACTAAGCCAAGATTTAGTATTTGCTCATAGGATCCTGCAATCTAAATCATATGACCTATTTCTTTTAATCACATAATCAATTTTAAATAAATTATTTATGAATGAGAACAACTGTAACCTTGATAATACTAAAATATTCTGGACTGACAAAATATAGCATATAACTAGCCATTCACAGATAAACATACAGTTTATTTTGTACACTGAATTTATCGAATAATCCTTATAGAAACCAAGATGAGTGCTTCCACCAGTTAATCTGAAGTCTGACATCATCGATTAGACACAAACACTGAATGCTCTTGCATTTTAGGTTTTGCCTTATGCCCAGTCCTCTATTTGGGTACACTGTGGTATATAAGTAATGATAGAGGTCATAGAAACTTCTGAAAAAAAGTCTGTGGGCTTGTGTGTCAATTTCAAAGATTAAATAGTTAAAAATTAAGCACCAGTGAAATAGTCTGTAATTGCTAACCTTATCTTATAAACACAACAAAATTAATATATAAGTTATCTGTGCAGAAAGCAAGCACTCAGCGACATTTGGGTACTAGTGAGTTTAGCAACAAAATTAACATTGTCAGTGTTACAATTGTTCTTGGGAAGGTGGATGGTGTAAGATCTTAATACATCTTTTATTGTAGTGAAGCATATTCAGTTTTCTTTTTTCTTTTTTCTAAGATTACCTATAGAAAGTTTCAGAACAGATCCATATGAAAAATAAATGGAGTACAGGGGTTAGACATAAAGATCCAATGAGAATAGGGAGGACAGAACGGAATAATGGCAAAGAGTAGAGAGAACATTTGTAATGAAAAAACAGCATCATAGGTATATGTATATGTAAATAAATATATGAATACACACACACATACAAAAGCATCAGATAGATACCTTCTAGGTTATCATAACAAGGAACAATTCTTGTTCCTTTATACAAAAGTTCGACTATAAGAAAAAAAACTTCTTTTTAAAAATGCTTTTAAGAAGACATAAGGAAAGATGTATGAACAAAGTCATATCACTTCTCTGAATAATGTCATGCTTTGTATTTCTTAAGTAGAAGTTCATTTTGCTTCTTTACATGTCCAACTTTACAGTATAACCAAAGACTTTTAGAAAAACAGTCCTTGTCCTTCTCTATATGTTCACCTTTCATTAAGTTGTATGTATGTTGAAGAACTGGTTGTCTAAATCAGTTGGATAACATTTCTCATATTACTTTCACAGGAACCCCCCTTGTATTTGGGGATTTATGTTCTTTTGTTTTGTGATAGAAAAGGAGAAGGAAGACTGTCCGAATAATATCAGTAGCAATACTACTTTGCCAGTCTGAGAGCAATTTGATGAACTCATAGTAGGAACCATTAAATGCAGAGAATCCTCCAGCAGAAATTTCTAGTCTGGTTTATCATAAATTATTCTATCATGTTGCTTGGCATATAACTCATCTTAACATCACAACACAATGTACTGGAAATAGCTCACTGCAGTATAATATATCAAACATGGAACAGCACAGGAGGAAACCAATACATCTCACTCTAATGAAATACAGATTTTGTCTATCCATTTTGTTAATTAGCCAAGTACCTCAGATCTAATTATGAATCTATATTTAATATGCATGCTTCACGCTGCACATCATGGGCATACCATTATAATTATGCTGCAACCAACTAAATAGAAATTATGTCCTCTGATGTTGCACTGCAGAATCTTTAACTCTGTGGTTGGGATATTTAAATTTTATGTTTATTTTTGTAAATATTTCCTTAAATCAAATCTTCCCTCTCAACCATTAAGGAAATACAGTGAGAGGACAATTCTGATTCTTTCGTGTTCTAGAAATAATGGACTGGAGGTCAGTTCTGGGGGTTTTGCAGTCCAGTGACCCTAGGAGAGAATGAAGAGCTCATCACCAACAGAGCTAGATGCAGTCATTCCTTAGATAGTTGTAAGTACCTTCATGGAGCAGATCCTACTGCTGAAAGAGTAGAGAAGGATGCTAGATTGTTCTCTCTTCTCTGGCATAAGCAGCACTAACTTTCCTCTGTAACTGTCCAGTGTGTGACACTTACAAGAGGCCGTGTCACTCCTTACCAGTGAGGCAGACTTGACAAAACATCCACCAGGGAAGATCTGGTATTAAAAAAAAAAAAAAAAAAAAAAAAAAAAAGTGAAGTATGAATATTTCTCTGTAAAACTCACTGCAGGTAAAATAACAAGTTGATTTAAAGTTTAAATGCCTCAGGAACCTTTTGAATTGAAAACACATTAAATAGGTAAGATAATATAATAGTACTGTTATGTCTAAGAGCTTGAAAAACAGAGGCAACACGAGAATTTCAAATCTCATGTTCAGAGCAATAGTGGCACACAGCCTCACACTGAATGGTAAATTACACTTTTTTATGTTTAGTAAAATAATCAAAATCTGCTTATAAGGCTATCTTTTGACTTTTTTTTTAAAAAAAAGTGGCTAGAACAATAAGATGATCAAATATTAAATTCAGAACAAAGAAATAACAATCTTACAAATACATTTTTATTCAGTACTTGAGCTGGGTTTTTCTCACCCTGGTCCATATTTAGCAATTTTGACATAATTGTTCCACTACTACATGTAGACAGTGTGTTGTCTAGAAAATTATATTCTATGTAGTCATACAGTTATGATAACTGTTATTAGACCAAATTAATAAGAATTCAGCTGCTACTACCCACAGAATTTGTCTGTTATTTTCAGGAAAGAAACTACAAATTTAATTTCCTGCATTGTATCAGGAATGATACAATGATCAATTAATTCTGATTCAGTTAATTCTGTTTCAGTTCAAGTGAAAATATTTTCACATGTAAGTGGCCAACTCCCATTTTAAGAGTTGCCTTTCAAAGCTAATGAATACAGTGATAGAAGATACAAACTTAGAAACTGTTAGAAAACAGGGTGGCATGCATATGCCTGTACTTTCACTGAAAATAATCTTTGAGTTGGAATATGCCTTTGTTACTGTAATTTTTAGTGAGAAAAGGAAGAAATCAACTGTAATGATGTTTTGTATGAACCAGTAGACTACTGCAGTTCTTTCACTTAACTAGACACCTTGTCCTTTGACTTTACAAGGCCAAGTGCAAGGTCCTGCACCTGGGGAGGAATAACCCCAGACACCAGTACAGGCTGGGGACCGAGCTTGTGGAGAGCAGCTCTGCGGAGAAAGACCTGGGTGTCATGGTGGATGACAAGTTGACCATGAGGCAGCAGTGTGCCCTCGTGGCCAAGAAGGCCAATGGGATCCTGGGCTGCATTAAGAAGAGCATCTCTAGCAGGTCGAGGGATGTGATCCTGCCCCTCTACTCAGCCCTGGTGAGGCCACATCTGGAGTACTGTGTCCAGTTCTGGGCTCCACAGTACAAGAGGGATGTGGAGCTGCTGGAGAGAGTCCAGCGCAGGGCTACAAGGATGATCAGGGGCCTGGAACATCTGCCCTATGAGGAGAGGCTGAGGGAGCTGGGCCTGTTCAGCCTGGAGAAGAGAAGGCTGAGAGGGGATCTAATCAGTGTATATAAATACCTCAAGGGAGGGAGTGCAGAGGACGGGGATGGTCTCTTTTCAGTGGTGGCCACTGATAGGACTAGAGGAAATGGCCGGAAACTGAAACATCAAAAATTCCATAGGAACTTAAGGAAAAATTTCTTAACAGTGAGGGTGACAGAGCACTGGAACAGGCTGCCCAGAGAGGTTGTGGAGTCTCCTTCTCTGGAGATCTTCAAAACCCGCTTGGATGCAGTCCTGTGCCACGTGCTTTAGGTGTCCCTGCGTATGCAGGGGGGTTGGACTAGATGATCTCTAGAGGTCCCTTCCAACCCTAAGCATTCTGTGATTCTATGATTCTATGATTCTAACGTGGCTTTTGACAGTTTTGATAGATAGATAAAGTTTAAATTCTTTGTCCTTGTGTACAGAAGATAAGCACTGGCATTGGTCTGTGCCAATGGTACCAAGAAGCCCAGCTATTGGTTGAGATGATTTATGCAGTCAAACTCTTCCTTGAGAACTGAACTCTGCAAAAAGGGTAAGTAAGTCTAGCTTGGACCGGATGGTATCAATATGATGTTAAAAGCCAAGACAGGAGTTGTTGTTGGAACAGTGGCTGAACAGTAGAGTGGCAAGGAAGTTCTTGGGCCTAGAAGTGTAATGCTTAATCACTCTAAACAAGGATATCATACAGTCCATCTTTATGTAATTGTACAATTCTAAGTAAGGTATTTTGCCTTGCCATCATATCTCCTCTCCAAACCTCCTCTTCCACTGGATGACTGTTCCACTGGTATTTAGAAATCCTTTCCTAATTTGTGGACAGATTATGCTGTAGCCAAAGCAAAGGTTTATTGCACCCTTAACATCAGAAGTTCATTAAGCAGGATTTAGTAAATATTAACTTGTATAAAACATTGCATAACTCTAATAATAATTGCACAAATTTTTTGGACCCAGTGGCTATGTAAAAATTGCAATGCCATTGATAAAAAGAAGCCTCATGCCTAATACTACCTGTACCAAGCCTTAGTTCAGGCCTGTTAGGATTCTTAAAAACTTGTTATGAAAATTTGAAGCACAACAGTTGTGGGGACTCAGTTGTGCGTGTCTAGGTTTGGAAGACAAGGGGAAATCTGGCCCTTAAAATGTGGGCACAGGTTGAAAGCAGAGCTCTCAGAACTATAAGCAATCCCCAGATGGTCAATTATTGCTCATTAGAACAGAATGAATTTTTAAGAAAAGGAGAAGCAATTAGACAAGGAAAAAAGAAGCACACCATAGAGCAAGCACCCCCATGATGGGCATGGTAACCTCCCAAGCATCTCACAGCACAGTCCAGTGCCAGAGTGCATGGGCTGGGTGCTGTTGAGAACTCAAACGTCTTATACAAAGACAAGATCTTCCAAACTGGTGGAAGGAAAAAAAGAAATCACTGACCTCCAGCTTCCCTCCCTGGTGAAACATTGAGCTGCAAAATCTGCAACAAGTAGTTCTGAGAGTTCTGGTTGACAAGAAGTTAACCATGAGCCAACAATGTGCCTTGTGGGCAAGAAGGCAAATGGGATCCTGGCCTGCATTAGGAAGAGTGTAGTCAACAGGTCAAGGGGGGTGATCCTGCCCCTCTACTCAGGTCTGGTGAGGCCACATCTGGAGTAGTGTGTGCAGTTCTGGGTTCCCCCAGTACAAAAGGGACATGGAGCTTCTAGAAAGGGTCCAGTGTAGAGTGACAAAGATGATTAAGGGACTGGAGTATGTATCTTATGAGGAAAGACTAAGTGAGCTAGGTCTGTTTAGCCTGGAAAGGAGAAGAATGAGAAAAAAATTGATCAATATGTATAAGTACCTGAGAGAAAAATGCAAAGATGGGACCCAACTCTTCTCATTGGCAGCCAGTGACAGAACAAGAGGTAATAGGTACAAGTTGAAGCACAGGAAGTTCCATCTGCGTAAAAGGAAGTACTTCTTTACTGGAACCTGGCCCTGGAACAGGCCACCCAGAGAGGTTGTGGAGTCTCCTTCTCTGGAGATCTTCCAAACTCACCTGTGCCATGTGCTCTAGGTGTCCCTACTTGAGCAGGGGGATTGGACTAGATAACCTCTAGAGGTCCCTTCCAACCTCAACCATTCTGTGATTCTGTAAGTACTGTAACCTGTTTCAGCCATCAGCACTGCCTGCATGGCATCAGTACTGCTGTACTGCACACAGTACAGATGCTGCATATGGGCTAAGAACTAACTGCTTTCAATGTAGGGATAAAAAGCAATTTTAACTCTGTATGCTATACTTAGAAAGCAGGAGACTGTAAGATTCAGCTTCCTGTCTTGCCTCAGTCTTCATATTGCAAAGATAAATAAGTCAAGTGTCATTTTCTTTTAGTTAGGGCTGCAGGCAGATAACAAGGCTGCAGAATAAGCCTTGTCCTGGGGTGACCTGAACAGGACATGAAATTCTATGACATGAGAAATTACCAGATTTGACATATAAAACATGTGAGGAGCTGACAAAATGTACAGAGCAACCCATGAGGGATGCCTGGATTTTTTTGGTGGTTAAGGGGGACCATAGTGAGAAAGGACTCAAAATCACAGACAACTGGAGGGGAGCACTGAGGATATTTTGCTGAGTACAGCCTTGCAAATCCAACAGCATGTATGCTGTAGCCACATCAGTAACAACATCTAATAATGAATTTGCCTAGGTAACAGTACAAGAAATACCAAATTTGGACATGTATATAGCAAAATTGACATCAACAATGACAAAATACCCATCAGCAGACTGATAATTTGGTACAGGACTGACATGGAGAAAGGGCACTGAAAAGAAGGGTCAAGAAATGGGAAAAGGATAATAAGGTATGCAAATGATGTTAGCTGGGGCCGTCCAGGGGATCTCCTTACTCCACCACAGCTAGATTAGGACAATAAACAAAAGCTGGTTCAGTTATAACACACATGTCAAACCTACTTCCTTGACTAGGACAGCTGGAGGAAGTGGGGAGGGGTGCCTTCACTTGCCAGCAAGAAAAAAACTGCAACAGATGGATTGAGCATCCTGGTATCATAGTGCCAATGCTTGTCCCAGGCTTGAAAACATTGTCATGTCCCTAACCACTTCCTAACACTTTTAGTCATCTCTGTTATGACAGATGCCTAATATCACAATTTTGCTAGTTACTCTTCACTGGAATTCATATTTTGTGAATATAGAATTATCTGGCTTGCATGTCTGGCTTCTAGACATATTTTACACTGATCACGTACAGTTTCCTTTTCCTACTGGATCTACTTGATTTTCTTTTAAATAAGGAAATAAGGCATTTGGCTATTCAATCAACATCTCAGCAAACCTTAGAAACTCAAAAGCAATTAAAATATAACATATGGTGATCACCAACTTGAGTTTCTGACATCCATTATAGAGTTAACATTTAGGATTCTGCCAGAGCACAAGAGCTCTTTCAAATACAAAATTATTCCAGAATTTACCAATATCATAATTCCCTAAGGTACAAATCAAGCTATTTAACACATGTAACTTTCTTTCTCTTTCACAGCCACAGCTGATAAAGTAAAAGCAAAACACAGAGAAAAAGAGGAAATGGCTAAATTCTTCGCCAACTGTTTTTCAATTAAAAGTAACAAAGAACTTTAAAAGAATAAAACTCCTCCAAAGGACAATGAATGTGAGGGAACATTTCCCATGAGAAACCTTTATTTATGATGTGAACAGGTATATTGATCTTTCAGTAAAAACAGTTGACTTAATTTGTCCCAGAGTAGCAATTACACTTGAAGAGGAAAAAAAGTGAACATGTATTTACAACTAATTAACTATGTGATAGGCTTATTATTCCAATTTCCAGAATGTTTTATAGAAAAGTTCACAGTGAGCCTAAGTAGTTATTTCTGTCTAATATGTCATAAGGAAAAAGAAAAGATCTTACCTTCTTGGAATGGTCAGTTACATTACAAAGTTACTATATGAAAATTGTGGTTGAGTTGTTTGCGACTCTGACAAAAGATGAAATTTGTTCACTAAATAGGTCAGATTCCATCTGGATATTTTGCCATACTACATAGTGGAGTTTTTTAGCGTTAGGATCCAAAGTTATTTTCTCCAGAATCAGTGTTTTAGCTAAGAAGAATTCTCTGGCAAACAACTTTCTACTGTGCATTCTCTGTCAAATAATGCATATTTGAAATCATCTCAGGTTAAGAGAGCTTAATTTGAGACGGAGCAAAAAATATTTGCAAAAGCCAAAGAAGATCAAGGCAAGAAACCAGTAAAAGAACATTTTTATATCTTGATTGATAGCAAGCATTATTTTTGCCTTGGTACCTAAGAGATGTTTTTTATTTTTGGCTCTTCTGAAACATAAGGATCAGATAGCAACTTGAATCTTTGTGTACGGCCTTAGATATACAAACTTTGCCTTCCCAAGCTCCTTTCCTTACCAACTTTAGCAAAAAACACAAGAAATCTTTGTCTGTTCAGAATCTTTATTTTAGGCAAAAAGGTATCGGTCATCCCATACTATAAACCTGACTGTTCATTCAACAGTTCACCCTGTACATACAGATTGAACTTATGTTGCCTTTCAAAATCAATAAAGCATAAGATTCCCCACCTCCCATTGTCTTTTCTCAACTCAGAAACCAAGCAAGATATTGGGGAAAATAGAATAAATCAAGGACAAAGCACCTCATATATCCTATTCATATATCCTATTTTATAGGACATATCCCTATAGATTCCATAAGTCCTTGAAGAATGGCTTTAATTTTTTTTTTTCCCTTCAAAGGTCTGACATCTCTCATGGCTCTTTCATTGAGAAAGAAGTAGGATGAATTGGGCTCAAGCAGGAAAGGCTGATCTTACCTCCGCTTTGCATTAAAAGTTTTGCCTTTGCTTTTCTTGCGTTACTGCTTTCCCAGAGTATAATCTGATGCTGGTTTCCTATTATAGAGATAGGAACAGAGTTTTGGACAGGGAGGATCCTTTTGGATCCTAGATGGTTTTATCTCATACATTATGAAAAATTCTTACTTTATGGTAGCTGCAGCTTCTTAAATTACTACGCATTTTGAGGTGGAGATTGTTTGTTAGTATAAACGGCTTTGGCCTCATTAGGATATAATGGGTTTTCAAGGTTAGTGCTGTATCATGTAGGTAGTAATAATAAATAATTTCCTTGTCAGCAGGGAGTCAATGAATATTTTGGGACTCCATCTGCAGACTATTTGGCTAGCAGGAATACACTCTACATATAGTCTGCTATTGATGTGCCTGTACAACTCCTGTTAATTATAATGGGGATTATAAATGGACATCAAAGGCCAGTTAGTGAGCTCTCTGAAGCCCTGATTCTGCAAAGGATTAAGAATGTGCTTAATTTTGCACACTGTTAGAAGTACTGTTGAAATTGATGTGACTTACTATTAGCTACATGCTGAGTGTTTGTAGGATTGGGGCTTGGTGGTGATTTTATATAGCATTTACTTCACTGACTCCAGTAAGTTTACTTGTTATGATTTGCATTAAAATGACAAACAAACAGAAGAGTATTGACCTGAATGGGAAAATACAATCCTAATTCTAAAAAGATTAAAGATAAGTATGGAACTTTGCATTGAAAAAAGACTGCATCTGCACAGCAAAACATGAATCCAAGGGACAGTTTGGCCATGTATACCACAAATTGCAAGTTATGCAAAAAGAAAATTATATACTAAGATGAATATGGCTCTATGTAGAGGTAATAGGAACATTAACTGAAAACACATTTTCAATACTACATTGGAAAACTTTGCATTTCTTTTTTTTTTTTTTCTTAAGTGCCTTTCAAGACTTTCTTTTTAAGTAGGAAATACAGCCTCTGCAAAACAGAAAACTTATGCTGCAAAATGCCCTCTGTGTTCTGTTTTTCTACAGAGCACAATTTTAGCCTAACTAACTGGATCAAGAGAGCCAGTAACAGGATCAGAACATCTACATACTGACTATGACAACTGCATGCCCAGCATTGTTGTAGTAGTCTAATCAGAGGCTATGCATATAGTAATTTTATCAGAAAACAATGTGTATGCTGATAGAGGAGCTGTATTATCTAGGAGCCACACCTAACTATATAAAAAATGACAGTGCTATAGGTTCTAAAAATAAGAAAAGGAGAAAAAATAAGGAACGAAAACAAATGTGAGATAGAGCAGAATTATTCTTCTGCTGTACACATCTTAAATTCGGGGCTTCAAAGAATTAAATCTCTTCTCACATCATAAAATGCATGCAGGAGAAATCTAAGTGGGCTTCAATTTCTCACGCAGTGGAAGCGAGGCGTCCCTTTGTCCTTGCTCAGCTAGTGCAGTCCTGTGCGATTTGTCTCTGTCAGACCCAGGCATTCGAGTACCGGCACTCCAGAGTCCCAGTATGGGCCGTGCTCCTGTGCTAAATGGATGCGCTGTAGGATATTGACTACTGTGAGTTTGACAAGGCTGCCCTTTTGACAAGGTGAAAGAGGTCATTGTAGTCACCTCTGGGATGCGGCCAACATAAATCTCATTCTTAAGGAGACACAATGTAGTTAAAAGCCAAGCCACAGGTCTAATAGACTCCTGGGTGTTCTCTAAACAATCCAGTTTTTAAAAATTACTATATTGTAGGTAGGGTCACCCAAAGATGCTAGTAAACAGCCAACTTCTTATTGCTCTCTGCAGTGTAATATCTGTATGTGGGTCCAGTTCAGGAGACTTATACTGGGGCTTTCTGTGGTAAACAAAGCTCTTTACCAACATTTCCTGTCTCAGAGGAAATTTATGAATGCCAACCTCTTCCACAGGGGAGATGGAAACTTATGCAAATGAACAGACCTCCACAAACCGTGGCTTTTCCTAATCATCTTCATCTCTCCCACCCTTTTTTATGGTTGTGAGTTATAGCAGCCCTAAAGCTGTAGGAATCCTAGCAGTGATGCCACTAGAGACCAGGGCTGAATCCCAATGACTGGAAAACACTGATTAAATGACAGAACAGTCTTTTCCATTCCAGTAACTCCAGTGGTCAGGCATTGTGATAGCAAGGACTGTTTGAATATCATCAAGCTAAAGAAGCTTTCACACACATTATCAATCTTTACATATTCATCCAAAAGGTGGGTCCTGGGCTCAGTGGTCTCCTTAATGCTCTCTTCAGACTGAGAAAAGTTAGGGGAATCTTGCTCAAGAATCTCAAATGGCAGCAAGGAAGCTTGCACACTTTTGCAGATCTCTGACAACTGAAGTTCTGCTGCAAGGAAACTATTTTAAGAGCACAGAGAAAGAAGACCACTACTCCATTCTTATACAGGCATGTGACCTCTGAAAAATTTTTGAATCAAATACTAAATTGTATATGCTTCTTTGCCTACTATTTATTTATCATCTCCTGTAACAGGAATAGCACAAGGGGGAAAAAAAAAAAAAAAAGGAGCCACACTTACCACACTTATGGAGCAAGTACATAAATTGCCATCTGGGTTATGTCTTTCTGATACACCTATTGGAAAACTGATTCCAGTTGAGACAGGCTGCAGGTCTATGGTTCAGATGCCTAGAATTGTTAAGATGCATTTGTGCTTCTTTCCTTGCATTTCTAGTTATTTTGACACATTATGCTACAGAAGATATCTGTGGTATCTCTACACCAAAGTCAAAATACCTGATACGCAAAAACCTAAATAATATTTGGAAATTAATTTCAGTGTACTAGTGTGAGGTATTGTCCCTAGTACTGATTCATGAGAGGCACAGTGATCTACTTCATAAAATAGAATGCAGTCTCTAAGGAGGAAAAATCTTTGAAGTTGGCCCTGCTAAAAGCAGGTCCTGACCAAATGACATCCAGCGAACCCTTCTAATCTAAATTATTCTTTGATACTCCCTTCTGAAATCTACTCTAAAGATTTTCTAATAGTTTATAACATATTACTCCCCTTTTGGGGGGCACAGCAGAAGTAGAAGCCATTTGCGGGCACCCTGGCAATGAAATCATGGCTATATTGCACAAGATGCTGATATAGTATACATTTGTCAGAGGCTGTAGTACATGTTTTCCTTTGCACCAATCTCTAATAATTTTGTTTTCCTTTTTATCTATTTCACATTTAATATAAGGGCATTGACAGTTATTTGTAAGAATCACCTATATTTAATAATCCCTCTATCTTTCTGCCTCTTTTTCAATTGCAATCTGCTGTCAGAGCATCTTTCCTTCCATTGTTTAGTATTCAATTCACTGCTTATAGGCTTAATCCTCTTCACTCTCTTCTATTAAAAAGGGGATTAAGTGTTTCTAAAAATAATAGTAAGTGTTTAAAAGTTTGAAAAGGTGATGCAAGTAACTGTGAGTGACTAGCAGTTTAAAGAGTTCAAACAATCTCTAATTAAACACCAACGTGAAGAATGCTAAATGATCCTAGAATGATCCTGAACAGTGACACAGCCAGTCAAGTTGCACTCTGACACTGGGAGAACAGTTATATCCCTGCATGCTGTTTGAAAGAAAGTTAGAAAGCAGCAGACAATTTATAAGAGATGACTTAATGCAAGACTGACAATTTGTCAAGCTGAAAATTCAAGCCTGTTCTATTTCCTGTAACTTGGCAATACCAACTTGACTTGGTATAAGCTCTGCAATATATGGCTCCAAACTTATTAGTTGCTGATCCCAATAGAAATAGACTTGTTCTGAAGAAAATTCTGCAAAACTTTAAACCTTACCTGTCCATAACAAATTAACTATTTTCAAAAAAATTATTTTTATTTCTGCCTCTGACTTTGTTTGAAGCATATTTACTAATAGTCCTTGGAAAAAGTGGGAGTTTAGGGTATTTTCTCAGGGTTTAAGAAAAATTTCTGGAGATGTGCAGTCATTTCTATTTTCTAGCAGATACGGGAGACTAGCGAGCTTAACATATCCTATAACATATGCTCTTGTAACACAGAAAGCTTTGCTACAAAGAGGGTAAAAGGAGAGAAATTTTGGTTGATTGGACAATTTATTTATTTATTCTATATCCAGTTCTGGCTACCTATCCTTGTGTATATGCAAATAATGTAGCCTTCGGTTATGTACATGCTTTTCTCCATAACTTACTGCTCCCTCACTGTTTTGGAAATGAAACAAGGTTTGCATAGCTGTAAGGAAATGCTATATGATTTATTTGAGGTATGCTAATGCATACATAGAAAAAACAAATAACAAATACAGGAAGTTAAACTAAAAGTGAAAATACGGAAAAAAAAAATTCAGAGCTACTTGGATAATGCATTTCTTTCTGTTCTTTCCACTGAAGAAGAAAAAATTAAAGATGCACATTTTTCAAAGCTAGGAAATACTTTTTAATGTAATCTAATATATTAGAGACCAGAAATTACTAAAGATCATGAGGAGGTATACAAGGAAAAGATGATGACTTGTATTTTTATGATATTGAGGTGTAAGGGACTGTGGAAGAATTGTTTGTGGAAGAATCGTTTGAAAGCAGGAACTGAGAGGAAAACTAGGGCCTAACCGAAGCTTTGGCATTAGAGAAGCTTGTTTGGGGTGAGACACAGTTGCCACTTCCAGGATGGCTGGTGTGCACGGACTCAGCCCCTCCACGGTTCCCTGGGCAGCACAACCTGCCCTCCTCGCAGCTGCAAAGGGGAGTAACGGAGGATGGAGTCGAGTGAAGACACCATGGCCAAACTCTGTTGCACTCCCTGTGCTGGGCCGCTGATAAGCCACACAGTGGCTGTCTAAGGGGAGATATATGATAACATGTCCGGTGCTGAGTCAGCAAAGGTGGCAAATCACTCCTTTTGCTTGAACTTTGCTCGTTATAACGTGAAAACCACACCTCCATCTCAAACGTTACTCGTCTTCGAGGTACGACCACCCCTCACCAAGCATGCGCTCTAGATTTTCGATTGACTGTACCTTTAAATAAAAGCGAGAAACTTTTTCACCAATCAATAACAATATTAAGTATGACTCTAGTCACTCAAGCTCCACCTGAATGTAAAGAAAAGTATAAAAGGTGAACTAAGGATGAAAAGGTGGGGGGGAAGAAACCATCATAACTCCTGGGTCAGTCGACAGGCTGATCCCCCTTCCCTCCCCTTGGACTGGGATGCCGCCTGAGGAGACTCGAGACTGAGAGCCCTCTCCCATCTTCTGGGGTGAGTGATGATTGCACATTTGTACATCAGAGCTAGCTAAAAACCCCACGCTCTAGTAGAGAATTTCCTGTACTGACATCCGAAACCTGCTTTGTAAATGTTGCATTTGAATAAATCATACTGTTTGTGAACTCGACTACTTGTTTGGGGGGAGACAATTGGACCTACAGTCCACAGACTGTTCATGAATCCGATACTGCCAGAGTTGAGCTTATAGTTGATCACACTATTTGGGAACTCGTTTCGCCCCGAGGAAGGCGATCGGACCTACGGTCTGTGAATCCGATACTGATTTGATACCTCCTTCCCTGCCCACCACCACTACCACTACGGCTTTCAAACTGCAACATTTCACAGGGACGCTGGAAGATGTGTCATGAATTCATTTCAAGATCCTTGGTTGAAGTTTAAAGAATGCTGTAACACACACATAGAAAGCAATTTTAAACCAGATTTGTGAAGAGAAATGAGTTAAAGCTGAGTGACTTCAGAGAGGTGTCAGATAGAGAGAAAGCTATAAAGCTTTTAAATCAGTAACAATGATGGTCTAAAAAGAAAGAATTTGGAAAAGAAAGAGAATGTAAAGCTACTAAAAATGTTGTATGAGATCATCCTAATGACTGGGAGGTCGCTGCAAAAGCCACCATCTGTTTGATGGAGTTTCTACCATAGATTTATAGAGTAACTGGAAAGAAAAGGACAGGAGTTCTTGTTGATAACTCACTGGCTTGAGTTAGCCAAACTGAATTATACTCTTCTGGACAAAATACTTGCGGTTAGATTTTGCTAGGATATGATATACCACTGACTTCTAGGTTGCCTGGAGCATTTGTAGTCAACTCTGTTTTGTCATTTAAATCAATAAAATAAAGTGGTGTGTTCAAATTATCACAAAAATCAGGAAAGATTCAGAGTCAGGAGATGAGAATCATGAAGGGGATGCAAAATTTCTTTTAAGAATAAAGAGTGAAAAGATTTTGATTGCCACACTCACAGACTTGATGAAAAGGTTTGTCCAAAATTTTAGTACTTAGTTTTTTTTTTGTTTGTTTGTTTTGTTTTTTTAAATGCCTAAAGCACGTGAGATTCCCAAGTTCCTTAAAGTGTATAAAAGTGGTATTGGGGATAACAGGATGATCCTTTTCCAAATCATCCTGTAGATTTGTGCCTCCACATGCAGGTGCATGAAGATCTGTAAATGTATAGAATATATTTACACCTGAATTAGTGTTTGACTTGAATGCATAAGCACTGTACCATGTTTCTAAAAGTGGCTGTTTTGACTTAAGTCAGAATAAAGCATTATGTTTTGTTGTAATATGTTGCTAAAACATTTTGAATATATTGATACACGCTAGTCTTAAAGAAAAAATGAGATGCAGTGCTAAGGGTGGAGGAGAGAAGGAGAAGGCAAGAGAAAGGAAGAGGGAAAAACTGAACAACCTCAAGTTTTTCTTTAGGAAAATGCTGACTTAAAAATGTCAAGAAAGTTCATGCTGCCAGGTGCACCACTGAAATTATAATACATCTCACACGAATGTTACATTAAAAATAGTATTAAAATAATCAAACAACCAATTCTTTTAAGAAAGAAAGTGATGATTCCATAGAATCAAAATACAAAATAAGATCCATAAAACTGTCTTATATAATTAAGAACCAGATTTATGTTAAGGAGAAGAGAAAGTAAGAAGCTGCATGGATTGAGTACAGCAAAGGGTGCAAGACTCAAAATAAAGTTCAGGACGGAGTAAAAATACATAAACATGATCTGTGCTATCCTTAATGGAAACAGCAGCTGCTAGAAACTTCAAGATTTTGTTATGATGGGGTGAGAGCAAATGTTATTTCTCAAGGACAGAGAATGTAAAATTCAGGGGAATGAAAAATTCAGGTAAAAATAGCAATCTGAAAGGGCAAAGAAGCTAATACTAGGAACTCCATTAGGTTAATTTTAAACAAGCACAGTTAACTTTGCTATGTTTCTTGAATTCATGAACTGAAATGGCTGAAGTTATTGGCTAAGTTCACAGAGGAATCAAACAGAAAAAAAGTTTAAGAGTTGAATTTTCGCTTCAAGTGTTAATTTTTTTTTCATTGGCTAATGCCAATTTATCACTATCAAAACCTTCCCTTTTGCAGAATCGTGCAAGTTCTGAAATGGTGCAAGTTTCTTGAATCTTAGGAAAAGGGTTTGGATCAAAGCTTGAGTGTCTGATTCTTTTTCTATGTAACCTGGGATAAGGTTTGATATCCCACTATCCTCTGTATCCCATCAGATCACTGTGAAAGTAGTGTGATAGAACTTGCAACATCAACAAAACAAAAAAAGTCATCCTGCATTTGAGAAATGGCTGTGAAATAAATACGTTTAGATTTCTACAAATCCTAATAATAGTTGATGAAAACAACAATTTGGAGAATGTCCCGTTGACTTAGTTTATCTCTAGTCTTTTTTTGAAATGTCATTTCAAAAATTCCTCATTTGGGGAAGGAAAAAAATTATGCACCTAAGCTTATCTCATCATCCTAGCAGAACAATATTTATATGGTAAATTTGTTCTTTCCCTGTGATGATTTCTGATGATTTTAAAAAAGAAAAAAAATCCAGTGTCCTATTTGATACCGTAGATTTTTTTAAGCTTAATCGTGAGAACATAAATCAGAAACTGAAGGAATAGTCACTCAGCTGACATATTGGGTAGGAGGGAAGATTTAGTCAGGGTGATTAATAGGTCTTTTCAGGAAATACTTAGATACCTTGATGATGGGTGTTATAGAGAATCCTCAGATAGCCCTTGATGACTTCATATCGTCTAATTCCTCTCTGACAGTACAGGGAGGGTGAAAATTAGACTTCTGAATTGCCTGTTTGGCATTTACATGGAAAGAGAAAGACTGAACAAACTACCATGACTACAGGGGTCTAGGTGAAGACTGTCATTTTTAAGGACACTTGAAAGAACAGCTCCTAATTTCCTGAGATGATTTTGAAATACCAGCTCAAGGTTTCGTCTTGTGAGCTGTAATGCACAATGCCCACAAGTGCAATCCCTCTGCAATTTTAGGCAGATAATTGTAAAAATGCCCTTTTTTATGGATTAGGGTCTAAAATGCTAATAATTGTAATGCCCTGATTAAAACTTTGGGCCAAGACTCTAAGAGATAAACAGTTCCCTTGGCTCTAAGCATGTCTATGCCTACATTTACCTAGTTTTGCCTGTGTCTGAACTTCATCTCATTCATCTCATGGAATAATCAAAGACTGTGGAAAACTGGTTACTACCTCGAAGGAACAGTTACTTTCTCTCTCAGTCCTGTCTCCCAGCAGTAGGGGATATTGCTCATTATCAGCATTGCTCAATATAATTTACTCTCCAGAGCTCTCCTCGCCCTTCTTCCCACTTTCTGTTGGAGAGAACAAACAATTCTGGCCCTTCCTGTCTAAGGCAGAATAAAGTGTCCTGCACACCATTTCTAATCCTTAATCTTTTCTGAATCACTTCACTAGTTTAAACAATAGCTACCATTTCAACATTCGATTTTCCCAATGTATCATTTCTAATATGAATTTGACTAGAAAGAAGGCCTATTGAGAAGACAACCAAGCTTTTTTAAAGGCTATTTTAAAAAGCCTCTTGTATTTAATATCACTATAAAATAGAGAAGCACACAAACTTATTTTTCAATCATATATCTAAGCAAATTAGAAAAAGCATTTGCCCTTCCAAAATTAAAATTAGATGCATGTTTTGGACCTAGACATTTTTGATCTGATACTGAGGTGAAATGAATTGGCAAAGTTCCACTGAAATCAATATAATTGTGCTGATTATCATGAGGAGAGGATCTAGCTTTTAAATCTTAGCTGCTATTAGTAATTACTATGATAAATCTGGTAGGGAGAACCATCACAACCCACTAATTTTATCACAAAGAAAAGGGAGTTTGGAGACATTTCTTATGTTTACAGAAGCACCGAGGGAACTGAGTGCAAATTGTAACTAAATTATAGTGTACTACATAATCTTCCTGCCTCCTGACAGTCCCACTTCCAAAATTATTTAAATGCTGGTGTATGGATGCTTCCAAAGTTCATTATGCAGTACCAGTACCCATAGTAGAGTATCAATACATAAGGAAGTTGCTGAGAAGTTTCAGAGTTTATGAACACCAAAGGCATTACTAAGATACTGCATCCTTTGCAGTAGTGACTTGCCTCCATTTCTACCGGGAAACAAACATTTATGACACAAACAGAACTGTATGCACTCGTAGGTTTAGTGGGATTATACCTTTTTAATACATAGATTGATTTCTTAAATATCTTCCCTTCAATCTCCTATCTTTCAGTCCATTCACTTTTTCACTGTATTTGCAGGAAAATCTTTTCAAAGAAGAGAATTACCTGAAACTAGAGCACTTTCTTACCCTTATGGCTCCTCACCTCTGAAACAGTGCCTACCACCATTGGAAAGCATGGATGTATTACAGAAAGACTCTTAATGAAGACTGAAACTTTCTCCCCCCGAAAAAAAAAAATCACGTTCCAGCACTATTATTGTTTTGTGACTTTGGCTAGAATACATCTGCAGAGGTCATTTAGTACATGTTTTCATCCCTGGACTGAAACAGCTATATGTTTAGCATTCCTAGCAGAGGTCTGTCTAGCCTGGTATAAAAGTTACAGCTGATGCTGGTTCTACCACTTTCGTTAGTGGCCTGTTTCGATGATTTACAGTTATAAAGGTTATTCTTGAGGTTATAAAGCTTTCCTAATGTCACATAGGCTCTTGTGCTGCAATTTCAGCTCATAGCTTCTTGACCTATCCTCCAGACAGATAGAAAGCAGATTGTTCCTTTTCACTTTGCAGGAGCCTTTTACATATTTCAACAGTATTGTCTTATTTCTTTCCTATCTCTCTGTCTAGACTAAACAACCTCTTTCAAGTTTTCTCCACAGGTCACATGAGTAGAGGCCTGCATTACTCTTGCTAATTTATGCTGGGAGTCTCTCTACCCACATCTTTCTTGCAGGTTTTTGGCCATAAAAGATTCAGTTGAAGCTTTATTAGCACAGGATAAAGGGAAACTATCACTGCCTGTCTTTCAGGTCCTGTTTACATATTTCACCTTTTTATCTACATTCTTAAAACCACACAATATTGCTGATGCATGCTCAGTCAGAGTTCACCAGTTGCATTTTTACTGTTGTATAGTCACTTGGAGAAATAACTATTCTAATTAAAAGGCAGAATCTTGTATTTATGTGTAAGGGTTTGTTATTTTTCCCCACATTTCTTCGATTTGATAATATCATTTTGATTTTGAAACCTGTCCTGTAGTTTATGTTTACATCTTTCAATTTGGTATACTATGCCAATTTAATAAACCTGATTTCTACTTCTATTATCTGAATTGCTACACATTAAATAGTATTGGATCTATGAGGAACAACATCTTTCCATTTTAAATGTTAATTCTCAGTAAGTGCTTTCTGAATACAGCTATCCATTAATATCCAGAGCCTGTCTTATTTTTAGTCTCTGTTTAGGTATTGTTGAACTGTTACCTTCTTTTCTCTGAGTTTCTCGAGCTCTCTTCTTTCATCCTCACCGTTTAAGTGCTCCAGACACCAGCCATCTTGATGGTCTTCTTTTGGACTCTGGCGCAGTGACTCAGTTTATGAATTTGTCTTTTGTTCTGGGAGTCCAAAAACTGAACACAGTCTTTGATATAGTTTGCTGAGTATAGGGCAATAATCTCTTCTCTAAATCTATGGCTTGCCTGGTAGGCTGTGATGGATTTCCTGACAGGGCACACAGCTGACTCATGTTTGGCCCACTGCCCACCATGTTCTCTTCAGCACAGGTCCTTTCTAGCCAGTCACTAGTCTATACAGCTGCAGGTTCTGCTCAGGCACGGGACTTTACAGATGTCATTGTGGATTTCATAAGGATCTTGTTAACTCATTCCCTCAGCCTATCTAGATCATCTGAATGGCAGCACTACCATGAGCACGCCGGCCACAGAGTCACCCACAAGCCTGATGACCATGTCCGTTACCTAATCCTCCAGGTCATTGTCAAAAATATTAACGGGTCCTGTCCCAGGATGAAACCCTGAGGAATTCCACTTGTCATCAGGTAGAATATGAACCATTAACTACTACTTTTTCAGTGTGATGATCCAATCAATTGTTCAGCTAGTCCATATTGTCACAAGGTTGCTGTGGGAAATAAGATTCAAAGTCATGTTAAAGTCAAAGCATGCTACATCCACCCCATTCACAGATCTAGTAGCAGTCATCTCAGAAGTCATCCAGTTTGGTCAGGTATGAGTTACCTTTGGCTAAACCCATTCACAGCTGGCTTCTAAGAGGCCTTGCTCCATTATTTCCCCAAGAACAGAAGTGAGACTGATTGGCCTTTAGGTCCCTTGGTTATCCTTGCTTTTTTGAAAATGAGGTCAATATTTGCCTTTCTCCAGTTCAGATTTATTATTTTTGAAAGAAGAAGACAAAATCAATATTCAATAAATCAACACACTATTCAAGATCTGGGGGAAGGTGGCATAACAATTTTCTGTTTTGTTTGCTATTTCTTTCTTAACACTCTATTTATTTTTTGACTATCGCTGAGGTGAAGTATTCATAGAAATATCTGCTTAATCCCAAGACCTCATTCAACTGCATTAACAGGCTGCTCAGCATCCATCTGTGGAAAGATCATTTTTTCTTGTGTGTTTCACTTTACATTTACCTTCACTGACTTTTGTTTGTCATTGATGTCTCAGGTAGCCTACAGTGTGAGAGTCTGCTTCAGTCTCCACAGTTACTTCCCATCTTTACTTTCACAAAGATTTTTGTTTCATCACAGACTTTGTCATCACACTTCATTGTTCTTTCTTTCTGGACCTTTTGTTGACACACTGGCCCAAACACAGATTTCACTGAGTTTCCAATGGTGAATTCCTTGCACTGCAAAATCTGACCTCTATCATCTTTATAAAATAGAATAGATTATAGGAGATTAAAAGATAATTTTGAACAGAAAGCAGATGATATTTTACATATAAAAAACACATAGGTGATATATTTAGACAATACAATTAATCTACTTGGAATTAGGTTAGCATTATAGTATTCTAGTATTCTAGTATTTATACAACCCAAAAAGAAGCATCTTTGCATTTTGATATGTATGAGTGGTGAGAATGCAGGATTTGAATTTTATTTAGACTGCGTTGTGTTCCTGGAAGCTTATCTGATAGTAGCTCTTCCCACAGATCTTCCTGCAATCTTTCAGTCTAAAGACATAATAACTAGCATTAAGTAGCAATACTACTGTTGCAGAAAATACTAAAAACAGAGTCCCAAATATGACATTGGACGAGTTCTGATTTAGAGGGAAAAGCATTACCTACAGAATCAATAGTATCATCTTTTTAATACCAGTACACAGTGAAGTAAACAGAAGCTTTGTTATTGACTTCAGTTGGATTTCACCTCTAGATAGTTCTGAGAAACTTCGTATCCACGTTAAAAAACTACTGTTGGCTTTATTTAGCATGCTACATCTGATAAGATTTCAGTCCAAGCTACAAATTTAAATTCAGCAACTGCAGGTTGAAAATAAATGTGTTGTATTGTCACATTACAAGTAGGCAAAAAATGGGTGAACAAAATTGTAATACAGGGCATAATGATGTTTTTGCATTGCTCCTTGCTATTCATTGTTGCAAATACAGCAGCCTTGATCTTCAGATATTTATTATGATTATGTTGTAGTAAATCCCGGAGAATGCAAGACAATAATTCATTTTCTGACAGGTTCTTAGCATTGTTATCTTTTCCCATTGCCCTTTCTAAAATCTCATTCTCAGCTCTAAGGATTTCAATGGAAGTATCTTCTTCAATTTATAGATAGATAAGAAATCACACTGACCTGTTAATGTAGTAAAGATTTGGAGATAGCGAGTGAGGATGAATAACTTTAAACAGATCATAATTCATATATCATCAGTTTGAATCTTAAAGAACAGAGTTGAGGCTGATGACAATTATTCTTGGACCACTGCTTTGAGTCGTCTGGGCTGCTTGTGAATATAACATCTCTTGATTTTTTTATGAAAGATACATTCTATGCCTCAACATATGAAGCCTCTTTATATTTGATAATGCTTTATAAGAATTTTTAACCAAAACTCTGTCATTCTAAAACAGAGAATTGATACTCAAACATGTTATTAAAAATCTTGTTTTCTGTAAATTTTGCCTACTTAGCAAAGGCCTGTATTAAACTACTTCCTATGACCTTATATAAAGTTACTTTTGGATCATGTAATATAAAGGATTTATGTTTCTGGGCTTGGGTGTTTTTGTTCATTTTAAATTGATATTAGTGTTTTATTGGTTAAATTAATACATATATTTTCTTTTTCCACTATCTACTCCATCTTTTTGCAAGACTTATCAATTCTGAGCATAACTTAGAAAGTACAGCAATTTAATTTTTAACCTTCATTCAAATGATGTTCTCATTATTACTTTTTCTTTACATTTTATGCCATTTGTCCAGGGTTTTTTGTTTTACATTTTTCAGAATTAAGAGAACATAAATAAAACTAATAGATTTATGTATGCTGCACATAATGGTGAGGAAGGCCTCACCTCTTCTAGTTTATATTTCCCTTTGTTTAAAATAATAGACTTAAGATTTGAACTTGGTCCATTGTAAGTAGAGCAAACTAAATTATTATTTATTACTACATTTATTTATTACTTTATTTTTCAGCACAGCATCTATATAATGGACTTATGAAAATCCAGACTTTCTAACTATTTAAAAACTGGGACAATGCTGAGTAAATAGTTTGATTTAGCTTGACTTACTTTTTCAGCATTTTTAAAAGAAATGAGCCCCACAGAGTATTTCAGACTGTCCTGCAACAAAGAAATAGATACAGCCTTTCGTGGATAGCTTGAAAATAATCTTTTATTTTGTTTCTGTTCTATTTGTGTGCATTGTCATACTGGTGTAGAACAGATAAATCTTCCATGAAGAACTCATGGTTTATTTCCTAGAGAAGTCCCATAGTCATTTGTGTGTAGTTCAGGATGACTATGTCACCAGTGTTTGCTGTTTCTGTTAATTGCTCGAGTCTTCACAATAAAATAAAGTCTCCCTTTACATAATGTAATTTACCACAGATTGCTAAGTAATCCTTCCCCCCCGCCCTCCTCCTTTTTTTTTTCTATAATATTAGACAAACCTACAAAGGCCCCTTCTTGGTTTATCTGTAATGCATCCCTGTGCAGTATGAGGGGCTGGACTTCTATAACCACTTGGAGCTGTCATTAACTAGCATTGCCACAAAAGGCACTTTCCACTCATTCCCGCCCTCACTCCACCCCTGTGCGGTGAACCACACTGGAGAAGCGATGGAGCTGACAAAGAACCATTTCTTTCTGCTGGGTGAGTTTGGGGCAGGATCATTTTCTTAATCTCTTTCACTGCTTCAAAAATTGTCCTGGTGCAGGGCAGGCTGCAGCATGGAGGCAGAAGCCGGTGGCTGATGACATTACTGGAGGCAGCAGCAGCTTAAAAAAAATACATTAAATTGCAAATGAAACTTCTCCTTTTTACTGAGTAGTGGCCCTTTTTTCATGTGTTACCTGTTTTATTTTGCAGTCACTTTGCACTAAGTGACAAGTTCCCATATTTTTCCACTGTAGATTACCCTGAAAGTTGTATATTAAATGAACTATATTTGGAGAAAAAGCTGAGTAAAATCAAGGACAAGTTCCCCCCCCGCCCTGATATGTATGGAGGTGAAAGCAGGGGAACAGATTGGCAGTGGAAAGAAGCAGCAATACAGCTGTGTAACCACTCACAGCTGCACTGCAGGGCTGGGAACACAGCATCAGTATCAACCATGAGCTGGTGGAGCTGGATGCCCTTAGCACACCTGCACCGCATTATAATAAGTAGCATATGCTTACTTTTACAAAAGAATTTCACGTATTTTTAAGTGTCTAAATAGTATGAGTGTACTGAGGTAGGGGGCTGGTTCTCTCCCAACTTGTTGGGGAAGGGGACAGGTGATATAAATCATACTGCAGAGGTGACACTACTTCCTCTGAGTTTAGACCAGAGAGGTAAGTTTTTGGTGATTATGTTGCACAGACTTTCATGGTGAGAGTATTTGCTAAAAATTAAGTCATTGGGTTCTTGGTGACATTTGATGTGTGTGTGAGCTACCAAGCCTTTTGAATGGGATCATCAGTATCTGTGTGGGTAGTGGCATTATTTTCACTGCAAGGACCCTTGCGGTAGAGTTTTCTGCCAAATCAGGTGAGACTCCCTGCACTTCTGTTCTGTTCAATTTTTGTAATCCATCTGGCCACGGTCCCCATGATCCATTGCATGCTCTGTTGCATGCATGTGCCACTGCTTCTAGTTATTTTAAATTGCATATAAAACCTCTACCTTTCCTGTGTATGCACAAAAGGTTGCCCTACGTAGCTTGCAATCAAATAAAATGTATAATTCCATCAGTTTTGTGGTGGAAACTGCCTAGGACTCTGCCTACAACAGTCTCCTTCTCCACCCAAGGTAATAATATATATATTTAAGCATACAAATTGGCCTAAGTGCTGCAGGATTTCCTGGGGGATATCTTCAGGACAGGCTGGATTTTCCAGCTGGAAAGCTCCTGCACCAATTAGTCAAATACTTAATTGAGAAGGTGGCTGGATGTTCAGTCAATCAGCTTCTCTCAAGTCAGTCTGTTATCTAAATTGCTTAATTTGCTCACATACCCACATGTCTACATAGGGGAGTTCCTGGATCACGCAAGGAGTTAATGACTTCAGTGCCATAGGTTTGCACACAGACACAGGCTTGATAGCCCACTACACCACAGTTATACTACAGGATGAACTTGAAATTCATACTTATTTTTATACCTAAGTTCTATATCTCTTGCCACAATTAAAAACAAGGCAGGATGAATCCCAGTGCCTTAATAACCATAGCACAACCTATGGAGGAAATCTCTCAATTCCAAAAATTTTTTATTGGTATGATTTTAAAAGATGTATTTTTGTTTTTTAAACCTAAAGACACCTTTAGTGAGCCAAAGTTGTCCTCATAGGAAATGCAAAATGATGGTTGCAGAATAATGAAATGCAGATTAGGAGACCTGATCAACATGTACAAGTACCTTAGGAGTGAATGCAGGGAGGATGGAGCCAAACTCTTCTCCTTGGTGGCTGATGACAGGACAAGGGGTAATGGGTACAAGTTAAAACACAGGAAGTTCCATCTCCATGTGAGGAAGAACTTCTCTCCTGTGAGGCTGACAGAGCCCTGGAACAGGCTGCCCAGAGAGGCTGTGGAGTCTCCTTCTCTGGACGTCTTCCAAACCCACCTGGACACAGTCCTGTGCCACGTGCTCTAGGTGTCCCTGCTGGAGCAGGGAGGTTGGACTAGATGATGTCTAGAGGTCCCTTCCAACCTTAACCATTCTGTGATGAGAAAAAAAGCTAAAAAAAAGTTAAACATTTTCCTTACGGAGGCAGGGCCAGACCAAGCTACTGAAATAAAAAACTCATACACATACTGTTTCTAAGATTTAATAATACTGGATATTGCATATACGTATATCCATCTGACATATAACAAAAGCTCCCATGAATGAGTTTTTCATAGCTTAGGATTCTTACATACTCATTCTTAACCAATACAGTTGTTACTGCCTTACAATAATGCCCCAATCAAGCATTCATTCAATTATGTCAAATTCACAAACTATTAAAATGCAAGCCATGCCATGGCCCTTTCTTTATCTGCATTTACCTTTTAATGGTTCTTGGTAAATGAAAGCCAAGACTTGATTCATTCCTTAAATTGTAGTAAATTCAGTTAAATTTAAGCTTGATTTATTAATTTATGCAGAATGAAAAAGTATCATTGACATCATTTTTAGAGATTTGTTAGATTTTTTTTCATATCTGACAATGCTACTTAAAATCTAGTAGCCTGAAAATAGCATTAAGAGGCCAAAAGCTTAATGTAGTCTTAACCTACACACTCAAAAAAGTGATTAATTAATTTATAGTATTTTCACCTGTAGCACAAAAAGCCTGTGTTTTGGCCAAGGTTAAGTGACAGCACATAGCTTTCACTGAGACTCTACCCAGTGGTTTCGGGAAACTTCAACACCATTTATGCTTCTTGTTCATTTGCTAGAACCACTGTGCTCATCCAGGGTCACTGCTCTAGTATACAGTTGAAATGGCCCAACAGCTAATTAAAGTTATGTGGATCAAAGATTAGAGCGGGGGAAACAGAGCCAGACAGATTGATCTTCTGAACATAATATCCCTTTGACATCATTCTGGGACATTGTATCTCAGAGTGATCTCAGTCAGTGGTATGTTCTTAGGCACCATCTATCATTGAATATTATGAATTTGGGACTAGTTTGGTTGTATCCTTTGTCTTTTAATTTATAAAGCATCAACATCAATGTAAAGAAAAAGAGGAGAAAAAAAGAAAATGAGAGCAATCTCATCTTAAATCACTTTAAAACCACCTCACAGTTGGTGAAGTATTTTGTCTACATCTTAGATCAGTTACCACAAATGTGCAAACTGGCATCTGAATGCTCCTAAATCACTTCAGGAGCTGCTTTTAACAGGCACTTCCTAAAGAAAAGCTTCTCATCTGAAGTATTGTTAATGCCCAAGTCTTAGTCTCAAAGCCTTATTTTTCCCTGCAGAATATCCGTAACTTCCACTGCCTTTAACAGAGGCAGTTTGTGTCCTGCAGGGAAGAATAGGACCCTGGGAGCTTTAACTTGAGGCAGCTTTGACACAGAAAGCTGCAGCTGAGGTCATCTTAATTCGGATGTTTTATACTGTACTGAGTTTGAATGAACTGATTTTGACCTATGATCTTAACAGAGGTATTCCTCAAATGGCATATTGCTAACTGATGCAAAGACTACCTGAGATAGCCTTAGGAGCAGTAGATGAGTGTATGACCCTCTTACAGTAAATTCAAAATAATTTTGCCTTTAGAAGAATCAAGGTTTCATATCAGATATTTCTGAGCAGGTAATTTTAGCTGAGCAGGGCTTCAGCTTTTTGCTTTTATTTAGTCAGATGTTATGTGGAAGAAAGAAAACAGTGAAGAATTTAAAATGCCAGATGATTAACTCTTCCTCTGATGAAAATATAACTATATGAAATCGAAATAGTTTATCCTACGAAAGAGACTGACCTTTGGCTCCAATGCCAAAAATGCGTCAGCGAGTCTGTGTTCAAAGGAATTTAGAGCTAGCACTCTGCGTAAGGCTAAGGTTTGGAAACTTGCATTTGGAAAGTCTGAATAAAAGCCAGAGACTCAGTTAATAATTAATGAGCATGGACAACCAGAGTTCATGATTAGAACTCAGTATTCCCTTACTATTACACCTCTTGCTATCTGTTGAAGGAAATGCTTGTTTCCAAGTATTGGTGGTGAGAAAAAAATACAGAGTTGAAACAAAATCAGATTTTAAAAGGTATATTTTTAAAGGTAGACTATACTTTTAAAAGGGTAGACCTACATTAGTTACCTAAGGGAGTAAAAGAATGAATAGTGAACAAGTAACATTTTTTTTCCCCCCAACATCTTGCTCCTCATTCATCTGCTTCACCTATCTGAATTGTGAGTCTGCTTCCTGGTCACTAGATGTGAACACTTTCCTGGGGTTGACTGTGCTATGTGATGGAAGGTGACTGGGATAGAGGAGTCCCAGGGCTGAGGGGGCTACTTATGTACGGGGGTGAAGATGACAGGTTGTAGGAAAGAGTTACGACTTTCTTGGGTCTCTCCTTCCTAGGAGAGTTTCCTAAGCATTTTTTCTCCTCTCACTGACAGCTGAGGCTAAGAACTTAATCTAGCCATATTAATTCATAATTATATTTTTTGAAGAGTTGCAAAAGAGAAATAGTAGAAAGCACAGGAAATGAAGCATATATAACAAATGTTTTAAAATACTTTTGTAAAATAATTTCTCCTTATATGTGTGCATGAAGTGCCAAGCAGACCCACACAGCTCAGGAGTCTGTGCACACAAAATTCTGAATTCAATCTGCACCTCAGGCATTTGGCATTTAAACACATGGACATTTAAACACATAAGGACATAGGACCTTATTGCATCATTACAGATGCTAAAAAAAATTGATACTTGACAATATATGCTCAAGAACATCCATGTACATTACTCCTGCAGACAGGACCCTTGTAATTATACACAAGTTTCAGGCAGAAATAAAATAGAGTACATATGTGATCCTAACTTCTTTATTCCACCAAGAAAAAAAAATAGAGTTCATTTTTCCATTTGGTCAAGATTGCTAATCCTCAAACTATGTGTTAGATTTTGCACCAGAGCTTATATTTTCGTTCTTACGACCACAAATTGTGGTTTTAATGCAGATCATCAATTTTGGACTGCTGAGTACAGCAGCTTATAATAGACACAGGGGTTGGATGTGAGCCTTCAAAGTGTCCTTTACTTAGAAAATTCTCTTTGCAGAAATGACACCTCTGGTGTTACACGTGTGAAGGTTGTGCTGTGACTGTTACATTATATTCTCTAAGAAGGATAAGCTTTATTTCCTCTGATTAATTTTCTTTCGTAATACAGTTTATTTCTGCTTCTATTTAAAACTAATTCTCACTTCATGAAAAACTGCTTAATGTGGAGTTTCAGTTATATCTCCAGCAAACATAAAAACACATATTTTATAATAATAGTTAATTGTTCTTGAGAAAAATGCTGAGTTGTTCATGTGGCTATTACAGGGAACTTCATCTGAGTTAAGTAAATGAGCGGTTAACCTGCATTTCTCATTTTGTCTCTCAGACTAAATTATTTTCTATCTTTGAGTCTTATCAAGTTGAGAGTAATGGTCAAGATTGTATGGAGCTGTTCATGTATCTATTAATTTATCTTTATGTATTTGCCCATTTGGGACTATAAGAGAAAATGGTATTCCCTTGCTTGATAGTATATTTACACAGCAGACTTCTGCCAGAATAGGTCTGTCAGTTAGGGTGGATGAGGTGTGATCTGAAACTGATTTAACTGTACCAGCAAAGACCCATAATGTAGACTACAGATGCAAAACTATATTTTTGTCAGTTTTCTGGATAAAAAAAGTATGCTTTGCAAGACATAATAGAATATGTAACCACAGTGAGAGATCTTTACTGACATAACATTATAGCTGTATTGAGAAAGTACAGTTAGGGTAAATATAACCATAGCAGTAACAGAGCTGAATTTTTTGAACACCCACTTCAGCGAATCACAGAATCACAGAATGGCTAATGTTGGAAGGGACCTCTAGAAGTCATCTAGTTCAACCCCCCTGCACACGCAGGGTCACCTAGAGCACGTGGCACAGAGTTGCATCCGGATGGGTTTTGAAGATGTCCAGAGAAGGAGACTCCACAGCCTCTCTGGGTAGCCTGTTCCAGGGCTCTGTCAGCCTCACAGGAAAGAAGTTCTTCCTCACATGGAGATGGAACTTGCTGTGTTTTAACTTGTACCCATTAACCCTTGTTTTGTCACTGGCCAGCATGGAGAAGAGTTGGGTTCCATCTTCTTTACATCTTCCCTCAGGTATTTGTACATGCTGATCAGATCTCCTCTCCGTCTTCTCCAGGCTAAACAGGTCCAATTTGCTTAATCTTTCCTCATAAGATAGATGGTCCAGTCCCTTACTCATCTTTGCCTCTCTACACTGGACTGTCTCTAGAAGTTTCACGTCCCACTTGTATTGCAGAGCCCAGAATTGCACACACTACTCCAGATGCGGCCTCACCGGGGCTGAGGGGAGGGTCAGGATCACCTCCCTCGACCTGCTGTCAACCCTCCTCCTGATGCAGGCCAGGATCCCAGCAGGTCAACCCCTAATCTGTACTGGTGCCTGTGGTTATTCCTCCCCAGGTGCAGGACTCCTTGTATTTGTTGAACCTCCTGAGGTTCCTCTCTGCCCAGCTCTCCAACCTGTCCAGGTCCCTCTGAATAGCAGTGCAAAGAAGCCTTTAAATGACACAAAGAAACAAATAAACAAAGGCATTTTTAAGACGTTTCTCCATGTGGACCCTCATTTGTGATATCAGATACACAAAAGACTTCAGAATCCCCCAAAGATTTAGTACATGTTTTCCTTCTAAACTCTATTGGAATTGTCTATTGTCTATTGGAATCAAGTTAGTTTGCTAGGTTGTTTGTCAGGAGTTTATTTCTTGTAAGAAAAAGAGCTGAAAATTGGCTCACGGAGTAAGTAAGGGTTTTAGTATAGGAAAACTGTTAATAAAAATAACTTGTTTTGTCCATATCTTAAGTTTACTGTAGGTGGTATGACATGAAGCCCCACCACATGGTGCTATTTCAGTCCAACAGTGATCTTTACACTAGTGTTTAGCATCTCACAGTGATTATAATTTCTTGAATTTTGAACTGCTTTTGGGAATCATATACCAGGTAGCGGGGTATTCACTTCACTTTAGAAATTTAAATACAGTATTTTAGGTGTTGAGGCTCTCATTTTAGCAGAGTTTTAGCAAAATCTTGTTCTGCAACTGAGAGAGCTGAAAATGTTAATGGAGGGAAATCTGAGGGCAAATACCTCCAACTAAGCATTAGCTCTCCCACTGGGATGCTGCTCAGAAGGAGATACAAACATAACACTCCAGAAGAAAAAAAGGTGTTGAAGGGTGTTTATCTAAGAAATACTAGATTTTAGTGATGAGTAAGATGCAATCCTTGGGTAGAGTTACTGAGTTTAGGAAGAAGTGGACAAAAAAGAAAAATTATTTCTCTAGTAGACTTTTCACTTAGGTAAGAAAACTGATGGGAGAATAGACCTTCTGTCTGGTTCATTGAATAAACTAACTACTTATTGTACTTTTTCAGGCAGGCTATCCAAAGGAACAAATACTAGACCTGAATATAACAAGTAAATTATAAAATATTCTGCTAGTCATGCAAAAGAGTTTTTTTCTTTTCCTTTTTTTTTCCTGCATTTTGATTTTCAAAAGAAAAAATATTTTTGTGCATAAAAAATATTTTTAATGTCAAATTTTTAGCAAGTCTTGAATTAAGTGTCTTTACACATTTACACTTTTGGCTGTATGATTTTACACTAGGAGTGCTAGTGGTAGCAGATTGCTGTTAAAATTATAATAGTTTAGATTCCCATCTGCACTCTTTTTCTGATTGTTTCTCTCTCCCGCCAGCTCCCCATTTTGAATAACTTATTTATCAACAAGTTGTGTAAATATCATACCACATTTCTGGTTCTGATAAGACTTTCATGAACAACTCGTATTATGATTCTAAGTATTGTGGGTTTTCGTTTGTTTTCTTTTTGTTTAAATAGTAATTCTGTGAATTCTTTCATGTTCCCTGAGACTTTGAAAAAGTAGAACTGATATTAGGTAACGAACTTTTAGAAATTATCTGTTCTAGTATTATTAGTAAGCTAAGTACTTAATAATCGCTATTTGCAGCTAACTGTTTTAAGCTGCACTAGCATTAGCTTTTATTTGGTGTTCAGCAGCTTAATCCAGTCCAATTAGCCAGATTATTCATTACATTTCTGTTTATTGCAGGGGACTTATTTCTCTCTCTCTCTCTCTTTTTAATCATTAAAAGAAAAAATTAATAGTGGTAATTATGGATTTCTTACCTATGGATTTTCAAAACTCATATTTTGCCATACAAAATAGCAGGAAATAGAGAAGTGCAAGGCAAAGCTCAATTTTTTTTCGTGAAGTACACAATTTCTGTAACTTCTTGGGCTCTGTGTTATACTACTGAAAAAGCTTTAAGGTAACTCCTCTCTCTTAGCTTATATATTATTTCTTCATTTAAAATCTAAAATGATAGTTAATTCTTAATATGTAGTAATGTGTAAAGAAGATCTGAAAAACAACTGGATTCCTCATAAACTGAGAGAAGGATTCTTAACATTTCTTGCTCTATACATGAAAAAAATAGCTTTTCTCATGAAAATCCATTTCTCAATGGATATATCATAAGATGGCCAATAAGACCAATCTTGTAGTATGCTACAATACAATAACTGTAGCATACATGATAGTGCCAAATAGGATTTCTTACAGAGTTCTGCTTAGACACTTATTTTCAGACACTCAAGCCTTTCTAAAGTGTTTTCCTTTGTGGAATAAAACTTTCCAATTTTTAAGCTTTAAAAGTGATTATCTTGTTAGAGGAAAACGTGGGATGAGCACTTACTATAGATTGCAGGAAAAAAATCATTGTCTCTCTCGTTTAACAGAAAAGTATGCAAAAGGATGACGTGCAAGTTTCCTACAGTGTCTTTAGTTTTAACAAAATTTCATCCGAGATGCACTTTCTTAGGAACAAATGTACTGTATATAAATTAGCCTTTTTTGATTAATCTTTTTACTGTGGAAGATCTGCTTTTCTTTGAAGTACTACCAAGCCAACACAAGACTTATCACTGATCTCACTGAAGTGCTGTTCTCAAAAACAGTATCTGTTGAAGTCTATTCCTTAGTCAAATTCTTCCTTATTGGTCTAAAATGAAATTATTATACCTTAATATTGCATATAAATACTTGAAATCAAGCCTAACTCACCTAAATCATAGAACTGTAAAATTCATGACATGATGTTGCCTCCAGGCAGGAGTTTTCTATCTGTTCATTTCTGTGGAAGAGACTACTAGGAAGATTAAGTCCAGCAATAATATTGTGAGGATCCCATAATGCTCCAGATTTTGAAACTGGACATCTCTGAAATTGTAATTGAGATTCTTTCTGTCACTCAGGAAAGTTCCTGCAGCTAGTGGCATGAAGAATGTTTTCCTTGCACGACATTCAGGGAGATGAAGTGGGTAACATGTCTTTCCTTGTATAAATCATTGATCATAGGGAGTACTCCAAAAGAGAAGGCCTTCTGGGAAGACCAACTGGCCTGCTGCCAAGAGGCTTTACTCACATGGTTCCTTTGACAGACTGAAAAGGAGAGATTCTGACTATTTTTCTTTTGTCCGGACTTCAATATCATTGGCAGGAGTAAGAGTTTTACAAATTGTAGCTCAAAAACAAAAACTGCCCCAGGGATTAGGACAAAAACAGATCCAACAAAGGGATAACAAGAGCCAGAGGATCTGTACAGTATTTCTTTGCATATGAGTTTTAATGCTTCTTCCACATATTGTTTAAATATCGGTCATTTTATAGTTTATTGACTCCTTTCAGTGTATAAATGAGTCTCGGCCTCTGGTTATGTAGTGTTGTAGAGTTTTACAGTCTGTGTTTTTGTTTAAAAATTCAGTGAGAAAATGATCTTTAGAAACATAATTTCTTCTTCAACAAAAGAGGACATTCTAAAAGAATTGTTTGATAATAAAATAGATATGTACTGCATTTTGATATCTAATGAAGATTTCCGGTTATAGCTTTTAAATACTAATCACAGAAATAACTACCAAATCTATATTATCATAAAACAAAGTTTGCCGCCCGTCTGAATTTAAGAAATGCCAGAGCTCTACTTTGTTTCTCAAATGCGTAGGTATTATTGCAATCTTTCTTTACATTACCACAATATTATTTTGACTAGTTTTGCCCTCAGTTCATTTACAAGTTCCCACTGAGAAGAATGGGGAATTTTACAATACTGTGCATCCTCATCATTCAGTACATTAGGCAAAACCATTTTTAATGCACAACATTGAAATATTGATAGCAATATGTATTTATAGGGTATGAACACACACACATGTGTGTGTAATGCATGTATGGATTCTTTCTCTGCAGCAAGATGATTTACCTAGTGGGTTCATTAACTTACAGTGAATAAGTACAAAGATTGTTTCTTCTCCACCCCCAACATTTGTCCAAATTTGAGCAGCCTTTGGTGGGAAAGTGAGGTAAGCCTTCTTTAAACTTCAATTCCCTATTGTCAAGTAAGGAAGTGTTAAAATACCATAATAAAAAGTTCATTTTTTTCCACCTAGAAAAATATTTCAGTGTAATATATGTGTTTATATCGCTCTTCCTCCTCCCTCCCACCTTCCATCAGTTCCTTTTCAGCAATCACTGAATCATTTAAACCAAATATCCATACATGTTCCCACAGTCTTGCCCTTGTTGTTGTGTGGACAATCAGATAAAAAAAAATCTACACGTTGATTTTACTTAACTAAGTAACCAGGTTACAAAGACTGTTACCTTGTGTTAAACTAAGCATAGCCAATCAAAACCAATGTACTTGCAGAAAGAGTCATTTTCTCCCTTCTTTACACTTAATCAGGCTAAAAAATAAAGGCCCGGAAGAATCTGGTCAAATTATTTCTGAGGTGAAATATCTTGCATGATTCAGTTTATCCAAAGAGGAAACAAATACCCATTCCAAGACCCGGTGGCATCTCTGCAGCCATGAGCAAATCCACGGGTGCTCTCCTTGAGCCATGCAGACTGTCTGGTAGGGGCAGTGCTGTCTAAAATACAGGCTCAGAAGGTCAGGCATGGACCCTGGGCCAAGCACGTGCAATAAGCCTCCATTCTGATTTTTTTTTCCTCACAAGACATTGATCCTGCACAGTTTGTCTGGCACTGAAGGTGTCAAGCCATCTCTGCACATGTACGGCAGTTGCTCTGTGTGCAGCACGTCGGAAGCACTGATGCTTGCACACAGACCTGCTAATATGCTCCTTGGGTCTTTTGTCTTTTGGAAAGACCTGGGCATTAGAAACCTGAAGAAATAGCTCTCCTAAGGCATTGTGTTGAAATGATGTAAAAATTCAATATTAACAAGAGCCAAACTTTACATTGTGACAGAAAATGTCACTGAAATCTATTCATGGCAGGAAATTTCCTTTCTGTTTTCTAACATAGTTACAATCCTGACTCAGTGTAGTACTGCTGGAAGTAAAATATAGTCTTGTTCTTTAGTCTTGTAATTTAAATGGAGTAAAAGAATTTAAATAAAATTTAAGACTTTAACTTAGTTCCATTAAATTGTCTTCCTGCTCATAAATCAGAATATTCTGCCCATTTCCATTTTAAGGGTTCCTTATGTAGCAACACAATGTTCAAACATTGTGAAAGCATCTTTAAACAATACAAGGGATATTTGAAATACGTGGTTAAGATAGATACACATTCAGATATCATTGTTTTTGCATATATGTTTTGTATAAAGACACAATATAACAATCATATTTCTAATGTCATACCGTTGATGATTAAGTTTTGAGCAATATGAATCTGAAAACTGTTAGAGCGTTTGAAACATAATTTGTCACTACGTCTTTATATAGATTAGCCAGAATTTGGCTCCGACTCATCTTCTTTAGCTCCACCCCCCTGCATCCCCTCCCCAGCAGGGATCCATCTGTGACCTAGTAGGCTACTTTACAATCAAAAACTTAATTTGAAGCAAACAGACACAGTGTAAAGTTAGCTTTTTTATAAAAAAATGCTACTGGAAGAGAAAATAATGAATATGTTATCATACTGGTTGCTTTTGCCTCCATCATTAAAAATAAACCCCTTCTCAGCTGTCCTCATAAGCAAACATTCCTGAATTCTGACTAAGGGGAAAAAAAAAAAAGGAACAATAATAATAAAAAAGGATGATTCACTCTTTATTCTTCCACATCTAACCTGGAGTGATATGGCTTAGTTAGTGTTTAATATCTGCTTATGTTGTATGGGAGAAAGACATTCAGAGCCGCAAACATCATAGTCTAGCCAGTAGGGAATGCTGTTGAGAGAACTATCTGAAAGCCTGTTTTTTCCACACTGAAGAGAGTTATGTTAAGTAGTATTGATATCCCTCCTAAATGGGGTGAGGTGATAGCGAAGCCTCTGCCCACCTTTTATCAGCATAACCTTTTAACAATTGTGTACTAACCAAACTCATTCAGAAGAACGACTCTTTAGTTCAAACTTTTTATTCCAGAGGAAAAACAAAAACAAAATAAAACAAACAAAAAAAAATCAGGTCTGTCAATGACCCATGTGCTTTCGAAGCTATTTCACCTTTTTATGGCACATACTAAAACAACAGTTTCTTTTTGCAATCTACTGCTACCTCCTTGAATGCTTGATAGCAAAATCCAATGTGACACACAGTTGCACATACTTTAGCAGTCCAGTTCCATGTTGTATTCAGATCAGAATGACAAAAGAAATAAATACGTATTAATTACACCACTCTACACTTTGTAATTTTTTAATATTGTCTAACAGATCAGACCATTAACTAACTAACTGACTAGAATTGTAATTTCAACTGAGACTTAACTCTCATCATATATGAAAAGAGTTGTAGATAGATTCAAATACACCTTTTTGCAATTACTGGCCATTCTGTTTTAATGTTTTTGGAAGAGTTCTGAAATGGCCTCCATTTTTACTAATGCTCAATAAAGCTTCGTTCAGTTTCCCAGTTTAGTTAGAAAGCCTTTTAAGGCACTGACAAATCAGCAAATGAATGGTGTGCAGGACTTGTAAAAAGCTTAAAAAGAAGATCTATAAAAAGTAGATTATCTTCTGGGTTATACATGGGAAGTCATGGTCCATCATTAAAAAACAAACTAAAATACGTGACTTGTTTCATTATTTCTGTAGCTCTGTTAATGCATAATGCCCATCATGAAACAAATGTATCGCCCTCTATTAACATTTCCTAGAGACAGATACAATCAAGTAACCATATTCATTTTAAGTCATCCTTTCAAAATGAATAACAGGGAAAAATATCGCCTACAAATGGGATCTGTTACTCTCTGGGGGTGCCTATTTCTCTCTAATGGCTACTGAGGAAAATGAGGAATTATTGGATGTGAAGGTGTCTAATCTACGGAGATGAATTTCACCCTGGAGGGAAAATTAAGCATTACAAAAGTCCACCTAGACAGAGTAAGGGCCTTGATAAAGGCCAGGTTAGCAAAAAGAGATTGGAGCAGAATTTGAAGAAAGTAAGAATAACTAGAAGGTCATTAGGGACTAAGAAAATGTGTCATGGGTTTGGTTATTTTTTGCAAAGTCATAAAATTATCCTAACTAGGTAAGATGATAATCAGTATACAAGACGAAAGGGATGAATTTTGGAATGGAGAAAATTAGGATAGCATTAGGGAGTTCAGAATTAATTCTTCTGAAACCACTCTTATCGTATGTTTGTCCTTCTACCAGTGTATGCCAAATATGAAGCTTCTGTTCTGCAAGTACAAGTAACAACACTAAGTTTTCTGTTTTGTGTTAGTAAATCTTAAAGCCATTTCTTTCCATACTGGTAAGCAATTTTGCATAAGGAAAAGATCTTCTACTCTGAAATGTAGTCCTCAGTGAATTTTGTACAAGCTAGATATAGATTAGTGAAAAATAAGAGAAGTGCTATCATAATAAAATCCAGGTTGAATAACTAAAGTATTCTTCAAAACTTTGTTCATTTGAAGCACAGTTATCTTTCTGCAACACAGCAATGTAGCCACATAAACTTAGAAGCCACATATAAAGATACTAATGGGATTAGTGTGACATAGTGAGGTCAGTTCACTGAACATTGTAGATCCACAGAGTGTGAGGAAGTCCTCTGCAGGGAGATTATTGTCAAAGAAAGTTTGTAGAAAATGTGCGATTTGACCTAGGATCTTGGCGTCTCGTTAGTGTCTTAATCTCCCATTATTCTACTAAGCTGTTTTCCTGAGTTTTTCATACTAATGTGGCTTCCTTTCATGTTATTTGTCTAAACATCTTCAAACATTTTTTTCAGTCTGAGGTCCCAATTCATCACCATCTAGGATCTTCACCATCTAAGATCTGTCTGACCTTAATCTCCTTCTCTGGAGATCTTCAAAACCCGCTTGGACGCAGTCCTATGCCATGTGCTCTAGGTGACCCTGCGTGTGCAGGGGGGTTGGACTAGAGGACCTCTAGAGGCCCTTCCAACTGTAAGGATTCTATGATTCTATGATTCTATGATTTGAGTTTGTCAAGGGAACATAACCACAGAACCACAGTTTGTGCAGAGACAGAAGTGATAATATGTGAAGGAGAGGTCTAAGCATAGCAGCTATGTGTTGCATTATTTGGACCACTGTTTAGTTTGGACAAGGTACCTGTTTCCTTGCTTATTTTTGGCATGATTATTATCCATGGCTGTAGTACATAGCAAAGATGATATTTGGGATCTGTGTGTCTTGAGACAAAGGATAAAGATCATCCATAACATGATATTCTTTCAAAGTACAGAAAAGTAGTTGTGTGAATACTTTGTGGCTTCAGAACAGCAAGGTCTACCTCCCATATGTAGAGGAAAGCATTTTTTTTTTGTATGATGGACAAAAAAAAACAAAAACAAAAACAAAAACCCAACACATTCAGATGAACATGCCAGGCATTGAACTAAGCGAGTTTCATCCCTCTTATCTTGGGGGTGAGCAGTGAAATTTTCCTTTTTTATTTTTTATTTTTTTACATGCAAAGATAAGATCTAGGAGAGCTGCAGCCATAAAAGAAACACATGTTTTACATCCTGCTCTTTACATTTATTTCCCTATCTCTTAGTAAATGCATGTGGTCTTAAGCTTAAGAGCAATCCATGCAAAGTTAAATATTTATGAAAAAAGTTTCACTTTTAAAATATCATCTGCACTTTTATCATGCGTGTTTATGCTAGATAAGAGGAAATGTGTTTTTAGTCAAATGGAAAAGAACCAGTGTTTTATTTCCTGTAAAGAGAATAATTTTTTTCCCATAAATATAATACGCAGAAAGTTCTCAAGGGCTCCAAGATCATTTAAACAATCACCTTTCTGACACAGCTGCCAACAGCTCCACTGTTTTCTGCAGTGTATAATATATGCTAGATAGATGCTACGGAGACACATTCCAGTAGTTTATTCTCTACTTCACTGTATTTCTTAAAAAAATGAATGTGAGAATTCCAGATCATCACTGTCATTTTAGAATGTTTTTATTTCAAATTAATTTTAATAAAATAAATCTTACCGCAGGTGAATATAGGTCTTTTAAAATACATATAACAGAAATATTCTTCTTCAGTAAATTGTTGTTTTTAGGAAACACTATATAGTATGTACAGTACTGATCCAAATACTACAAAAACTTGAAAGGCTAAAGATGAAGATTAATTATGTAAAAGAACATTGGTAGCTATAGTTTCAATGAAAGCAATTATAAAGTTAATCATAAGTATACACAGCAGGACCAGTAATTCTATTAAAAATCCTTTTCATGAAAATCTTTATTATGTCTTCATAAAGGTGTCACTTTTTGCTGTTCCTTCTATATCCTATATCTAAATAAATTTTGGAAGAGAATTTTACTCTATTGTAGTTCTCATTTCATGAAAGCTCAGAACAAGGGGAGCAAAGAAAAAGTGAAACAGATCACCCTTTATGGAAAGAAATAATAATATAAAATCAAAGAAGCGGAATGATAAATGGAGTCTGTTTGCACTACAGCAGTTCTATATAGGACTTTAGATTAATTACTAATTATAAGTAAGAGTCTTTTTTAAATAATAGCTGTGTCTCACTTTACATAAATACTTCCTGAAAACTCATTTGAAATAGATCTTCGACACTTGTTCCTTTACACTGTGTCATATTTTCTTCCATTTAGTTAAATCTAAACAAAGGCATAAAATGGAAAAACTTTGAAAAAGTACATAAAACATGAACATACACTGAAAAGTAAAATTCATTTACACCCTGTCTCGATTAATACTCATGAAAGTATGTCTTAGGATAAATCACACTGTCAGTCTCATTATTCAGATAATCTACACACATATGATCTGCACAGCTAATATCTTTAGCAGATAAATATTGAAATGTGAAACATGGACAAGAAATTGCTGCAGATTCACTCAGATAACAATAATAATTTACTATTTCTCAACAGAATGGGCAGTTTTAGGTAATGGCTGGATTTCTATGTATAAGTAGTATATTTGGGTACAAAAGAGAACCCAGAGGGGAAATACAAATGTACAAAAAAAAAAGTTTGATATTTATAGTTCTGTATAGTTCTGTTCTATAGTTCTTAAAAATACCAGCCTGAGATTCTCATTGCAACGTTACAACCAAAGTAAAAACAAATGTTCTTTTACATCAAACAATCAGTTCTAACTTGTTCATCACAAAAAGAGAACTCCCTTGACATACAGTATCAGCTTAACAGTTACCACGCAAATGCAGGCCATTATGATTTTTGATGTTACATATATTACTGGTAAAATATTTAGCATGGATTTGTAATCCTTCCCACAAGAACATTTCTAACTGTATTTGTTCTGATTTTCTATGTTTTGGGGGATTTTGGAGGTTTTTTTGGTTTCTTGACAAGGACAGCAGTGCTATCTTGTCCTACTGAGATTCTGTGAAGTTGCGATCACCTGCCCACATACAGATGTAGACATTGTTGTAGTCCTTGTAGTGATAACACCTTTTATTTAAAACCTTCTAATGAGCCATTTAGGAAAGAATATGAGTAATATTTGAACTTCAAAGCATATGACCTTGACAGATAGCCAATACTGAGCATGAGAAAAGGACATACAATGAAACCAATATGGGGGAAAAAAAAAAAAAAAAGGTATTCTTTTAAACACTTTTAAACATATCCTATTGTTAGGGAGTTTTTCTCTTCATCACTCATTCATAATGGAATTGTGTTGAGGTAAAACAAAAATTTTCATACACACACATATGGGCTTGTGTATTCAAGCAACTCCCCATTTTCTTTACTATGACATCTTAAGAGAATCAAGATGGGCCCATTGGAAAGACTTAGGTATATATTCACCCACAAGTCCAAGAAGTTAAAAAAAAAAAAAAAAAAAAAAAAAAAAAGGAACATCTGAAAAGAATATATCCCCTTGAGTGAAGTGAGGCTTTTTGGTTTTTTTTTTCCACTTTTTCCCCTGCTAAATAACCCATAATGGGGCACTGGAACATTTCTATGAGCTGGTTGTAATGGGCAGAGATCTGACTCTGCGATTGTTTCACATGGACCTGAAATTACATAACACTTTTCAGAGGACAAGGAATGGATTCCACTGTAGCTGAATAAAAAGTGCTAAGGGGATCTGAGAAGGAATACTGGAGGAAATTTGATTTCAGCTACCACCCACCCTTTAATTGCTTCAGTGACTGAAGTCTCTGATCATTTAATCTTTAAGGTGCTAGTAATGGGCCCAAATGATCGGTTACAAGTTTTTAAAAATCGCCTTGTGTACTTGCATTAGGAGCTCTTGGTAGACTGCAGCAGGAAGGAGTTGCTATAGAAACACAACCTTAACACAATTCTTTCATTGATGGCTGTAAAGAGATACAATGGTCCCTGAATAACTACTATTAATCCGTATGACATTAGAAAATTATTAGGTTTTTGCTCTCAAAATTCTTACCTAAAATGCCAGCACAACCTTCCCATTCCATCCCCCCCACCTCAACCTGCCTCCTTTCCAATTCTGTTTCAATTCAAATCTTCTCAGGCAGAACTTTCATTGAATATCTACTTGCATATATTATTTTCTTCTATTTTGTGCAGGCGGTTAAATTCAGCAGTGATCAGCATGCTGAAAGACTCAATCAAATTAAACAGAATCAGTTGCCTCATGAGAAAAAAAAAAGTTTCACAGGCTGGCAAAATAACTTGTGAGCTCCAGGCTGGAGTAATACCTGGAAAAAAAAATCTTTGTTTCATATTTTTGGTGTTTTTCAGATGTGATTCAGATTGTCTAAAATCTATCTAAGTCTCAAACAATGCTGTAACTCACCTGCTTTCCAAAATTTTGCTCCTTAACATGTTAGGTGATGAAATGTGCTCTTTCAGCCATTCCCTACTCAGCATAAGGCTCTTCAGCATAACACTAGTCGCATTTTAAAGATCCTCCAGGGTTTAATCAGCTATGAGTATTCAGAAGTACATGTGCAGCACAATTTATCCCCCTTCTTGAGAGTTATTGTGATCCAGTTTGGGATGAAAACCCTGAAGAAACCCCAAAGTTAAATCTAGGCAGGACTAAGATTAAGTCCAAAAACTCTCATATCTAACATTACAGCATTCATTCAGGAGGATGATGACTAGCCTTTTGGACTATCCTCAGCCTGAGGGGAGGCTTAGACCCATCTCCCATTTTCCCTTGGAAAGGTCATTTTACCTTGGTAAGACTATTTTTTGCTTATCCCACTGAAGCTAACCTGCTCTGTAATAAAAATTGAAAGGGCACCTGACTGAAGTCTAATGATTCAGCAGTTATCTGGGATAAATTAGCACAGGTGGATTATCCTTTAAAAGTAGTGAAGAAAGGAAGGGATTTAAAATGATGCTTTTGTACAGATGTTAGGGAACTGCTTTTCTCTATTGCTTGAGGACACAGATGTTCTTTTAGATGACCTGGACTGGTGGCCTTCTCCTGTCTAGATATGATAACCTAAAGTGTTGTTCAGGTAATTTTTAAGCTTAGGTATCAGAAGTAAGTGGACCACATTCCAAGTTCCAAATTTCAGATTTGTTCTCTTAGTTATTAAATTCCCAATGTAGAAACTAAAAGAAGTGCATTGATTTTTTGATTCTATAAAAGCTTGAAAAACTTATTTTCACTGTCAGAATTTTACATTTAATTTGCACAGATAAAAACTTGTCAGAGGCAGAACAGGAGTTGAAACCAGCGGTGTCTAATACAGGAACCTGGATATTTAAATACGCTACTCTAATATTGTCATATTTTCTCCCTTTCTCATAAAAGTATATTCTGCTTAGAAATGTTCAGAAAAAAGAAATTGTCAGTATACCCTTTACTGATGACAGATTTTTGAAAACTCTTTTTTTCCCCCAAGAAAGTGTATTAATATCAATGTATTTTGACAAGGCAAGAGAATACAAAATATTTTCATTTTGATATCCTGTTCCTCTTTCCTGCTAGACTATTGCTTTCTAATGATTTTAAAATGTGGTTGAATGCAATTTGTTTAAAACAAGAATGATTTTAGAAGTTCCTGATTTTAATTTGCTGTTGTTGACTTCTTAAACCTCTCTATATCTGCTTGTGGGGGACTAGTGTTTCCTAGCAGACTAGGTATTCCTATGGCATATATTAATTTCTGATCTTTCCTAGTCATCCCTTTTTTTTTTTTTTTTTTTTTTTTTTTAAGTTTCCAAAAAGATAGAGATGTATAATGAAAGTATACTACATCTTATTCCACACACTTAAAACAAATGAACAAGGAAACTAACTCCAAGGAAACTCTTCTTCTTTTTTTTTTTTTTTTTTTTTTTTTTCACAATTTGATTTGCCAGTGCTTAGATCTGAAACACAGAACATGTTTTTAAATCTATTGTTTACTGACATATCATTTCAAAGGATGGCAACCCTGAAGATAAACTGTGTCATTTGTTCACCACTAACAGCCACAGGCACAGCAACTTGGTGCAGTTTCTTGATTGTTGCAATAGTATCCGAATGTATATGATCTTTAAATTAGTGACACAGATAAATAACCCTGTCAGGTCATGAGCATAATCAAAAATAGAAACGAAGATTTTTTTTTGTAACTATATCATTACTTTTAGACTATTACAATTATCCTGTGTTATACACTGAATTTAAAAAAAAAAAAAATGCCAGCTATTATGTCTGTAATTATTATAAGATTTTGAAGGTTAATTGGTAATAAAATTTGAAATGTCCAAGCTGTTCCAATCATAACTATTATATCATTTTTAGAATAAAGATCACATAACTATTGAACTATAACAGACCTCCCAGTTTTTATGAAATATGTCTCAGGAGGTCTGTTAATCTCTTCTGGGCCATCTGTCCTATTTGAATCAAGAGATAAAGACTGTTGGGACCCGGAAGAGGCGCATTCTGGGACACATAAACCTTGAGTAGAAATATCCAGAAGGGAATGTTGAATTGGGATCATTGAACAAGGCACATGAAGGAGCCAGAAGACTTCCAAAACTGGAGTTTTACTAAAGCTTGCTGAAGTCAGTGAGAGGACAATGGCTGAACTTCTGATTGTCCAGACTTTAGAAAAGTCTGGCCCTCATGTCTATGCTGTTTATCTCATGTTTATTGTTGTCCTTGGCTCTCTCTCTCTATATATATATATATTTATATATGAAGTAAAATTAATAAAGCCTTTATGGAATTATTCTTTTTATGTTAGAACATACTGGAAAATGACAATATAACTTAACATGGCTCTTGATCTCGGTTGTCTTGCTTCTCAGCAAGACACTATACTTGGTCTCAGTTTTCTGCCAGGGAAGGAACTGTGCCAGAGCTATATACCCATTCTTTTTACTACAAGATCTGCCCATGATATTAAATATTTGAACAACTGGTAGAGAAAGCAGCAATATTTAAAGAACCACAAAATCATGACAAAGAAATTTACTCAGTTCTAGGAAGCGTCACAGTACCAGGGGCAACTGTGTTTGGTCTTTTGGTCAAATGAGCTGTTAAAACTGTAGCTAAGAGCCAAATAGGCTGCAGTGCAGTCTGCTCCCCTCCTTGGTGCTGAGCTGTTCATGCTTTCATCAGGGGAAATTGTGACTTTCCTTGGCTCTATCCCCATGACTCAATCCCACTATGGTGCTGGTTTGTTTGTTATTGGTTTATTAGCTCTCTCCTAGAAAGCAGAAGGCAGAGACCTCTCTTTAATTGGAGCTATGCATTTTGGAGCAGCTCGAGAAATTTTAATGGCCTCCTAGATGTCAGTGGGGAACCATATTTTTTATCAGGTTGAGCTATTCAAAAAAGTGTAATCTTTTCAGAGCTTGACAGTGGCAGTGAGTTTAAACTGCTACCTGTGCATTTGCCTCTCTTTGAATGTTCCAGCGCTCTGCAAGCAATATTGTCCAATGAGAAAAAGGCACTTTTTTATTATTTCAAATACAAACATCAAAAGGCTTTCATCTTTTTCTTCTTCAACTTAGTATAAATAACTGGTGAAAGAGCAAGGACTGCCTTAAACTCAATACAAAGGAATATGAATAGCCAAAGGAGTGAAAAATCTGAGCCTTAGATGTTATGGCTCCTTGATAATATTGTTGTTATGTTAAGCCGCTGGGTTGACCAAACTGAAAGCACATGGTACACCTTACTTTCAAGCATATCATTTTAGAGACTGAGGTTCAGACTTTTGCTTTCCTAATCTGTGAAATATCTGTTTGCAATAGAGCTAAAACATCATTCCAATTCTATTTGTTAATTCTTATACTGTTTTTAGCATGTACATGGAATACTGTGCAAAGCCAGACACAATATTTAAATAAACTTGATTCAAAATCATTTATACAGGCATCCATTCTGATTCAGCAAAAGGAAAAAAAGAAAGTATCTTACACCTCATAGAAATTGTTCTGCAGTACCAGAAACTTATGTTAGAGTTCATAATATAATTTTCCTGAAACAATATGCTTACACCATCTGAATATTAGAAATGTATAAGCAGACAGAAGGAAGGAGATTTTAGGTGTGTAAAGAAACTACATTTTAGGTAAACATGAGTATGTTTGGTTTGTGCTCTTGAAATGGAGAGTTTTGTCTAACCAAGCAGTAAACATAACAGGAGGGTTCCTGTCAGTTAGAAGACATTTTGATTAGAGAAAAAAATTCCAAACATGGAAAAGCCTCCATTTCATTAAATCACTATGGTCTGTATGAAGTAAGCCAGTGTAACAGCCCCATTGTGTACTCTCATCTCATGACAAATGCAAAGTAAAACATATCAAAATAAACCTCTTTCATACCACTTTCATTACATGTTTTACTTCTCATTTGCAATGGGTTATATATCCACATGAAGTCAGTTACAGCAGCTGTCTAACATGTGGTAAGTCAATTATGTGCCTGAGTCTATACATCCTGCCCCTGGACCTGTGCTGATATGCATGTAAGAATTATTCACTTTCTCCTCTTTTAAACGGCTTTATAGAGGTGCACTTATCGTTCTGTAATTTATTCTTATAGCATTTATTCCCTTTTGCATTACTTTTTAATCATGACCATGACCTTGCTTTTCCTATGACCTCACCATCTGGAAGGCTGATACGACTACCACCACCAGATGAGAAAACATCCATGCCTTTGGCCTCAAAAATACTGTTAAGCAGAGAAGGGAAAATAGAAGGGAGGTACTTTATTTAATTTAATAATTCAGAGTTGGCTGGGAGCTGCAGGTTCCTCATGCTGGAGATGCTCCACCAATGTGATGATTCTCTTGTCACTAGCCTGGGGTTCCCTATGAAGATCCACTACCTGTAGTCTGCAGTTTATAGGAGTCCCAAGATATTTTCAGAGATATCAGCGACCTGAAGCCAATGCTTGGTGATTCTGTTTGTGCAACTTCTAGCACTAAGAGATTCAACATATATCTTAAAGATGAAAGGGGGATATAATATAGTCTAACATCAAAAGAATGGGTTGATAGTATTGAAGGGTAGGCTTTCAGATCTCATCCTTAACAACAGTCACTGTACCTTACTTCATCTAAATTTACTTAACCTCTGGCAGAAGTTGAGAACTAAAATGAATTTTATGTGGGTGTCATGCTGCATTTAGTACATCCACATTCCTCAGGGCACTCTTGGCATGGTTACCAGTTGATGTTTGTTCACATAGTGCTCGTCCTCCTGTATTCAGGCAGAGAAGAAAATGTTGACCTTATTTAAGGTGAAGATGACTGTGCTACTAAACACAAGTGTCACTGTAAAACATTTTTTGCATGAAAATCTCATGATCCTGGCATATTCTTGGCATCCTTTGGCATAACTGGACAAGAGTGTGTTCTGTCCATGATTATTGCACAGTGCTATTCTATTTGAAGCCTTTAACATCTTGTGGAGAATTGCAGGTAGCAGCCAGTCAGTGGTGGCCAAGGGGCAGGTAACTTCACAGATACTCATAACCGCATTGAAACTTGCTCACATTGATGTCATAGCTACAGGATTGAGTTTTATGGAGACACCTTCCAGATGATGTCAGCTCACACTGAGATTAGATTTCCTGAGGGAGATACTCTTGTCCACTCTGCCTTGGTCTGCTTACAACAGAGGACATGAGCACAGTCTTGCATAGAAGGTAGCTGGCTAACCTTTGCTGGTCATGTCACACCTTGAAAATTTCAGAATCCCAGGAATATTTGGATTGTTCCTGGAAACAGAGGGAGACAACAGGCTCAGATATAACAGGAGCTGCTCCCACCAAAATTCTATCAATCATGTAGTGATGAGCAGTAGACCTGGTGCACTGCATCCTGCAAGTTGTAGTGCCAGAGCTTTAGAGATGAGATTGAGCAGTACTCCTGTCTGAATGCAAGTTATTCAAGGTGTTTCCTTGAACACCTTGAAGGAAAGCAATTGCAAAGGGTATATATATAGTATTCAGCAAAGTCTCCCTTTCCCTTCATGACCTTCCGCCTGTCATCTATAGTCATGGAGCTGGTGTGATGCAGGTACAGCTGCTGCAGTATGTGTGCTGAGAGGACTGGCCATGCCTGACAGAAAGGGGTTCTGGAAATATGTGATGTGTGAGAAACCTTAGATAAAAACATTTGCATGTAATCCAACCTGAATACCTAAAAACACTCTTACAACTGCTTTAAAATATCAGAGTAGTTGCAGCAAGCGTCATGTTTTCAAGGGCACTTAGATACATATTGTTCCCTTAGAACTCAGAATTAGGCACCTGGATAGTTTTGAAAATCCTGTTCAGTTCAATTCTTTCATGTGTTCTGGTTAAATTACGGATATTTAAAAGTCTTACAGCTGATGATTGTATGAAATCATATTTCACAGATTATGCAGAACTGAGTACATTAGAGAAGTTCTGCTCTCCTTTATTGTGAAAGGCTATTCCAGTCTGAAAAATAGTTTGTTTTCATTCTTATGGAAAATAATCTAATATCCTTATTTAAAGGAATAAAGTAATGGAACAGGAGCAGGAAAAAAAAAAAAAGTCTTCATTATCCAAGCTTGTGGGTAAAAGATATTTGCATTTGTGTGCATGGAAGAAAAGAAAGCAAGTCATCTACCGCACAGAAAAAATCCAGAGAGCTTCAGAAAGCTCTGAACTTCCACAAAACTTCCACTTAGCTCTTTCTTACACTCACTGTAACTCTGCCAATTATAAAATGATTTGAATGGATCTTTGGCTGTCTCTCGCCCTTGTGATACCTTTTCAGTTCTCCTAACTTACTGAATGATTAAAAGCACCCCAGGGGAGTTAAAGCTGCAGTGAAAGAACTGGAACTATGTGTGATTACCATGTAGTTCAAAGTATTTTAGACTGGATACATAACAGATAAAATAACTAGCCCATAGCTGTAGCAAAATTGTCCTAAATCAGGAGAGTGCAAATTTCAGTTGTGCTGCAAAAAAGAAGCTAACCTGTGTATGATACTAATTCTGATTAGGTATGTCTGCCATGCATAAAAAATCAGGAAAGCATGTTTGACTACTTTAGAGATTAATTTTATTCCTTTTTTCTCCGACTTCTCTTGCTCCCTTAGCGTAGTTCCTGGATGCCTTGCTTTATGATAATAAGAAGTGTAAGATGTTTATTTTTCCCTTTACATACAATCTTGTTAAACAATGAATGATCTAATTTCATCATTGCCGCTGTCTGTGGTGAATTTTTTTCACACAGCTCTAGATGGCAGTGCTGATAAACAACTAGTACATTCAACAGGGATTTTACTTGGGAACTGCTACAATTGATTTGGAGTCCTAACCTTTCCTCCATTTACTCTCTTTCCCACTCTACCACCTGCAGCCCTATAAACAGAAAAGACTTGCATGATGGAAGCCATCTGTACAGTAACTCATCTCATCAGAGTGCTGAAGAGCTGTTCTGCTCAAGTGTTATCAATGTCTTCCAACTCACTGTGTATTTTTCTTATTGCTAAAAACAATCCCAAGCATTCTCTTTGGCAGATTAGTAAGGAATTCAAGTAGCAGATGTTCAAATTGCTTTTTATTTTTTGTATATTGAATCTCTGTAAGCATAGCAAAATGAAGATCTGTTTCTAGTTCTTTGTGCTAAGTGTAGTGGTTCAATCACCCCTGTTCTATAGACAGTAACTATTATAGAAGGAAATTACTGTGAATATAGTATCTGAAAAGCTATCTATCTACAATATTTTTATTGTGCTTAGCCCTCCATAGAAATGCCAGAAACAACTTTTGTTCTTTCCTATTCCCTTGTTTTCCCCACAAAGAGTGAACATCGTGTTGTAGGAAATACCTGAACAAGTGTTTATAGGTTACTACTGAGTGAACTTTCTTCAATTAAAATCTACCAAGGTACTACAAATAGAAGCCTCCATGTCTGCATTCCTTAGCATAATGTCAGCATAGAGAAGTGTCCCCTGAAGATATGACTGAAGTTGTCACTGGGTTACAGAAGTATTAATCTTTTTGATAGCATACTTGTCCTCTTTCATGCCTATATTGAGGCATACACATAGGCACCTCATTTTAATCTTTTCCAGAGTAAATCATTTTAGGTACATCTATATTAGTATGGTTCTATTAATAAATTAAATAGTGCCTGGGAATGTTTGCAGGCATTTGAATGTGATCACTGATACCACTAAATCTTCAAATGCACTCAAGCAGAGTTTTGGTACATGCTTACTAGGATTTCCCAAGAAATTCCTAGCCATGGATTAGGAGTTAGAACCTTCCAGAAACCATAACCAATTGGTAATTTGCATGTAGATGACTTGTTTTTGAGGCAACAAGAGTTTACAGGCATGCCCACAGGCTTTTTAGGTGTGAGTTAGCTTCACACATATCTAAGCACATAAGTGGTTAGATAGATTCTTGGGCAGGTTTAATTTGCTGATATAGAAATAGTCTAAACGCCTATTGCTTTATTTCTAGAAAAAAAAAATAACATTTTCAGACCACAAGTTTCTGAACAGATGTATATACTTACAGAATTCATAATAAAATACGGCAGAGTAAAATGGTAGGAAGAAAGACAGTGAAACACACCCATGTATGGTGTCTCATTCTAAGGAAGTTTCACTGAAAAGTTGGAAATATTTTTCATTTTACTCTGAAGAGTTTATATTTAGTACAGCTATCATTATATTGATTGGATTCAGCACTTTGTGAGATAACTTTGATACTCAGTCAGAGAAAGTTTGTTAGGTTGAAAATTTTAGATCTCCATCATATGGTAGTAGATTAAGCACATAATCCTTCAGAATCTTAATTTACCTACCCTAAAATGACCATAAAATGCTTATTCCTTGTTTATATCATGCTTATTCCTATTCTTTTTCATTCTTAAAATCTTTAGAATAAAGGAATTTTCCAGAAGAATTGAGATCATTATATTTGACCTCAGCGGCCCTGTTTAGTTAACTTGTAGTCCTTGTACCAAACGAAGGCAGTGAGGAATATAGTTTGGCAAATACTTTTCAAGTCCTGCAAGATCCATATGTTTCAGAAGCAGTTCAGATGAATACTCTTTATGCAATTAAGTTGCTGATCAGGTTTCTCAAAGGAAATTATTCTACATGTCACTAGTCAATTGCAAACTTATCTGATAACTGTGTGTGTAATGATGATTATAGGTGACAGAAATGCAAGTACTATTTCAACCTAATCTATTCAAACAAAAAGCATAGATACTCACCTTAAGAATAGAATAATACACCTTATTACAATATGAAAGCTTCATAATTATCTGATAAAGAATGCGCAATGAAACTTCCAAATAATAAAAGATCGCAATGCATAACTATACTGTAATATTCAGGCCCACTGGAAGTGTAAATAAAAACCATCATTACTTCTGTCATGTGTTTAACTCATAAGAGTGATCTGACACCATTTCAGCTTTTACTGCTATTGATTAGGAAGCTAACACATTTTTTGGGAATGAATTAAAATTATTCATAATGAAAGAATGAACATTTTACTATTTTATAAATGAAAAATATTCCCTTGTTCTGTGTATTAAAAATATATATACTTTTAATCAACTTGTGATTTTTTGTTAAAAAGTGGATATTTTTCATCAACGGTGTATCATTTGTAACAGAAATTGTATCAATTTTGATGTTTCTGATGGAAAATATTCTGGGAGTCCATGGGAACTCTATAATGCCAAAGAGGGAATTAAAAGAAAGCTATTTTCAGTTTTGGAAATATAATGCCTAAAATATTATTTGATAATAACAAAAGGACATACTATAGATACTGTACACTTTGCCACGTGTACAGTCAAAGAGGACTTTGGCCAAACAGGAGCTTTTGTATGAACATCTGCATTAGGACCCTTACTACTCTTTAAAAAACATTTTCTATTTTTTGATATGTTAGGATCTAATTTTGATTCTGCTAAAGTTATTGCCTCATGTCCTTTCTTGCTGTCCTAAATCATCTAAGTGATTTTTGCTTTTTATGATAGCCCAAACAAACAAACAAAAAAAAAAAGTTGCAAAGAGAAGATAGCAGAGATATTTGGAAAAATATTGCCCTTTTCTATGTAATTTTGAATTCCTTATATGGAGAATAATGAAAAAAAAATCATAACAATCATTATATCCATACATACACAATCAGAAGCCTTGACAGTATTTTAAAATTTTGTTTGAATCTTTTGAATTTTTGAATTTTTCTTCTTTAGTTTTGGTTCCAGGGAACAGAAGAAAATTATCAGTTCTCATCAATGACAATTGGTGAAAATCAGTCTCAAACCAGCTTTCTTTAATGAGGCATATGACTCCTCAAAGGAACATGTAGATGGAGGTAAAAAGAGGATGATTTGTTTTATACCATTAGTATGTCTATATGAAATGGGCATACAAGGAGGCTGCATTAAATATCTTGTATAATGACAATTGTATTTAATCCTGTGGCAGCTTTTATCAATTCTTAATCTTAATTTACTATCTAAAGATTTTCTTAAATCAGGCTAAAGTTTCCTGATTTGAGATAATGCTCATTCCTTATAATTCTGCTCTTGTTTTCTGATGAGAATGATTAGTCCCCAATCTCTCATAACATTCCTTTATGTATTTGTAGACAGTTATCATGACTCCCCAGTGGTCATTATGTTTGGGTACTGAACATCTGTTCGGGAGTTTATCGATACTGCAGATAGTAGCAGTATCTAGTGGGAGTAATAGCACGCTGTACTATGTAGCCATTCAGGCAACCCTACCTCTTAGAAGGTCACTCCATAGTAAATCAGAGAGGCCTACAAAACACAAAGTTCTTAGCCTAAGAGGACATATACATATAGAAAGATATATATAGAAATATTCATTTTTGGGTCAATTAAGTTTTTACAAAGGATATGGAATTATATTCTAAAACCATACAAATCATAATTGTTATCAAGAAAAAAAATGCATTTTCCATATCTATATTTGATCACTATGTTCTTATAGCCTCTGAAAGAATAAACTCTTCTGTTTATTGCCAGGCATTTTGTTCTGAATTCCGATGAGGCTTTGACATTTCTATAATACCTTCCATTCTTGAGAAGAAAATATTACAAGTCTGACAGGTGTTGACAAGTAAAATATTTGTTAGTCAAGCATGGCATTAATTATAAAGTTTGCATCCTTTGTTTTGATCCCTGTTTAGTATAAAAGTAATTTTCAGGTAAGAAGCACTTCCTTTTAAAGTTTATAGGAGGAAAAAAAAAAGAAACAGGTTTGGGCAAGATTTTACATCTAAAAAGAAAAAAATGATTTCAAGCTACAGTACATCCTGATCTACAGATCATTTTCTCTTCTATTTAATAATTAATATCAGCTACACTGGCACGTTTAAATCCTTCACAGGTAAGAAATAATTATGTTAACGTTGCTCAAAGTGATACGTAATATCTCAATCAGTGAGAATTTTTAAAAAGGAAACATGGGGAATGAAAAAAAGGAAATAGATTTTTGCATTTCCTGAAGTTTAAGTGAAAGACATACTCACATGTGTCTTTCACATACTATTGCACTTTAAGAGTTTTGTATCCTCTGTTAAAAAAATCACTGTGTCTGCCAGCAAAGTAATGACTTTTCAGTGACACCCAATCTCTTCACTTAAGCTTTTTCTTCTTCTTTTCCTCAGTCCCCCAAAATACATTATATGAATACAATAAATATTAAGCAATACCCGTAAGGAGGCTACAGTCAAAAAACTAAAAACAAAACAAAACAGAAAAACAAACAAATAAACAAACAAGTAAAACCAGTTTGAATATCTAAATGAGTATGTATGATGGACCGTTTTTGAGATCATTTCCAAACTCAAGAATGGTCCATTCCCATGAGCAAATCAAGTGAAGTGGGCAGGAGATTTTCCAGGATGAGCAAGGAGCCCTTGGCAAACTCAAATTTAAGAAGGAAGTGTACAGAAGGAGAAAAGAGGGAAAGGTAACCTGTGAAGAATATACAGGTGTTATCCAAATATGAAGGAATGGGACTAAGAACGCCAAGGCACATTTGGAGTTTAATCTGACAAGTGAGATGAAGGACAACAAGAAGGATTTCTTTAAATACATCAGTAACAAAAGGAAGACTGGGGAAAATGTGAGCTAAGCGTTGAGTATGACATGGCCTCTGGTGACAAATGACACCCAGAAAACTGGGTAACTGAATGCCTTTTTTTGCCTCTGTCTTTACTGGTAAGACCAGCCTTCAAGAATCCCAAAACCTTGAGACCAAAGAGAAATTCCGGAGAAACGAAGATTTCCCTCAGTATAGGAAGATCAGATCAGGGAACAATTAAGCAAGCTGGACGTACACAAATCCACAGGTCTTGTTGGAATGCACACACACACACAAGACGAAGGAGTTGACTGATGTAATTATTAGGCCACTCTCAATCATCAGTCTTTCAATTATCTTTGAAAGGTCATGGGGTTATGGTGATCAGGATTGATGCCTGAAGACTAGAAGAAAACAAGTGTCACTACAGTTTTCAAAAGGGGCAAGAAGGAGGATCCAGGGAGCTACAGACCAGTCAGACTCACTTCCATCCCTAGAAACATGATGGAGCAAGTCATTTCTAGACACATGAAGATCAGTGGGAGTAGTCAGCTGCAAACAGGATTTCACCAAGGGGAAAGCCTGTTTAACCAATTGGATAGCATTCTATGATGGAATGACTGTCTGGGTAGATGAGGGGAGAGCAGTGGATGTTGCCTACCTTGACTTCAGCAAGACTGGGAAGGAAAAAGACAGAATCTTAGCCCTAGGCAGGAATCACCCCATACACCAGAGTCAGCTGAGGGTTGGCCTGCTGGAAAGAAGCTCTGCAGAGAATTACCTGCGAGTCCTGGTAGACAACAAGTTACCCATGAGCCAGCAATGTGCCTTTGTACCAAAGAAGGCCCATGGTATCCTGGGCTGCATTAGGCAAAATATTACCAGTAAGTGAAAAGAGGTGATTCTTATGCAGTCCTGGTGATGCCACATCTGGAGTACCTGGATGCCACATCTGGAGTACTGTTTCCAGTTCTGCACTCCCCAGTAAAGGAGAGGTACACAGAGGAAAATACTTTTACTGTGAGGTTGACTGAGTACTGTAACAGGTTGCCTTGAAAGGCCTTTTCTTGGAGAAATTCAAAAGCCGTCTGGGGGAACCAGGGTCCTGGGCAACCTGCTCTAGGTGATCCTCATGGAATAAGAAAATTGAATTCTCTGATCTCCAGAGGTCTCTTCAAACTTCATCCGTTCTGTGATCCTGTGATCTGCTATTTTCAGACAGAGGGATATTTGTAAATGAAAGTATTATCCCTTTTACCTTCTTATGCAGCCCCAAAATTCATTGCCATGTGCTGTGATAAAGATGTGACTCTGAGTATTTCTACATTATGTTTATGTACTGACAGAGCAGTGTGGTGGTGTCCTGCTCTATAAAAAAAGGCTTCTGACAGATTAGCCGCTACAATGCTGAGAGCTTTCGAGATCCAAGTCATGGGGTGGGCCAACTGGCATGGTAGTTATACAAGGGGCATTCATGCAGTGTGCATTGCTAAGCTGCCTGCTGTGAATGAGAGAGAGAGAGACAAGCAAAGCGTTATTGAAGCAAAGCCTAGAAAAAGAGCATCAAAGAGAAAGGAACAATGATGGGCTTCTGTCAGAATGGGATCATGAAAGCCTAGAGCCCTTTAGCAAGCCCGGCAGGTGGACACACGCTGCTGCAGATCGCGGCAGCAAGACAAGCCATCAGGATACTATATATGTAGTTGGCAAGGTTGTTAGAATCCATTTGGGGTAGATTAGGATCCCTGCAGAGAAAGGATTAGCAGCTATGAGCATAGTTTAGACAGCAAGAAGGTGGACTGAAAATATGCAGTCCACTAGAATCTATTTTGTGTTCTCTTTCTCACTGTTGTCAGCAAAAAAGGCTATCATGAAAAGAAATGTTTTAAAGTTTCATATGAAAATGTCAGACTGTGAGAAACTTTCCTGTCTCATAGGTATATAGGTATTTCTCATAGATATATTAGAAATACAGCTGTAAAGCCTAGAGATCTGGGATGGTATGATTGTTCATAAAGAATCATATTGGAGTCCTATGGCCATATTTTGGCATGGACTCTAACAGTTGAGGCATATCTCTGCTTGATGATAGAAAACATGGGCTATTCAGTTTTCTGCTGTGTGTAAAACACCATCCTGATGAAGTTTCAGATCTAAGGGCCAGAAAAGTCCTCTACACTACTCATTCACCAGTGAATCTGAATTAATTTTCACTGGAGCTACAGTCATGGTAGAAATCCTACTCAGCATAATCCCTTTCTGTTTTGGTTCTTGTTTTCCCTATCTATAAATGATAGAAGAAAATAACTGAGGAAAAAAACATCTATTGATAAAACTGACTGTTGATATGGAAGGAAAGAAAGGGAAGAGTAAGTAAGAAAACCGGATCGCTCACCTTGTACAGAAATGATCCTTTTCAAATTCCTGGGTAAAGCACTCAGTGTAGTGTGTGCATCAAATGAAAATTGAGTTTGTAGAAATCAAATGTATTTATTTATTTTGCTAGATTTTACCCTCGATGGATTTTACCAACATAAATCACAGCTAGCTAACTGATTCATAGGATCAAGACAACAACAATAAAGTTTGTTTTCATGATGCACATGGACTCTATTGTCTAGCTTTCACTGATGACTTACGTGTTGTACAAGAAATAACCTCAGAAGTTAATAAATAAAAAATGGGATGTGATTAGAGAATCATTCATTTTACCATCTGCTTTTCAAGTCTGAACATATACTCTGAATTCTGCTAAAAGACTTGCATTATAAAATTTGTTAGTGCAGACTTTTAGCTTGGATTTTGTCTAAGTTATTCTACACCGGTAAACTCTTATATCTGGCAAACCTGTAACCTGGCTTTATTTTCCCACATATTGCTATTTGAAAATAAATGTTAAATTATTCTAAAGAATTTGGATGAACTCCTGCAAGTATCACTACGTATTTTGATATATTTTTCATTTTCCTGTGACTTTTATAAAATTACTGAATACATGGTCTGGTATGAGTGGCAATGGTATTAAAATATCAGAAGAAATGCCAAGTGTTCTGCAACATCAATATTTCCTTCTACTGTCATTATTCTTTTCTGATTCTCTGAACTAAAAATATATATTTTTTACTTTAAAAATATATAATTTTTAATTTATAGATGTAAGTCTCTTCACAGGATTGTTCTCTTAGTGGCATAGCACACCCTCATTAAAACAAAATTTCTTCAAATCTTCCTTCCTGCATTACTATTGACAAAATCATCAGTTTCTTTGGAACCTAACAGACAGCTTCCACACTGATACCTTGAGACCCTTGTGTCTTATGGATTTTTTGTTATGTGCTTTTATACGTGCAAGGACATAGTCTTTCGCACTTTTCCCTACAACTGATATCCCTGAAGCTCACTGGTGTCAGTTTGGATGATATTCACTCCCTCTTTTCTGGCAATGTAATTTCATTATCCATTAGTATGAGGCTGCAAATATGATTTTCTTACCCCTGCTTCCTTTACCCCTCCACTAACCCTTTTCTTTCTGTAGCACACACTATAACAATCTGGTCATCTATGCTTTTAGGAATGACCAGGCTCTACCTTTCCTCTTTGATTTGTCCCTGAGAAATTGAAATTTGTCTCAAATACACAATCATCTCAGTTGTTACATTTTCAAAGCAAATCCAATACTTACCTCCATGTTGTTTCTGCAGTTTGGGAATGGCAAAACTATATCACTGCCATTTTTTTTTTCCTTCCTAAAAACTCTTGCTTAATCTGATGTCTTGAGAGACTTAATAGAATTAATCCACTGATAAAAGTTGTAGTGGTCAGTGTTTTCTCATTGTTTTGTTACAGCTTCAATATATTCGAATCTTTTTATTTTTGTCTTATATTTAAATCATAAGCTATTTTGGAATACCTGTTTTATTCTGTTCTTGGGTGTGGAAAATTACTAGTGGTCCTAGTGCTAACTATTATCATGACAATCTTGCATTTATATGATGCTATCTCCTTTCATTTATCAAGATGGACAAGTAAACTGTGAGGTTATCCATAGATTAAGAGGCTTTATCATATTCTGTTTTTTTTACATCAAAGAATAAAGAACTATAAATGGGCAACTGTGTGATGGACTCAGTCCAGATTTAATTAGAAATGGAAGTTGAAAGCCAAGGGAGAGCCTGGAGTAAGCTGCTAGTGAAAGTCAAGGCTGCTGTCAACCTGATAAGGAAGAAAGTGTGGGGTTTTGAATTGTGATTTGCGGTAGGGCAGTTATGGGTTTTTTGTAGTGCCAAATTGTATTTACAGATTCCAGAAGCCCCTGATGAAAAGCTTTTCTCATTCCCTAATGCTTTCTGGGAACACTGCAACCTTTCGGAATATTTTTCAAGCAGAAAGTCATCATCATGACAACACTGGAGAAAGGAAAGGCAAAAAAATTCTTTCTGGTAGGGAAATAAAGACATCTTAAGCTTGACTTCAAAAGCTCTCTACAGCAAACAGTAGCTGTGGAGATACCGTTTCATCTTTGCCTCTGGGATATTATTAAGCCTTTCTAGTAGCTCTAACTGCAGGAGAAGGGATTACAGAAGTTGCTGCTGTGTAGCTGCCTGACATACAAATATCTGGAAAAGCACAGACCCCTTTTTTGTACAAGGGCCACTTATTAAACAGAACAGAAAGCTTAACCTAGAGTGAATAGCACGGCACAGTGTGTTAACTGCACACAAACACAAAGCATGCAGGACCCTCTCAATTCTTGCCGGCCTTTTAAGTGCTTTGGGAGAATATTTAGGCTTGGGGCTTCCCTTTTGGCATGATTGTGTATACAGAGATTGATGCCAATTGAAGTACCAATCGAAGCAACCTTGCCACGCCGCCATTCACCCTGCTGCAGGAAGGGGCTGTGTCAGCATTTCCATGACAAATCCTCACTTTCAAGGGTTTACAGCTTAATAGTAACAAAATCCGCAATTGCCTGAAATGACACACACTGTTACAGTGTTAAGAGCTTTGTGAGGGAAGCACCAAGAGGTGCAGAGAAATAAATGATTTCAGGTATTTCTATTTTCTCCAAGTTGCTGCTCCAGCCTCGTAATGGCTTTGTATTTTTAAATGGGTATTGTAGAGGCAAGATCATTAATGTGAGTTAATTGTTTAATTTGAAAGAAGAAAAAAAGAAATAAAAAGTTTTTTCATTGCTTTTCAATAGGTCGCTAAGGCTTTTACAAGATTAACTTAGAGAAACACAGGCTGGAAGCTGTGTTGCAAAGCAGTGGAAGCTGATTCAGAAACAGTTGTTCTCAAAGTTGCTCCCAGGCCCTAGGGACAAGAGAAGAAGTCTGGAGAGAGGAAGACTTGCCCTGGGTAGAGGAAGATTGGGTTAGAGAGCAACTAAGGAAACTCGATACCCACAAATCCATGGGTCCTGATGGGATGCACCCCAGAGTTCTGCAGGAGCTGGCGGATGTCATAGCTAAGCTGCTCTCCATCATCTTTGAAAGATCCTGGAGAACGAGGGAGGTGCCAGAGGACTGGAAGAAGGCCAATGTCACGCCAGTCTTCAAAAAAGGCAAGAAGGAGGACCCAGGCAACTGCAGGCCAGTGGGCCTCACCTCCGTCCCCGGAGAAGTGATGGAACGCCTCATACTGGCCATTGTCTCCAGGCACGTGGAGGACAAGAAGGTGCTCAAGAGTAGTCAGCATGGATTCACCAAGGGGAAATCATGCTTGACTAACCTGACAGCCTTCTATGATGAAATGACCGGCTGGATAGATGAGGGGAGAGCGGTGGATGTCGTCTATCTCGACTTTACCAAGGCTTTTGACACCGTCCCTCACAACATCCTCCTGGGCAAGCTCCGGAAGTGTGGGATAGATGAGTGCACAGTGAGGTGGATTAGGAATTGGCTGGATGGCAGAGCTCAGAGGGTGGTGATCAGTGGTGCAGAGTCTACTTGGAGGCCTGTAGCTAGCGGGCCCCCCCAGGGGTCAGTACTTGGTCCAGTCCTGTTCAATTTATTCATCAATGACCTGGATGAAGGCACGGAGTGCTCCCTCAGCAAGTTTGCTGATGATACCAAACTGGGAGGAGTAGCTGATACCCCAGAGGACTGCGCTGCTGTGCAGAGGGACCTGGACAGACTGGATAACTGGGCAGTGAAAAAATTTATGACCAAGTGCAAAGTTCTGCACCTGGGAAGAAATAACCCCAGACACCAGTACAGGCTGGGGACTGACCTTCTGGAGAGCTGGCTGTCATGGTGGATGATAAGTTGACCATGAGGCAGCAGTGTGCCCTTGTGGCTAAGAAGGCCAATGGGATCCTGGGGTGCATTAAGAAGAGCGTCTCCAGCAGGTCGAGAGAGGTGATCCTGCCCCTCTACTCAGCCCTGGTGAGGCCACATCTGGAGTATTGTGTCCAGTTCTGGGCTCCACAGTACAGGAGGGATGTGGAGCTGCTGGAGAGAGTCCAACGCAGGGCCACAAGGATGATCAGGGGCCTGGAACATCTGCCCTATGAGGAGAGGCTGAGAGAGCTGGGCCTGTTCAGCCTGGAGAAGAGAAGGCTGAGAGGGGATCTCATCAGTGTCTATACGTACCTCAAGTGAGGCAGTGAGGAGGATGGTGCTGGCCTCTTTTCACTTGTGGCCACCGACAGAACTAGAGGAAATAGTCAGAAACTGAAGCATCAAAAGTTCCACAGGAACTTAAGGAAAAATTTTTTAACAGTGAGGGTGACAGAGCACTGGAACAGGCTGCCTAGAGAGGTTGTGGAGTCTCCTTCTCTGGAGATCTTCCAAACCCGCTTGGATGCAGTCCTGTGCCACGTGCTCTAGGTGACCCTGCGTGTGCAGGGAGGTTGGACTAGATGACCTCTAGAGGTCCCTTCCGACCTTAAGCATTCTATGATTCTATGAAGGTAAGCCCAAAGCTTAACTTTGTTAAACCGGTTAGGTTGTAATAGACTGAACATATACCAAGCTGTGCTTACTGGACTTTCATGCTCCACCACAGCAAATAAGTCTACACACAAATTGCTTAGCTTTTGCTATGTCCAGTCAAGTCTCAAACGCTTGCATGAAAGGACATATTTAATTTTAAAAATAATAGCATGGAAAAGGAAAGCCACCTCTGGTAAATACAGGTAAGACTTGGTGTGAGATAAAGCTGAAGAGGTTGTCATGATCAGAGCATGCATGGTTGCTGCAATGGACAGTTTTTAGAACAGCAGTTGCAATCAGTTCCTGGTCAAAAGAGCTCAAGAACTACGTGCTTCAGAGTGGCCATTGGAAAGAGTAAAATCAAGTGGGTGAATAAGTGTTTGTAGATTTAGATATGAGATTGTTACTTTTCCATAGACATTGTTATTGTTCTATGACAAATGCTGATATTGTCTTTTAGATTCTTCAGGAGCTTCTCTATAGTCCTACAATGTTCATAAATATATGAACTGTGAACTTCAGAGGAAGTCACCAAACTCTTCTTTCATCTTGGATGCTGTCCTTATGTGGAGGGATTATATGCAAAAACAGTATGGTCGTGTAGCCTCAGCTATTTAATTCTGTGATTGAAGTAGGGAGTTCATTCTGTTTTAATATAAATTTCCCACTAATTTTAATCTTGTAGGATTCACAACATTCACATACCTTTCTCACCTTGCATTTGCCAAAATTCTGGGAAGTCAGATATGCCCAGGGTATGTGCATAGTAGACTTTACTACCACAAGTAAGTAAAGACTTTCAGGGAAAGATTTTAAATCCTAATTCTTGCTAATTTTCCATTTTAAATAACAATGTATAACAATGAATATTGAATACTGGAAATCCATCTCTGCTAAGTGACTATACCCATACATTTTGTTGATTTCATGTGAACAATACCTTAGATTTTAGAAAATCTAATAGATAGAAATATCATTAATACATACAGCTTTGAAAAGATAACTAGATTAAATGGGAAATATTCTCACCTATTTAATCAAACATGACATATATAACCCGGAAACTAAATTCCTGAATGAAATAGTAGAAACAGCTATAAATAGCTATTTGCGAAACACATCCAAAGCTCTACTTTGAAGAATTTATTTTCGGTCCTACTAAGTTTCTTCAAATAGAGCTTTAAGCAACAGAGCACTTTGATAAATAATAAATACAAACTATAAATTAACAAGCAATTCTACATGAATTGAAGAAGCCAAAAAAACTATCATGTGATTCTGTTTTTCTGTTCATTAGCTTGGATCTTTCATTTCTGTGACTGTGAAATGAATGGGAAATCAAATGAAACAATATGTTAGGCAGAGAGTATTGCTCTTGTGGAAAAAAAAAAAGGGCCATATGCTGTGCTCTCCACTGTCTTGACCTGCTTATGCTTCATAAAAGTTAAATGGCTGACCTGATGTTACAGAAACAAGAAAAATTGTATGGTGGCACTCCTGGAGATGATACTTACAAAATCATAGAATAATACATGTTGAAAAGAAGGGACCTCAGGATTACAGCCTCCTGCTTCTAACTTTCTAATCACTTTAACAAGCCCCTGAACAGGCAATCCATATGATTTGTTTAACTTTCACACTGTTAAAGTCAGACTAAGGAACACTACTCTGGTGCAGTTTTGGCTCACCCTATTGTGGTGGTATAGTAAACTGTATCTAATAGTATTATATTTTTTACCATTAGTAGACTATTTAAGAATATATGTGTAGGTAAATTTATTAAAGCTATTGAGAACTTTCTATTGATTTAAGTATAAACATCCGGTAAGCATAGCATTAATTTAATGATGTCTTTATTAGGTATAAAAATATGTGATCCATGAATGCTGCCACAGTATGAAACAGCTTTTTCTTTCTTTTTTTTTTTTAATATACTTTTCTATCATTGAGTTTCTGTTTCTTTTTTGGCAATGTATATTCCTAGGATTTAATCTAATCAAATATTGCAATCTAAAAAGTTCTTCAATAGTTGTAAAAGTCAGAAAATTTCCAGTAAATTGTACTTATCACTTTAAACTGTTCCAGATAAACTAGAACACTGCTGTGAAGCAGAGAAGGGTTGGCACAGGTGGTAGCACAGGTCTGTGGCACAGAACTGCTTTTTCATTAGCTCCTTGTAAGGCACTATTCTCACTTTTGAGCAAGAGTTGTCACCCTGGGAAACTGCAATTAACATCATAATCCACTAGTTTCAGGAATCTGGGGCTTCTGGAGGCCAGGATCTGCTGGAATATGCCATATTTTGGAGATACTTCAAGGATTGTATGCATTTTCTCTAGTCCAGGAGGGTATTAAAGTGAAAGCTGTAAGTTACCTTGTAAGACTTGCTTTCAGCATCACACATTTTCATTTCTCTTCTGTCCTTTCTCCTTCTTCCCTCTGCGTGTTCATTTATACTCTTAATAGTCTAACTATGGGATCAAAGAAAAACTATCAAAAGCTTCTATTGAGACTTTACATGTAAGAAAGTATAGATACGCTTTAGTTGGTGTGTAGATGTGCTTTATTTGCTCTTTTCATATTGGTGATATCTGGGTAAGTCTGAACAAAACTATTACACAGAATGTTAGTCTAGAAATCTAATGGTCCCCCCAACCTTAAAATCCATTAATCTATATATAATTGCAATAGTAATTTGAAGATCTTGTAATGCTTCTAAGAAAAATGGGCTATACCAAACACAAAATACTTGTCTTAACAAGGAAAAGTCCTCTTAGGCATATTGCCAAGCTAACACATTGTAGAAAATTAATTTTCATGCTTGTGCTTTCAACAAGAAAGATGTCACTATATAGAAACTGCATGAAGAGAATAGTATTTCCTTTACAACAATATGTGCTGAAAAAGAAAACCCGTATAAACACTATAAGCACAAATATAGTCTTTATTTCTCCTCTTTGAAAAAGAAAAAAATACATTTTAAATAATGTGTAATTTTAATACATTTTAAATGTATGTGATACATAGCGGTATGATGAAAAAGGCTGTGTTTTAAAATCAATATGGTATCAGCTCTAGCCATAGCGATAAAATACTGCTTAAATGAATTTAGAAGCTGAATTTCATTTAATAAAGTTCCGTTTCAATATTGGGAGAAAATTATAGAATTCCTATCAAATTAATATTTTACACTGAGCATAAAAATTAAATATTTGAACTTTGCTATAAGAATAGATTATTTTTGCTTTTTCTTTCTTAAGCTATGTATAAACAGCTTGAAATAAAATATAAAGCTAATAATCAAGCCCTAACTGTCTTAAATTGTAGATACATGTATTATTTTACAAAATCCCACATACATTAGGTTATTTTTTACTTACGATTAACCTATCACTAGAAGTAAACATATTCAGTAGCGAAACTGATAGTAATATGCTATATTTCAATAGATTCTAAATATCTACATTTCTTTATAATTTGCAGTAGTGTTTATTAAGTACATTAACATTTTTTTTTTCTTCAAGAACTTATGTGTGAAATGTTTTGTGTTTTTTTTTCATCTAATTTGTCACTTCTTGGAAAAAATGTCTTTTTAATTTGGAAATCTAATTTTTGCAAGCTCTATTTCAAGTCATTCTGTGAAATTAACAATATATTTATTAATTTAAATTTCTAATTTTTACTTAATGTAAAAAAAGAACAGTTATACAAAATAATAAAACAAAATAACACTTATATTTTGACTTATTCAGTATAAAACATTTTATTTGTAAATTTTAACAACTAAAAATATTATGTTGTTTGTGTATGATATATACTTGAAATACACGCAGTTAATACCGCTTTATTTTTCTGCATTTCAACCTTGTAAAACTGGCCTGCCTATACTTTTAAAGAATAGCTATGTAATGCTTAATATCATTTCTAAGAGGAAAAATTGGAACAACAATACACTTCGAAAAGGGTTGAGCTGCAGAGAGCTAGCTGACTGGAGAACAAAAGGAACAAAAAAAAAAAAAAAAAAAAAAAAGAGAGGAAACTATCAGAAAAGCCTCTAGTACACTGATGAATTATTCAAAATCAATTTTAATTTTAGGAACAAATACTGTTAAAAGAAGTGAAGATTGAATGAAAAGATAGATCATTCAATGGAATGATCTGTGCAACTAAGAAAGTAAAAGGAAACTAATTTTATAAAACTCACACTCATAAATTGTGATATATAACCTTGCAGTTTATTCATGTACTGTAACAAAAGAATTTTTATATTATATATTTAAAATTATGACTTTCTGAGTCAGTGGTACACTTGAGTGCTAGCAGCTTATATGCTAAAAGTGCCAGAAATACCACATCAAGACAGAAGAGAGCAGACATATCTTTTAGGCACTGGTAGAAATGTGACCACCAGCAACATTTTCCAAAGGTGTTTCAAAAAGTTGCAGCTTGCATCTCTTGCAGCATAACTCTGCAAGAAATAGCCTTTCAAGGGAGGCAAGCGGGTACATGGCTTGACCAAACAAGGCAGTCTCTCATCTTATGGCAATCAGAACCCTTAGGAGTTAGAAGTATTGCAGGGGGGACAGTGAACAAAACTTTATTCTTCTCATAGGACTCACATTGTGCCCATAGTTAACCTGGGTGAATTATATTAAGAGCTGACTGCTTGCTAAACATTGTCGACCTTGTGGAATATGTCAATAGTGAGTGTTCATGAAGGATGATTAGTAATACTTTAGCAACAACAACAACAACTATAAAGGCATGACTAAATCGTATAAGCTGGGATTAAAGTTAAAAGGTAGTAGAGATGTAATATACTCAGGCGAATGAAAGAGTGCTAGATAAAAAAAGACTGTTTCTCACAGATAAGAGGAAAGGAACCTACATATGCACTGGAAAAGCTGTATGAGAGAGAGATTGGAAGTTGCCACTTACAATGTGGAAAGTGCCTATGGCACATTTAAAACATGTTTTTCCAGATGGTCATATCTTTCGTTGTATACCAGTGGTGGGCATAGAAATAGGGCTGTGACAGTGACTACTCAGTACCTGAGGTGTCTGGTTCTCTAGCAGCTTTTGTGCCACAGAAACCCTGTGAAGACTCCACAATGTGGACTTACCTGATCTTGTGTAGGAGCATTATGCAGGGGAATGCTACCAGTACTCACGTTGAATACTGATTGCTCATGTTTGATGACTGCAATTTTTGACCTCCAATAAGGCAGTGATGCAGGAGGGAAAGAAGAATTCATAAAGGAGTCTTAGCTGCAAGTAGCAGCACAGTATTTAAGGAAAGATGTCTGTGCTAGTGCAATGCCAAATGTTACTCAGAAAATGTCAATCATAACAGTGCAAAAAGATTTTTAATTACTTTATTTTCATATATACAATTTAATTACTATATTTTCATGTATGTAATACATGCAAAAATATGTTACATTTGATAATAAAGTAAAAAAAAAATCTTATTCCTGAATTAGCAGTGATTCTACTGTCTCCGTTTAGATGAAGTAAAAGAATTCTGGTAAATTTTCCTATGAAACAAGGAAGATCCTAAGGATATAAACTCACCTTGACACAACATATACACAACTCTGTGTGAAAATGAGAAAATGTTCTTTAAAATTGGCTTAGCTGTCCATGTTAGTTAAAAAGTAATGCAGAAACGGTGTGTATGTGGTGCTTTGGGGAAAAAGAATTCTACTTTATGTAAGTTCTTGTGGAAAGGATTTGTTTCAATAACCTGGCTACTTCTCCGGCCATTGAATATTTCTGAATTACTTTTTACAAGGAGGGAAGTTTATTGAATCTTCTTAGAAAATTGTAATGAATTTTAATTGGATTCTCACAGACTGTTACAAAAAGTGTGCTAAAATTCAGTAAAGATCATGAGATTTTTCACTTCATTAGAACACTCAGCAACATTTCCCCATCATCATTAAAAAAGGTATCAAAAGATTAGCCTGTAAATAGGGGTATCATTTTGAACAGAGAGATTTCTGAAGACACATTTGTACTATTAGTAGTTACTACTATTTTGAAATGATTACCTCTACTTAAGAAACAAGCACTCTGTTTATATATTTTCCATTATATTTTTCTTTGTTTCTAAATTTACTTCTATCCATTATAAGGAAAATCCCAGATCATTCATTTTTTCCTCCTTTTTATGTTTCTTTTCCTTTTTCTTCACTGCTGATGCACATACATCTTTTCAATCCATTTGAGTCATTTCGAAACTTGTGAGGAAACTGCTGAAAGCAATAACTTCCCCGATCATAACAATTTGATGTAGGCTCATTCTCTGCGCAGGTCTAAAGAGGAAAGTAAATTGGAATTTTTTTTCTGAGTGGTGAAACAACAGCAATGTTGTTACCATGAAGACCTGATTTCAAAGATGATCTTAGGATTTAGGAACCATGACACTAGTCTGATTTAGGAGACTGCTGGCAGGTGGCTACCAGATGTATTTGCATCCCTTTCTGGATAGCAAAAAAAAGAGCAGGGTATAAGTAAAGGCTAAAGCTGCAGATGTAGCTTTGAGACGGTAAAAAAGTGCCATATATATTTGAAAAGAGAAATATTACTTCAATTCAAAGATGTTTTAAGGTAACATGAAGATTTCAATGCATATCTTTTACCTATTTTGGTTATAGGTTTTATACTCTTCATCAGTTCATGTATCCTTCTCTATTTAATCTATTTAATACATTATAAAATGTAGCATTTTTTTGACATAGTGTCATAAAGATGATCTTTTATTGTTTTAATAAGTAGATTGCTTGAATATCTTTATTCTTGTCATTGTTTGCATTTTAGTGGTGCCTACTGGATGAGCTTGCAAAATTTTGTGCTCCTTTGTGCTAAGCAACGTACTGAGTAGACTTAGATATAATAAACAGAAGATTCCTGCCCTATGGGGCATCCCGTGAAAAATTATAATGAAAACATACAAAGAAGAAGTACTAAACACAATAAAACTGACATAGCTGTACATTTGTTGGAAGCCATTCAGAATGTCTACTGCCACATGATGTTTGACATATTTTTAACATCCTTTTATCCACGAAAAATATGAGTGCCCCTCTGAGAGTGGAGAAGAATAATAGCAATGATTAGAGGAAAGAAAATAACCTAAAAAGAGAGAGAAAAAAAGAAAAAAAGAAAAAAAGGAAGACATGGGGTGTCTTAAGAGAAGAAAAGATGGGAGAAACTTGGTAACAGTCTTCAACATAGATGAAGCAGCAGCAGAAAAGGAATGCACCGATTACTGTGTCTGGTGTGGCTAAGGAAATAGAAGATTTTGAGCTATAATAAGGCAAATATAGCTTTAATATCAAAGGAAAAATGATAAATGGGAAGGCTAGTCCAGGAAGGAAGGTATTGGGAATGAGAATGGAAAGGTATTCAAACAGATTGCCTAAGGAAGGTAAAAACTGAAAGCTTTTAGCAAGATGTTTAGGCAAACAGTCTTCAGGAACTATTTGTTTATAGTTTGTTCTGATTTGGACAGTTTTTGGTGACTTCTTGAGACTGTTGTCAGCTAGAATTTGAATACTTTCATATAGGCTGGTCATGGAGCTTTTGGAGGATACCTATAAATTTCATGAAATATTAGAGTAACTTGTCTAGTTAAAAGTTTGGAGTCTACCTCCAAATTTACACAAAAGTCATTGATTTATTTTTGACTACCTTCCTTTTCTTTTTCCCAATCAAGAGAAAAAATGAAGTACTTATCTTTTTATCTAAAACCGAAAGTTATGATTGAGAATTCCTGCACTGAGATATTAACTTTATTGTTTTTTTAAGTTTCATGATTTTGTACCATTTATTTCTGTTTTAAGGTGTAGTGCCTACATAAATGTTGATATATTTTATAGAGTATGTAAGATTATTAATTTTGTTTCAAGATCCACAATGATTTTGTTTCTACACCTTGTCTGCAGTGCATTTTTAATATGTTTCTTTAAATCTTATAGAGAAGTAATATTTTCTCAGTACTAAGACATATAAAAGTTGACAACAAACTATAACATTTTTTTGCCAATTGGATATATACAGGAAGAGGATAACTTTTGATTATCTGCAAACACTCCAAAAACCTGAATGCTATAATTTGCTGCCTACACATCTGTAAAATACTGAAATGCTGGAAAAATACTATAGCATGTCCTGTATTCAATTGTGCTTTTGCAGAATCCTTTTCGGATTTAGGTTTAAAGAACCTTTTAATTCATAGTACTAGGAGACTTAAAGTTAATCCTCCAAATGATTTACTATTCTGTATAAATGAAAAATCTAACCATCATCTCAATAAATCAAATACTAACCAATTTATTTGTGAATAAACTTCCTTCATAGAAAGGCCAATAAATGTTATTCCACATGCACAGCATCATTACAAACACAACGTGTTCATTTCCTTCCGTTGTGTCTTTTATGTCTTCAAATTTCAAGCATGAGTACAGATTCTATGAGTTATGAATTTAAGTGAACTAAGAGAAGAAAAAATAAAAGGAAAATAGGAAATTAAAAAAGACTTCAAATTTTTATCAGTGTTCTTAAGCATATGAAATATCAAAGGATTTTGTAATAATGTGAACCTCAGTGCACAGTGTATTCACTCTCTGCTTTTATATTGTTTGTTAATCACATGCAAATAGATTGTGATTTTCACAAATTTCTTCATGATTTGACACTGCTGAACAACTTCCTCATGAGGACCTACTCAAGTCAAAAAAAATGGTCTCAATTGATACTATTTCAAGTAAACAATATGTGCAATTTTGAATAAGAGATATTTAATAATCTGCATAAAGCGTGTAACATTTGTCCATCCCTTGACTGGATGTACGCTTCTTTTACTTTACAGTTCCCAGTTTTCACAATTATCACTTTCAGTCTGCTGCAGTGACTGCAAATGCTGATGCTTCCGGGAGCCACTTCACTCAGCAAGTTTGTTCACGACAGTATTCTTATGAAACAAATACAAAAGGTTGTGAACATGGATCAAATAAATATATTTCAAATGGGGAATGCGTGTGAATATATTTGTGGTAATGCTGAGCTGCAAGAGTATATTTAGGAACTGTCAGCTGAGTTTAGGCATTAAATTGGAATCCCTGAGACCTTTCTCTGCTCATGTCATTGATGAATGACCTCAAACAGGTCGCTTGCTTTCTCTGCTTCTGTCTCTCTCAGTGATTCTAACCTCATTTGTAAAGTGTTTTTAAAAATCTACAGTAAATCGAGACTAGGTGTTATTATTAAGATAATGACCATGTAAGCAAAAGTGACTGACCTTGTCACTCGTCAGTAACTACTACATCTTACACCTTAAAACTTACTACATCTCCTCTCTGGGCTACTAGAATCTGTTTTATCCACAGACACAGACTACACAGTCTTGTCCCTTATTTTGTATTAACATCTTAGGTGTTTGGGATTTTTCATGTCTCATTAGATAGTCAGAACAGGAGGGAGGAAAAATAATTCTCAGGCTAGTAATTTTCCAAAGGATACAACTATAAAATCATAGATCTTTCTAACCTAATACCTATTTAAACAAGGAAACAAGGAAACAAATAATTTTGGTTCCTGCAACACCTGGAGAATCACTGCCTTCTTAAAAGTTATAGCAACAAAGATGGAGACAGACAATTTTGGGTTAAAATCAATCATGCATTACAAAAATCTAAATTAAATATCTAACACCAAATGGCCTTTGTGTCTTTAAAGGGAAAGCACATCTTTAGACCGGTATTGTTTTTTTCCCTTGTTCAGAACATGTAGGCATAGCAACTGGGAGCAAAAATGTTTACAGAACTTTTGTACTATTGTAGGAAAACCTTAAAACACAGAAAAAGGAAAAGAAGAACATAATGATGCTATCAACAGACCTACAAACAAAGCACAAGAGATAGTGTGTATTAAGGCAAAGTTAATGGATAGACATAGCAGCATTTATGAGATTAAGATGTATGAGGATTTCTACTTTTTCCAATTACTTTCAAGTACTTTCAAACAACAGTGATCAAGTGTCCAAGAATAATTCAGAAAATTTTCAACTATTTACATTGATCATAGGAGATCCAGGGCAGGCTGGTTAGATTTGGTTACTTGCTTGTTCTGAGGATGAGGGGACATTTCCACTAGCTCTGTCCTAGGCAACAGGCATGCCGTTTTCCGATATCCTAGCATTCTCCATGGGCATATGGCATACTCACACCAGTCCTGTTTGTGGAAAAATTGCAAAATCTTATTACTCTGTACTTTGAAAATCTGAAAATATCTTTTTTTTTTTCCTCCTGTGTGACACATATACATGTCGCATATGCCTTGCGTATGCATTTGTGTATTTTTTAACCAGTCTAAGTCTCATTGAAGTTAGTGGCAAGGACTACATACATTTTAAATGACGATTCCTTACTAATCTATTTACTGACACGAATTTTGGATTGGGTGAGCTCATCTAAAATAATACCTCTTATTTGCAATACATTTCACTGCCATGAATTAGACCTGGTCAAAACACTATATTTTACCACACAGAATATTACTGGGTAAGATTCACTTGAAAGCTGTACTATGTAACATTTTCTTGCAAAATAATCGAATTGGTAATTTTTTTTGGCCTGGTGTCCAAATGGGGACTGTTTATTGACTGTGTTTTCAATATGAAAATTTGGAAATTATTCCTGTTCTTTGGATTTTTTTTCCTACTCATTTACATTTATATAACAGAGCTCTCCCTACTAGCCTAGTGGAATTTTAAGACACTCGGAGTCTGCTTTATTTTTATCTCCTACAAGTATCCACTAACTATACCTACCTATTAACTAACTAAACTACCTCCCTATTAATAGATATTTCTAGAAAATAAATATATTGTTTCCTGAAGTTGCCTCTTTTTAATTAATACTGATAATAAAAGAGATTTCAATTAAAGATTAAGAGGAAAGAAAAAAAAATCAATAACTACTATGCACTTTTCCTTACAAAATGTAGTATGCAGTATCACCTATCAGAGAGGTTTGATATTTGGCATTGTTAGGTCTCATATTAATTCAGCACATACTTCAATTCTTACCGTCCAGCCTCAACGCAAGTTGACAACACAAATTTCCTTTCCAGTAGCTTTTTCTGTCACACATGTTTGTGGGCCTTTGTGATGTGGTCGAAATTTAAATTATTTTTCCTATGATCTCTCTCTTTACAGCATGACAGATTGGCACTCAGAAAGTTATGAAGCAGCAAGAAAAATATGAATAATGAACCATTCTCCATTTAGCTACTAGTCAAACTTGTCTACATGTACTTTATATTTGGACTTGAAGATATAGACATCAGCAGAATGAAACCCTGGAGCACTCTTCAGTTGTAAGTATTACACATTTTAGTAGCTCCCTTTTTTTTGTTCCCATTGATTATTTTGGAACTTTTGGAATTAGCTGTGAAGGACTGCCACAAATGTCTGCTGCAGCATTTTGCTAAGCATCAGTCAGTGTCTTAGGAAGAATATTACCTGACACTGACACATTAAGTCAGAGGGAATCATTTAAATTCCATGCTTCAGCTCTGCAAGAAGAATATAGGAGAGAAATATTTTCAGGTTCATTAAAACTAAATAAATCTATTGGAAAAAATATGACTTTTCTGAAAACGATTATCATTTTCTAAAGAATGGAAATAGTAGCACCAAATTTCCTTCCTTGGGGATATTAAAATTTTCAGCACTGTACTAAAAATCAGAGGTAAAACTTTTAAAATTTATAAATCCAGTAAAATAACCTACATAGTTCTTGATGCTTTTTTTTTCCACAGTGCCTGGCTGATAAAGGCTGAAAATGTTGGCAGCCTTAATGCATTTTATTTGTAAGTGCTGGTGATTAATTAGGCTGTAATCAGAGCAGTATGCTGTTTCATAAAGTAATAACTTCTTTTCAGCTGCCACATTCTGTGGCAGGAGAAGCAGGATTGGAATGAGTAAGGGAATGCATCTTTGCATGGATTTTGCTTGTCTTTTGATTTTTAAAATGGTTGAAAACATAAGCAAACGGTTATTGTAAAAGAGGTGCGGGGAAACAGAACAAGTGACAGGGGTCAGGAAAGATTAGGCTGAGTGCTCAATGCAAGTAAATTGAAGACAACAACAAAAAGAGATTGGAAAAGGGTCATGATAGCCCACTCTGAACTTGCACCTAAAGAAAGGCTCTCATGCTGAGGATGCCCTTTCAAATTTTATGTAGGTCATTGTGCACCAGGGACTAACTGCTGGCTCTGGCAGCTTCTAGGAAACACGGTGCAGACAGCCCACAGACAAATTTTGTCCTAACTCTTGCTAACAGCTACTGACTAGCTCACAAATCTGTGCAGATGGAATGAGCCATTTAAAACTCCCGAAGGGTAGGCACATACCCACAGTATAAAGCCATGTCTCACACCAAATGACATACTTGTGAGAAGATAGCCAAAAATGGAATATTTATTATTGTTACCGTAATAGTAATTGTTTCCAGTGGAGTCTGTGGTCTGTGGTTCCTGTTAATACTAAGACTGCTTATTTTCTCACTTCTACTACTTTTCCTCCATTCACTCTGCACCCTGTATTCAACTCTCTCTTGGAAAAAGGCTGTTCACTCTTCTGATCACTCCTCCACAGCCCTCGCTCATCCACTGACCTCTGCCCTTCCTCCACCTGCTCCTTCTTCTTTTTTCCGCCATTCTTCCCATTGACCGCCTACTTTCTTCTGGCTTTTTACTCTTCATACTGTGAAGTCTTCCTTAAAATGAAAACAACCCCACCAAACAATGCTTTCTTGGTTCTATTTAATTCTCTTTTCCTGTTTAAAACTGCTAAACTCTCTTAAAATAATATGTTATCTTTTTAATCAGAAGACAATTTTAGAATACTACAAGTATTTCATTAAACTTCTCAGAACTGCTTAATTCACATTTTCCGCCCCCCAGCAATACTTATGCAAAAATGCCTTGTATTCAGTGAAAAGTCTTTTTAAGGATATTGAATTTAAACCACTTTGCTTATTTGCCTAAGAGTCTTATATTGATGGTAAGTCAGATAACTATTAAACTCTAAAAGTCTCTTTATAAGCTTGCAATTCTGTTAGATCATGTTGAGAATGATCTACAGACTCAAATAACTCAAATAAGTCAACAAATAAGATTTTACACCAAAGAGCTGGTATATAAAACAAGCAAAACTAAAAATAACCCTATTCAATAGAAACTTTACATTATAAAACTTTGTACATTATAAAGCTATCCAATACATATTTGGGTATACTTTGGTCAAATCTTGGGGCACTTAAATACTTTTTCCCTTCATTCCCGTTCAGATAATACCCACCATGAAATCATTATGTGATACCAGAGAGTTTTGCTGAAACAGAGAGTCAAGTGCATGTACTTTTTTAATTTTACACACCATGAGTGGTGCCAAACAGAACAAAAAGGGGGCAAATGAGATTACATCGATAAAATTTTATTTTCAATTTAACTAACTTCAGCAACAGGGATGTTTTGTATGGCAAAAGTTTTTCTCTGCTTACTTCATTCTGTCTACGGTCAACTACTAACTTGATTGTAATCATTAACAAAAAACTGTTCTTGGGAGTGGCAGTGGCCCCATTTTAGAGAAATATGAAACAGGTTGGAAAAACATTAATAAAACTTGGGAGGAAAATAGTCTATGATGTCAACACTACCTTCAAATCCGCGGGCTGCATTTATTAAACAAATAAATATGTGCTTATGTCACACTCTTGTCATTAATGTTTAATGTGCAAAGAGTGGGTGCACATTCTATATTTAATTAAAACACAGACTTATGACTTCCATCTGCACATGCAGGCCTTAAAAGAAGCTTAAGGTGCACACAAATTTACATCTGGTATTCAAATATTGACGGGGGGGATATTTTGACCATATCAGGTATCACATCATTCCTCTAGTGTAGAATAAATGCAGTACTTTATTTATTAATGTTTAAAGACATTTTCAATATTTGAGGTTTCTCAGGCACTTGTATGGAGTTTAAATCATGTGTGGGAACCCAGCTTCCTGGGGCTAGGAGTTTTTCTTCTTCATTTTTTTCCTATTTTTATTTTTATTTTCTGGTTTCCTTTGGAAATACACAGAATATGCTCATTTGAAAACTTCTTATTTTCGAATTCTTTTGCTCTATATTTGGTGCCAAGGAGCATAGAGCATGTTAAATCAATACACAAGCCTGCAAGCTCCTTAGCCATATGCTATTTCTACAGCAGGTCACCTGTGGAAATGCTTTTTGTCAACCATATCCTCCTCTTCTTGGCTTGTCACTCTGCTTGTTCACACTGGGACTAATCCTGGTGCTGTCATTCTGCAGACACCGAAACCACCATCTGCTCTTTGCCCCGGCTCAGGCCTTTGATCAAACAGTAAGCAAATCCTTTAGGATAGAGGAGGATTTCCTGGGCACTGGCTATACAGCAACATATTTGGTCATTGCATGGAGCTCTATGCAACACTGTGATGACTGGAATAACGTGCCTTCCCAGCATCTTCCCTTTGAGACAGGAGGTGTTTCGGTGTAAAAATCAATTCTCACCCATGTCTCACCCATGTCTGCAAGTGGCAAAATAATTTGCTCATGGTTTTGAAATAAGGTTATCAAGTGGACATCAAGTGTCTCTCAGTGGCAAAGACCAACCTCATTCAGGAAGACAGAAAAGACAGTTTTGTATTAGGCTGACTTTTCCTCAGTCCCACCTGCAAAATATTTGCTGACAAGAAGTTCAGATTCTCCTGGAAAATGTTGACTCAGAACCATTTTCTTGGTGACATCCAAATGGATCTGACACTCAAATGATAGGGCTGGGAAGCTGTAAGAGGAAATCCCAAATGCCAAAGATGATCGTGATTTTGTGACAAAGGAAGGCAGCAGTAACCACTAAACTAACCCAGGCCAAAAGGCATTAACATAACTTCCTTTGCTGGGAAGGGGACTGTCAAGCAGAGACAGGCCCTAGCATATCACTAATCACTCTAATAAGGTTGGGTGGGGAGTGCTTAGCAGTGCAATTCTTGCTAAATCCTGCAAAACTGCATCTGGCATTGCTTAGGGTAAGGCAGGGGCTAACACAGCTGCTGAGTAGACATAACTACTAGGCCGTAAGACTTCTGTGACTATAACGAGATTGCTGAACTAACAAGCTGCTGAGCCAGCATAATGAATAGAACATATGAAAAATAATGCAATAATGGCATGGTTAAGACAGCTGTAAATTAAACAAAAGGGACTGACAATGACTCTAAGTCACTTTCAAAAGCTGGCTCCCCAGTGCCTTGTCTTCAGACTGGAACTGATTCAGTGAAGCAGCGGGGACAGCCTGGACAACTGAGGTCACAAGTGACCAGTGCATTGTGATATTTTAAGAAAATAAAAGGCAACTCAAAAATCATTGAAGTGGGATCAGCAACAAGGGTCCGTATTGCAGCCACTTCTGGCAGAGAACTGTTGGCAAAAGCAAACACCTTATCCAAACTGCTCCCTGCAGACTCCCCTGGGGTCCTCCATGCTGGGGGGATAAGGTAAGCAAGGTTGGCTCAGATGGAGGAGCCATGCAAACTGTAGTACATGGGGTCCTAAATTTAAAGATTGAGTGGAAGAGTGTCTGTCACCACCACAACTCTATGCCGATAACAGCTAGCTGTATGCTACCGAGTTTACCATAATTATCCACTGCCATTTCACAATCTCATTCATTATCACTTCGGATTACCACAATCCAAATGTTTAGTTTATAACTATCTTGTGGCTGTGCTTGCCCATGGTCATTAATCAGTTTGGTTTCCTCCATAGTTAAATATTACTGACTTGTAGGTATATTTGTTGTTGCTGTGCTTGTCTTTAGAATGTGTATAAGCTACCAAACACAAGCTATTAAAATCATTGCATATATTCCTTCTGTATGCTTAATCTCATTTTTTTTTTGCGGGATAATATACCCTCTTGGTTGTGCTCCCTCTTGCTATAGGAGTTGGATTCTATAAACTATCTAATTTTTACAGTTACATCTAGCTAAATTAATTGCGTGGTGATTGAAAAAATATTGGTAAACTGTTAGCCCAGTTACTGGCACATCTGCTCCAGGAGAACTGGTGAAACTAACATATCATCATGCTAACTACTAAAAATGCCTCTGTGTTTTGGAGAATAAATCATAATCTGTCTCCATTGGCAGTTTGGATGTGATCACCATGCTTTGACTGAACTGAACCATGTCTGTTGGTTTCAGGACTGGAGAACAAAATCTGGGTTATTTTATTTACCACTTACATATAGCCTTAGGAGTTTTAGTTATCTGTGTCGATGAAACTTCTAAGCACCGTTCTACATTTTGTGTGAGGGCTTCTTCTATTCCATTGTAACAGCTGTTGTTTTGTGAAATGAAACATTTGGAAAAGCTCCCCTGAACAAAGCAGGGCTGAAATTGAATTGAATTGTGTATAAATACATGCTAAGTTCCTACAGAACTTACTAGAGAATTATAGTTTCTCTTTAAGCTAAGGATCATATGATAGAATAAATTAATTTTATATCATAGTCTAGTCATCACATCACAAGATGCATAATTTTTTTTGCTTTGTTATTAAAATATGTGTTACATTTATGAGATTTAATTTAATTTTGTCCATTGCAGAGTACACATACACCATTTTTCACAGCTTTTCTCTTTAAGAGTTTTTTCTTTTTTTTTCTTTATTTTTTAATAAAAAGCAGAAAATATATGCAAATCATAACACATCCAGCTCTCCTTCCAGGCATCAGCAGAATGTTTACTTCTTGAATTAAAGAGAAATCCTTCCATCTCAGCATATTTAATTGTGAGTTTATATGAATTTAAGTCATTAATCTTAAGTCTAGACTCAGAATGATTTTTTCTCTGTCATCTGGTTTTAATTGCATCATATTTTTTTGGCTTCAGAGAATGGCTGTCCCATGTTAGTGGATTTTTAACTAAAATATATATAGAAAAATATATGATTTTCCCCATCACTTCCTGTTCTCAAAGACTTTAAGAACTGTGCGGCACTTTAAGACCTATCCTTCTCTTTTCCTGTCTTTCAGATGAATTTCCAAAAAGAGGGGAGGAAGTTCCCCATATCTCTCTTACAAAGTTAATTGTTCCCCTGTGGGATAAGTTGCTGAAATGGGAAACACACAAACAGAGTCTGTGAAGCAAAACTCCCAGGGCTCTGGTAGATGCTTGCTTCAATCAGAAAAGGCTTGAAGATACACTTGGGATCATGTGCTCCAGTATGGAAAATCAGTACCTAAATCAAAATATACCAGGCTCAAATACAGAAGGCTGCTCCATTTCCCTCCTCCCAGGAACCAACTTTTAGGAGCCACGTTGACAGCAGCTGTTCCTGCTGTGCCTGAGTCGTCTTTACTCGTCCTTAAGGAGTACAGCACTAATGTCTGCGCTGAGTCTCTGCTCACATAGCTGTATGCACGTAAGCAGCTATTCCTCCTTTCCTCATTTCCATCACAACAGCACTCAGCACATAACAAAGATGCTCTAATTTTACTATGCCTGTTGTAATGGAATATGGTAAACGGGAAAAGTGCCCTACTGCAACCGAAAGCAAGAATTCCTGGCAGATAAATAGGCATATATAATTTATATATAATATAAATAAAGAATATAATATAAATAGAATATAGTATAAAATATAAATAGCATATAGTATGAAATATAAATATATAGTATAACATAATATAGTATATAATATAAATAAAGTAAAATATTTGATATAGTTAGCAAATAAATTTTAAGCCATGAAAACAATGAAGAAAAAAAAAAAGTTAACTTTTCTTTTTCATTTCCTTTTTTATCTACAAACAAGAGATGAAGTCAGGCCACATTTTTAACATGCAATAAAATTAGTGTTCCAAGTAAGAACAATAACAACACCAAAAGTAACTCCAAGAGCTGAAGTTTTAAGAAAAAAATATAATATTGTGGCATTAATAGAAAAATCATTTAAAAAAAAAAGCACCATGGAAACAGAACTGTTGAGATGTCCCTCTTTGTTTAGCCAAAATTAGGGTGGATGTTTTGCTTTGATGTCTTCTGCAACACATATAAAAGCATTCTGTGTTATAAGACAGTAAATTTTACAATTCCTTGTCTTTTCCTCAAAAGCAAATTGCCTAAATAAAGCAGGACATAAGCGCTGTTAAGATGTTACTCTTTATCCTTTCTCTCATTCCTTCCCGTTCATTTAATGACTACTCTGAAGCTACCTCTGCTTTCCATCCCCTGTCTGAAAGCTCAGTGAAAACTTGTGTCGCTGCCAATTTCTGCTACACCTGATGTTTTGTTTCCTCAGCCTTCTCCAAATTTGCAGGTTTCCTAAAACTCAGGTTAAAACTCACTCATTAAGCGACTGTTACCTTCCAACTTTATGCAAAAGAGCCAGTGGTGTGATTTATTCACCCTGGAATTCATTCTACAACCACTGCACATGGTTAAATTTACAGTGATGCTAACTGAAGTTATAGGTGTATATTAACAGGAGTCTGGAGGCCCAAGTGAATTCCTTTCTGGTATATTCAAAGTCACCATAGGTGTTATTTATGCCACTTCTGTTCTTACTATCCTTGCCAAAAAAATAAAAGTCAGTCCAACACAGTTGTCATCTAAAAATAAACACCAGAGAGACGTTCTTCCCATGCACCATGAGGTTGTTCTGTTACTCAGCATGGTTCATTGATCTCTCCTACCCCCTGTGCTGTTCCAGATTTATTGGAAATCTCCTCAAATTGGAATATATCTTGCTGCGCACTACTTTAGAAAATGCTGTTCAATGTTGAGTAAAAGATTCTCTTCTACTGTTTATTCCACTTCCTGAGAGACAGAACCAAGGAAAATCACCCAAATTCTCTCAGATGTCAGTTGGAAATAGATGAACTGGGAATACAGGTTAAATACCTTCTGCTGCTCTTCCTTTGGACAAGTTCACTAGTTCAGGAAACACCTTGGGAGCAATTCATGTCAGTGAATGTCTGTATTGCTTCTTTCATTAACATGGAGAGCCTCAAAGTAATTTAAGTCAATGATCTGATTATTAATGGAGACCAGCACCGGACACAGGTCAGACATGCCCGCTTTGTATTTATCTTCCTTTTTAATATATCACAGGATAAAACAGGACTGTGGAGAGAAAAATCACATTGTAGCAAGAGAGGTATCTATCTACCTATTTACTTCCTGTTGGCCTAATCATACTATGGCATAGGGCAGTTTAAGCACTCACATAAACATATGTAACTTATTAGAAAAAAAAATGGAGTTTCATCCACATCCACCCAGGTTATCTCTCCTCTTTGCAGTATATTCTGATATACGCATTAAAACACAAACACATGTGTAAGGAATTTTACTAGAAGCTCTGCGACAGGAGTAAAATTACTAAATTTTGACTCATTTTTTGTTCCTTCTTTTTTTCTTTCTTTAAAGCCGAGATTTCTTGCAAGACAAATGTATGTGCATTCAAGCCAATAGTATGTGTTGGATTAGTGCAACAGCACAAAAGCTGTAGGATCCTGGGATCTATGTAGTAACATTGAAACAAAGGTTTGCCTTCAGGCTGCCTAAGAAAGCAGTGTGCAAAACAGGAGAGAAGCTCAGTACTTCAAGAAAAAGCCAGAGGAAGCACTTCAATTCCTCTGACTCTTACTACAGAGCCTCAGCCGACAAATAAATTTGTACCAGACTTTTTGCAAAGTATTATCTTCTGCTTTCCCCTTCTGCTGGGCCAGGTGACTAAGCATCTTTTACCCATCCAGACCTCATTCCTCCCTTCTCTTCCCCTTCTGCTTCTGTTAGACAGGAATATATGCTTGATTTTGCCCTTGTATTCCTGCTAGTGACTGTATAGTGGTGTACTAGAAGGACTATGCTCCCAAGTCCTAAAAATGGAAGACACTCTCATAGGATTTTCCTTTCAAATCATTATGTGATAGACAAAGTATGATATTATCAGGTTTTTTTTTTTTTGCTCTATCTTACCTTTCTCCTTTATCCCATACAGAGATGAAGTGCTGAGGAGACAAGAGAGTTGGAAAAAGTGAGCACCTTTCTTTGACTCAAACATCTCTGTATCTATTAGCCCCTCTCACACTCTCAGAAGATATCCCTGCCTTCATGATTCCTCTGGCTTCCACCGTATCAATTCATTTTCTCTCTCCTCTCAAATAAACATGCTGTGCTTAGTGGGAAACTTAGATAAATAAATACAATGATCTTCATAAAAAGCATGGTATGAAAAAGTGCAAAAAGCTCGATGGATGAAAGGTGTTTTCCAGCCCAGTAGGATGGTGTGCAAGAGAAAACACTGCTCAGACATATCTACTAGACAGAAGTCTTCTGTATGTGCCACGTGCTCTAGGTAACCCTGCGTGTGCAGGGCGGTTGGACTAGATGACCTTTAAAGGTCCCTTCCAACCTTAAGCATTCTATGATTCTATGATTCTATGATTTTTTTCTAAAAGAAGTTTCAAAGCCTGCTACCATCACTGTTATTCTACATTTCTAGTCACTGTTTATTAAGTTTATTAAGAAGTAATTAGTGGATTAGGTGAATGGATCATGAGTTACTCAAATGCAAATGCTCTCTTTTCATACGCAAACAGCTTGCAAGTCCATTCTGAGTGAAGAATGAATTTCAAGACACACATACAGATAGCTGTCCTGTTTCTCCATACATGTTGTCGGAAGGAGGGCAGCCTTTATTGATGCCTCAAGCCTACATAAGCAGTACATGGTAAGTGATTTGTACAATGTACTTCTTTCCTGTAAACATGATCTTGCATCTAGCCCACAATATTCTCAATTCAGACAATAGCTGGTTTCCTCTGTAAGCCCAGTCTATCAAATAATCAGAGCTACTCTCATGAAGTTCAGGTAGACTGGCTAGATCAAAGTCCTACAGTTTACACAAGGTCTATGAACCTCTTTGTCTTCCAAAAACTGTAGCTTGCGTTCCATGATGATGACTGCAAAGTGTCCATTTTGATTAGTGGCTCTCTCAAGAAATCTGTATTTCCACACATTTTGCAGGCTAATGTTTTTCATTATCTGGAAGAGTATTTTTTCACCATGTGTCCAATCTAGAACTATAATATCTTTCATTGAGAATCCATGTGGGCACTGATGGTCTGTAGCACTAGGTTCAATAGACATCCTGACCAACTGCATTTAAATCTCATGACATTCTTAGATTGACATAAAAGAAAGTGCAAGATCTTCCCTGACAGAAGGTATCTCCAACTTCAAGTTTACGATCAAACCTGTGTTAACTACTTCCCCTAGTTGCAGAGGGAAAAAGAAGGTAAAAAGAACTTCTTGTTTTGGCTAGTCCATTACTTTTCATGATCAGAACATATATTCTCCTTTTAGTTGTATTCAGATCATATTCAGAGCACAAGCAGAACTGAGTTTACTGACTTTGTGATAGCATACGATAAATATTCTTTCTTTTATAAAATCATCACATAAATTAGTTGAGATAGAGAAATTAAAATGTAAAAGGCACTTCATGCTAATGTAGGGTGCCATTTTTTTTTAATAAAATTGTGAATATATAAAAGCTGAATGTTTGCTGAATGAGGCCTAGAGAAATAAGAGACTGCTTCTTATGATTGCAGGTATTGAAGCGAGTCTTGTGGAAAAAAAAAAATGTGAAAGCACCAGGATGCCACAACACTGATTACCATAACTTTTAGACACTGCTGTAGCTAACAGTTGGAGATAGGTAAGACCTTTACAAGACGATCAGTAATAGCCATCATGCTGAGCTGGCAGTCATAATGTTAATATGTGATAATAATCTAATATTCTGTAATGGTAGTATTGCATTACATATAGGCAGTATGGTATTAAGGCAGTAATAATGTTGATACATAATAAAAGCAAAGAAAAAAACAGAAGTTGTGTTTAAAGCTTGCATATAAATGAAGCTCTTTAATTTATTTTTTTTTCAATCACTGCCTATGTGTAGGGCTTAGAGCAAGAACTGGAACTCAGCACTTCACTGCTGGCTATGGAACAGGCACTCTAACCATAAAGCTGGTGAGTCATTTCTCCCCCTCCTTCCCTCTCTTTTCTTTTCTTCTCTCTCTCTTTTTTTTTTTTTTTTTTTTTTGGTACTAAAATATCTATTTCCACTTTTTTTTTTTCAAAGTGTAATTGCTTTAAAATGAGTTCAATAGCTTTTAAAATAAGTTTTAAAATAGGATTTACAGTAGGCTTTTATAGTCCCAGCCTCCACATACCCAAGTGTTCTCTAGTTAGGGCAAATTGTAGGACTTTGAGCTCTACAATTCTTAGGGTTTTGAGCTTTCTCAGGCAAAGAGGGAGAATGAAGCCCAGCACCTCCTGAATCTAAAACTAGTGCTCTAACCGCTGAGCCTTTGTGTAAAAGAAGACCATGGAAACACATGATGTCTTAGGAAAAAAAAAAAAAAAAAGTCAAATGTGACTGAATTTTGTGTAAGTGTGCTCTTTGAAAGCTTGCAGAATCGAACTCTTCCAGGGCCACTGGTAAAGTCACATCCAATTTACAGAGTTAACACGGACCGAAAGAGAACAAAGCTATCCAGCCTTGCCAAAACAGTCTAGAAAGGCACAATGGAAGACCTGAGGTACCTGAGGAACTCTTGCAATGAAAACTGACTCACTTCCAGTGTTTAAGTGCTGTGAGGGTAAGAAAAAAGCATATGAGCAGAGGTTTTAAGGCTTTCTTACAGTGCACAAATTTCATCTGATTTCTGCTTAAGGAACTACAGCCCTTTCTGGAGTTACACATGAATTCACACCTTTAAGAAAAATTATATATATATATATATATATACATATATATATGTATTTCCATTAAGACATTGCTCTGACTCTCCTTACACATGTAAATATAATGTAGGCCCGGATTTCTGTTTTCTTCAATTTCAAAACCAAATGTGAGAGAAAAAGACCACCTGCAAAACAGTCTGGAGATCTGTAACAATTTTACAGCTAATGTTTTTATCCAGACATGACTGAACTTCATGCCCTCCTCAAGCTCTTCCCATCTGCTCAGCCAAACACAGGGTAAGAAAACATGTCACTGCTATAAATTGATCTTGAACTTCCCTGTCACACTTCCAAACCATGCGAAAAAGCTTAAAGCCTTGACTGCAGCTGTAATATACTTAGGTAAGACAAATACTGAGATACTGGTCATCTTTTTACTAGTGCTGGAGTAATTTAACTAAATTAAAGGTTTAAGTCTTGATTTTCATTAATGGAAAAATGAAAGCAAAATTTAGACTAAAACATTTTCAAATTTATAGCCTTAGTAGATTGGCCAGGGCTCGCTCTGGTCTTGAGTCACAAAATAACACAATATCCTTCCAGCCAATGCAACTGGGGCAGCTTTAAGCAGCACACTTTGCTTGTGAGTGCAGCAACTACAGGTTTATTGTGCATGGGGGATCTTTTATTTTATCAAGACTGCTGAAAGTATAAAGGGAACTAAATATACCCACACTAAAATTACCTCCAGAAACACTTTCAAGAATGACTTACACAATATGGTTAGGAGGAAAGAGCAAGTACAGAGAATGTCTGCTCTGATTTACTGTATATTTCTCCCTGGGTGATTTTGATGACTTGAGACCTGAGAAGCTTAGAAAAATATATATGATAGAGTTAGCTGCAGTTAACTCTATAAATACAAACAATAAATATTGTATCCCCCATTACAAATGAAAATCATAGTGCCCTGAATTCTAAAAGGGTAACACAACTATCAGAAAAAAGTTGTCATAAGCACTTGTTATTAATGAACAAAAGGAGAAAAAAACACTAAATCCTTTTTTTAATCAGCTTTGTATTCATGAACAACAAAATCAGCAGACATACCTCACTGTATACTACTGTAAGTATTTTTTATTTATCTGGAAAGTGACTGAAACATTTTAACGTATCAGAAATGTCAGCAGTACAATTTATTGGTCTAAAGTAGCAATTCTTCAGGTCTTGTAATCAGCTCAGTGTAATTGCACATATTTACTTATGTGCTTACACGTATTACACGTATTTCTAAAAAAATGTGGGCATAAGCTTGTTTTGTATTGTTTCCACACTTTATATTTAAACCATCCAGATGTATGTCTACTTAGAGCCCAATTATGTGAGATAACCATAAATGCTGAACACAATAATTCTGCCAAAGTTCATCAGTGATTGGATCTGCAGTGATGTAGGACAGATCCAAATCCAAATTTTTTCATCAAATCATTCTAATGGCTTTTTACTCTCAGTCTATTTGGGCTTTTTCTTCATTCTTGGTTTTTGGACTACTACTATTTATTCTGAGTAAGGTGAGATGTTCAATACTACTATGCAGTCTTTTTTTTTTTTTTTTTTTCTTGAACAAATTAAACACCGTAAATATTTGGCTGGAAAAAATAGAGCTAAAAATGTGTTGTGGCGTTCTTCACCACTGACACCGTGACTGTGAACATTTATATATTCTAAGAAAAAAAACGTGTCATGTTATCATGCAAGGGTTCAGAAGATGTCTTTGATGCTTTTCATTGCTTTGGTACTTACTGGTTGTTTGGTGATAATGGTCGACAAATCACTTTTTGACTATATGTCAAATAGAATCATAGAATCATAGAATGCTTAGGGTTGGAAGGGATCTCTAGAGGTCATCTAGTCCAACCCCCCTGCACACGCAGGGTGCACGCACGTGGCACAGGACTGCATCCAAGCGGGTTTTGAAGATCTCCAGAGAAGGAGACTCCACAACCTCTCTGGGCAGCCTGTTCCAGTGCTCTGTCACTCTCACTGTTAAAAAATTTTTCCTTAAGTTCCCTCGGAACTTTTGGTGCTTCAGTTTGTGGCCATTACCTCTAGTCGTATCAGTAGCAGACTAAAAGCAGACAAAATCTTTCCAGGAACATTGTATGAAAATGAAACAACCTAGAATAACCCATATCTATTTTTGATTCTTTCCGCTGTCAAAACATGGTAGTAACATGCAGGCCTTCTGACTGAGAAAAGTTTGTGAGAATTTGTCTGTCCTTTGCTGTCCCTTTAACAAGTTAACAGTATAGATTATGAAGTTTTAGTATCTGATCAGAGCCCTGTTTAACTAAGCTATCTATATAGCTTTTAATTTGCTCTTTTGCAGTTTCTCCATCTGCAAATAGGAGAACATGATATTTGCTTCCCACACATCACACTTTGCAGTCTATAAAGAGTATTATAAATAACTTAGCTATTTTCCTAAATAAAGAACATGAAAATGAACAGTTAAAAGATACAACACATTCTTCCTCGACATATAATCACCATAAGTCTTCGTACCTGACATTCATGGCAACTCCACTGTGTCATTACTGATTCTATAAAGAAAATATGTGTATAGAGTCATATATTAGACTTTCTATTAATATTTCCTAGATGTGTAGAGAACACTTCATTAAGGATACAGCCTCAAGAAATATAAAGTACTATATATTTTTCACAATACTTGGGTAACCTGTTCTTTTATAAACAAATTTGACATGACTACATATTTAACATTGCCTAATATTCTGATTATAGAAGCTATTGCTTGTGTATTGTCTTATTAAAGTTAAGGAAGCTTAACTGTGAGTGTTGGAGGCAGCAATTGCACAGTTATGATGTACTAGTTTTACAACTTGAATATGTAATCTCTGTTATCTGTGTAAGAGAGCTACTAGTGTCATTTCTTCTTTTTGTTGTTTGTTTTTAATGACACGATAATGAGTAATATTTCAGTGCATGCTTGTGTTCTAGGTAATAGGAAGATAGGAAATATTTCTATGTAAAATAGTATCTAACGAAGTATTTTTGGCATATTTTTGGAGTTGAAGTTGAGAACTAATGAGTAATGAGTGAGCAGAGAAAATAATAGACTATATGGCAGTTGAGAACCGTTTTGATTAACTACTTTGTCAATTTCTTCATGTTTCTAATAACTTCATTTGATAAAATGCATGCTCTTTTTATACTTAGCACTTTATTTTCCATCAAAATCTTTGTTTTGTTTTTATTTTATTTCCTTTTAAAATGGCAAGGTTTTTTGTATAAGGTGTGTAAGGTTTTAATCCAACAGAGTCTTACATGTGTGAATAAATTTAAGTGAATGAGCAGAATCAAAATGTTTGCGGTAGTACAGGAGTGAAGCCTAAATCTAGTAAGTAGACACTGTCTAGGACCTTTTCTGCCAAAGCACTGGGCTCTGTTGTTACAGCTTTGCTAGCTCATTCCTGAAAAAAAGCCCTTCTTGTATCTGTGCATGTCTGAGGTGTTGGGAGGTAGAAACCGGAAGTTTAGATTTTTAGGAAAGAGAAGAGGTCTGACATGTCATCAAGAGCATTTGCTATCATGGTTACTATTATAACATAAGCTATCATAGTTACTACCACAGTATCAAGTTAAAAATACTTTCCTTTCCACACCCACATAGGCATAGTGAAAAGCTGACTCTCATGATTAGATGCCAAAGAATAAAACTCTATATCCATAATGGGAAGAAGCCTCTTATGGTATGTATTTAAGAGAGAAATCTCTGTCTCCTAATCTTCCAGAAATACTATGAAACCAGGAACCTCACGGGGAGATTGGACCCTTAAATGTACCTGGTACAAAAAGAGTGGTAATGTTTTCAACCACTGTGGTCCTTCATTTAGGCCATCAATTTAATTATGCTCTTCTGCCAGTCCTAAACAGCAAGGAGCTCAAAGATTATATCCCATTCTAGCTTGCCAGGTTCAATTCCAGATTTCAGGCAGTTCAGACTTTTGACAGAGAACCATCCAGAGCTACTCTTTAATGAAAAGCTCCAGGACTTCTCTCTGGATATGCAGACTTATCCACGATATGCATTCTTGTCAAATATATGTTTTCTTAGTTGAGCCCCTACCCATTTTAGGACTTGACTGGTGAAGGAATTGGTTTATCCAAGCCCATCTCTGAAAATCTTTTTTTAGTGTTAGCTCTCAAAACAAGAGCAATTGCCTCATGTTACATCTCAGCTGTTTCCAAGCAGAATATGTCAGATGTTTCTCAGGGCCAAGAATACCTCTCAAATCTATATCAGCTTCTGTTGCAAGATACATACTAACTAGGCACAAAAAGCATCTTGCTTCTCCTTGGCTTCCAAGGCAGCTGAGCATGCAGAGGGGGACAACTTCAGGTGGAAGGTGGCCTAAGGCAAGACAGGCTGGGCATGAAGTCCTCTAGCAGCGTCCCTGTGAGACATTTCATATTTAAGAAGAGCAGAAAAGCAGAGAGGAGAGCATAGCAAGCAGTGTGGGAATAGGGAGAGAGTGAGAACAAATTGGCTGCCTGCAAAGATGACAGACACCCGTGGGGCCTTTTGTTTGCCTTTTGATTCCCTAGGTAGTGGATGCATGTGGGGATGTGCTAATCTTGAGCATCTCCGGGCCTTTCTTACCATGCAAGCAGCTGGGAGGCAGACATCTGCACTGTGAACTAACTGCACAAGATGATTCTCTCATCTCCCTTCCCCCCTTTTCCTCATCATCTTCATGCCTCATGAAGCCATGTGTGTGAATACTCAGGAATGCCTGCATAGTTCCCCCTTCCCCAGGAAAGCCAGGGATAATCTGGGAAGCCTAATTCTTGGATGACTTTGCAGATATTCCCACAGAAGGATGTGAACATATAACTACTACTGAGTGGTCTGCTAAACATCATTCTTCTGACAAGGTTGTCTGTGAGAAAATCAGTAGCAAAAGTTAAGTTACTCTGACTTTTGCCATGAAGCAATGATTAAGCGTGAAAAAGGAGATATTTTGAGCTTGAGATCCTGGCAGGTTGGTTCCCACATGGCAGTCTTCCTCCTCAAAGCCATGCTCTTCAAAACACCCGAAGACATCCACATGTGGCTCCCAAGAAGCCTGACAAAACAGTTCAGGATTATCAGGCAAGCTTGCCTGTCTTTCTTGGAAACTGAGCTTCTATTTTGCTTGGGCTGAAAGCACACATGAATACCAGGTGTAGCTGGGCAAAGCTAACAGTGGTGTAAGGAGTAGCATCCTGGGACAAGCTGGACCACTTTGAAAGGTCCCATGCTCACAGACATGGTGTTTCTGGCCTGAAGTGGCCTGTATTTAGTCTTTCTGAATGGTGACAAGCCTCCAGCCCTATATGTCAGAATTGTAACTCAGGAAAAAGGGGAAAGGGGAAATTGGCCCCTTTCAATGGCCATTTTCACACCAGGAAAGGTGGCATTAAGCAAGTGGGAGCACAGGGCTACAAACAGCTTCAGGAATGTTTTATTATGTCATGCAGAAAAACAAACAAACAAACAAACAAAAACTATGTGTTTTTCCTCCATCTGAGTTGCTGTATGTACCTACATACTGACTGTGAGAAGCATCTTTGGACATTGAGAGATATAAAACAGAGTTTAAGGATATAAAATATGGATGACTAATTTGCTCTGGTGTCTAATCCACACCTTGCCATAAATCTTTTTACTAGTTCACAGAACTCTTGCTCATGCTTTATATTTACTCCGGTCTTATGCAAACGCACTCAAAAAGCCGCAAGTTCCTAAAACATGTTCTCCTTTATTGTTTTCTACATCCTTTTTTCAATACTCCTCCTTTTCTCACTCCACCTTCCTCTTCACTTCCTTGTTTACCCTTCGTGCTGTTGTTCTCCTTCATACCATTCATTGACCTCTATGTTTGATCAGGCTGCTGCCAACCCTAAGTCTCTTCCTCATGTTGCCTCTCTCAGAACCTCTCTGCCTGTAAGGCAAAGGAGGATGGCTTTGCACTACTGGCACATTTGACTACCATTTCACTGGAATAATTTGTATCTGTGGCCTTTCTCAGACCCCTGTCTATGTCCATCTGGTTCTCTCTCATCTGGTCCATTCCACTTGCCCATCCACATCGACTGTCACTGCATGCTGCTAAGACTCATATGTGCTAGGCTGCTCAAAGCCTGGAGTCACAGCAAGTCGGTTTACACCATTAATTTTTCCTTTTACTCCTTCTGATGGGTGCTGTGGAAGCAAACTGTGTAGCCTCCCTCCTCTTGCTTGGCAGGCAGCTTCAGCTCTTCCTCTCAGATTTGAGAGGATGAATCTATAAGTAATTTTTATCACTCCTCAACTACCTAATCTTCTTCTTATACACTCCTGTGAGCATAGTGGAATACATCTCAGAGAGAGTCTTCCCTACAGCACTATAACTCTGTCAGACTAGTGTCAAGAGAAAGTGCTTGTGCATCACACTAACACATTTGAATACTGCCTAAGCCCTGCAACATTTACCTGAAAGAGAACGGTTGAGCTTTATTGGCTTTTTTCCTTTTTTTTTTTTTTTTTTGATGTGTTAATCCCCAGTGAACTGGTAACACAAAAACTATTTTTCACTACTCGAGAAAGAGTATAATCTCATATATATAAAAAAAAGGTATAAAGGTTTTCTTCACATAAAAATAATGGAATTTAATATCTTATTTTCGTACCTCTTTGCAGCAGCTGATTAGCAGCAGTTTAATGACACAGTCAGAAGGCAAACAGCTTGCATTGCATGTTTGCTACTCACCAGGAAGCAAAGTGGATGGCAGAGGTGGGTCCAAAGAGGTGGAGGTGAGAGCAGTAATTACGTATAACTTACTTCCATGTGGACCAGCAGATTACTGAGTCAGAGGCAGAGGTGTCTTTTTGTTTTTAAAGTGCTATCTAATGTCAGAAATGCTTCCGATTCAGAGAATGAAGACATAATCAAATGTACATTTAAAATGCAATGAAGTACCATTATTTATAGGATGCTAATTATTGCTGTAAAAGGAAAGGTGGGAAGAGCGATTTTTCCCCTTACCTTTTTTTTTTTATCCTTAGTACTTCATTCTTTCCTCTTAAGAAAATTCTTTGTCACTCCAAATGTTAAATCAATGTCACTGTTGCATTGTTCCTTGTTTTCCCCATAAGAGTGCATATTGCATTACAAGCAGAAGTGCAATTTGATGATAGATGTTTTGCACTGAATTGCTGTATAACACAAATGGACATGCTGTAGCATACATTCAACTGTAATAAAATAGATTCATCATGGTACAAAAAGAATTGTGAGTTTGAAAATTTGTTTTCTTCAAAATATTTAATAGAAAAGACCATATCATTCCTACATATAAATTGATAGAAACAGGATGCAATCACAGTGAATATGTGCACCCATTAATATGACCCAAAAAGGAAGGATCGTGATAAATACGTCTGCAATTTTCACATCTCATAGATAAACTCTATCTGCCAGAAATGAATGCCATTTTCCAACTCTTAAAAAAAAAAAAAAAAAAAAAAAAAAAAAAACAGAAACTATGGTAGGTCCTTGCGTTCAAAGACTGCTCTGCCTAGTGAAGAAATTGGAGTAGTAAATACTCCACAGTTTATATCTAAATCTAATAATAATGATTTAAAAAAAAAAGCACTAGACAATAAGATGTGAAAAAGTAACCCTAAGTAGAGAGACTGCTGTTTTGTACCAAAAGTATGCAGTGAGCTTCAGGAAGACTGAGTTGTATTCTTGATTTGTTTGGACATGATCTGTGCATTCTTAGTGAAATTATATGGAAGCATCTTTAAGTGAAAGATGTATACTTACCTAGATTGCTCTGTGGTTCTAATATGAAAAATGATGTGGAATCATATATTTCAAGTTAGACAAACTTTCAAAATTGTGTGCTCCTCAAAGCAGTCTTCAGTGTGACTACAGAGGAATATGCAAAGCCCATGCTTAGATGATCTTTTGCAAAATACTCAGTCAACTGCTAGCAATTAGCTCTTGGGTTACTGTTATTTTGCACAATCTTCTGCTCTTCCCAAGAAGGTTAATAAGACAGACCACATCCTGTCCAGTCAGTGATGCAAAGTTAAAACCGTGTAATTTATAAACAGATTTTGTGTCTGACGAGTATTTGCACAGATTTGGCCTTCAACTAAACATATTAATAGAAAAAAGTCATCAAGAATTATCAAGAAGAAATATATTATTTTCTAAGAAAACTCTGTATGTTTCTAAAAAAAAAGGATTTGTTTAAAGAAGTATTGTTACAAGGGTCTCTGCTTTCTCTGCTAGACATTATGAGAAAGGTAGAAGGACTGCAGATTCAGCGTAGTGTGACTATCTTGCTCTTCTTAAGTACTAAATGACTGATTCATACATTCACAGCTTTTCCTATCACAACTAAATAATTAGCTACATGTATTTTTGAATAGACTGAAAATAGAATAACCAAGGTAGTGAAGTTCTCAAACACTTTCTTTTTTTTTTTTTTAACTGGGAACAGGTTAAGTGAAGTGACTGTGACATGTAACTTTGAACTGCTCTACCTTTCAAAGTAAATATGATAATGTAATGATCATATCAGACTCATCATATAGCATACAATGAGAAAAATCTCTCACAAAAAAAAAAATATAGCTATTGGAAACTGCTGATTCCTTCATTATTATAGAAGATGTGGAAATGATTCTTCTGATTGCTTACTCTTTTCTTGTAATACAAACTCTTGTAGAATTGCAATAAGCTTATGCAGTAGCATATGTGTTAAATCCTAATTATAAAGGGTGTGGTATAAAAATAAGATGTACAGTGAGAGATATAAAGGCTTTCAAATAATAAAAAAAAAGACCTTAGAATACAGCTTGCTGTGATTTCAAATGGCAGACACACATCCTTTTTAACTTTATACTAGAAAGTTGTCTTTGTACAAATTTACCCTTCTCATTTTGCCTCTTATATTTCAAAACTAAAATATCTACGTTTCAAACAGCCTAGCAAAGATTAAATAAGTGCCTGTCCACAACTTTATCCAACACTAAAAGTCTATTTAGATGGGGCTCTACTCCTATGACTGGGCTACTGTTTCCCCCGCCTACTGCAGTGCATCTCTCTGTCTCTCTCTTGTTCCTGGAAGAGAGCCTTTAACACAATCTTGCTCAGTATAAACCTGTCTGAAGTTGGTTTTGTACGTTCATTTTTCAATCAGAGCAAGAGGACACCTTGATTATCACAAGTCCAGCTGCTCAGGGCATTTGTAAGCTATGTGGGGTCAGACCAGAGTTTCAGCTGTCACCTTTTGGCAACCTCTATTCAGATGGGAACTGCAAGTAAAACCTGTCAGTTTACTTAACCAAGACATTTCACTTGCACCTAAGCTTTGTAACTTGTGTTCCTAAAGTAAGTGGGAGCCTTCACTGTATGGAAAGTCAGACACTTCGAAAGAGAAAGATAATCTCTGCCCCATTAAGTTGCATAATCTTTTGTGGAGGCCTGGCTTCTGAATGAAAATGAAGGAAGGGTGGGGGTCACCCCAGGAGACTACCCCTGAGACACTGATTCTTCTCACCTAAATACAAATATAGAAAAACAGAAACAATTTATAGTGTCTTAAAGCAGATATCCAAAATAGGCCAGATGAATCATAGACTGAAATGGCCAGTACCTCTCCACTGTTGAAGGCAGTTGAGGGTGATAAACTCAGATGTAAATGTCAACATGTAGGCATCAACATTTAACCTGATGAATATCATCTTGAACTCATTAGGTAGAAGCCTAACATAAGAGGACCAAATGTTCCTGCAAAAGCCTTTAAAATCACATGTCTCTGTCTGGGAATAGTGTATATTACCTTCTAAAAGAAATGATGTACTAGAAACTTAAATTAAAGCATTAGTAAAGTGTCTAAGTAAGGTGAACTACATTTCATTCAATATTTTCTATACTAAACTAACATTTTAGTGAGCTCAGCAAGTGTCTTGTCTTTAATGTTAATGTCTTTGCCTCCGTTTCAGAGCAGCATAAGCCTAATAAGAAAATTCTAATCTATAGTTTTCTAGAGAAAGTCTGAGGTTTTGGAAAATTTAGAACTCCATTTTTTTTTTTCATACATTTTTAGATGGACATTGTTACTGGGAGAGCCACATTTTCTATGTTCTTTTATAAGCAACATAAGGGATATTTGCATTCTATTTTTATTACATTATTTTTATCCATTTTAAAAAGAAGAACCACCAAAAACAATTGGATTAGGAATTTAATGCTCATTTGAGCCCATAAAAACATTCACTGGGGAAAAAAGTCTGCAAAAAGGTGGCCAGGGAGACAGAACAAGGAGGGCATGAAAGTGCTGTGCTGAATCCAGACACAAGAATTTGTTTCAGGTCTGGAAAAAATAAGAATAAAGGTGTGTTTGTAGGAAATTATTTTAACAAAAATCAGTGGAAGATCATATGGAAAAGAGAAGGAATATTTATTTTAAACAAATGGTTTTCTGTCACTCACATCGACTTTCTCTCAGGTTTTACTCCTTTATGCTCTCCCAGCATGTTCAAGTATATGCATATCTACATGTTCTTGTGTGTAACACAAGGCATAAAGTATGCTAAATACTAAGGCCTCATCACTTTTCTGAGCCATTCCTGATTGACAGAAATGAACTGGTCTTTCAATAGGCATTTCACACCGTTAGGTGTCTTTTCCTTGTAATCTTGCTTTCTCCTCCATAAAGGCTGAAAAAAAAAAATGTTTTCCTTATTTTGAGGTATCATTATAGCTACATTCTCCTTTTGAGCCAGAAGCTATTCATTTGGGATAACAGGAGGGCAAATGTCATGTACAACACAATATGCTCTTGTTGCCTTTCTCCTGTTATCAAAGAGCAGGTCTGCAGGTGATGAGTTATCTGTACTGTGACTTTATTGGACTGTTGGGTGTTTGGTCTTACAGTCCTCAGTGCTTTCACTCATATGTATTTCCACTCTTCCTGCATTCAGACTGGTCTTCATGTTTGTTAGAGCATGTTTTGCGCAATAACATGCTTGATTTCATATTCATTTATTAATATCCTTTAATATGAGACTAGGACAAAACAAAACAAAAGTAGCGTCATGTTATAGCAAAAGAAACCAGAAATGTCATTTCCAGGGATAATATTCCTAAATGTCCTATTTTTTCATTGAATGAACCATGCTTGCCCCAGTACAGACTAAAATTGATGTGGGACCTAAACAAACATAGAAAATTGAATTCGTCCTCATAAATTCCTGTTCAGTGTAACCTCAGGCACACTTTTTTATTTGATATGGTGATTTAGATGTAGCTTGCTTAAAAAACAACTTTTGTCAGATGTATCTCTTCCTCTCTCTCTCTCTCTTTCTCTCTCTCTCTCTCTCACACACACACACACACACACACACACATATTTTTTCTGAAAGACAAAGGAGGAACTTTTTTGTTTGTTTATTTGTTTGTTTTTACCTGTGGTATGCTTTACAATTTTTCCTCAATATTATAGTTCTTATCAAAGTTTCTGTAAGACTGATTTGGCAGTTGTCAAGATGCAGTCAGAGGTGAGAGTCATGCTAGGAAAATACTTAAGCGCAGGTGACAGACTGCATGGCAGCAGCAGCATAACATTTTATCTGGAGATACAGTCAATGTGGGCAGTAGCACATTGCATTTGAAACATACTGGTGGATGGCTGTGGTAAGTGCAGCAATACACAAATGTTTGACAGGAGAATGACAGGGAAAATCTGACTAAGGAAAAAAATCATGCAATGGAAACAACAAAGAAACCCACAAGTTCTGTACCTTGAGATCCATTTCATTCCACATTGAATAAATTGTATATATACTTTATACATAAAATATTACCAAATTATTAAAACATAGATTATGTCCGTCAGCTGAGCATTTTGATTTCATCTGATCCCAGTCTTGAAAAGGCCTCATTCTTCCCATCCTTTTACACGACCTTCTCTCCATGATTGATTCCACTGGAATCACTGACTTGATTAAAAGTGCCAGGATTAGGTACTTATTTGGCAGAATCAAAACTGAGTATCAATCATTACTTTAGGTTGAGGTTTTTCTTAAATTTTATATAATTTCTATTTTGCCCATAATTACAAGCAGCAGAAAAAATAAAAATAATACTGAAGTACTCTGAGACTCTTCCAGAAAGTTAAATGTTTTCTATTCAAGACAGGGTATTAATATTTTATTTATACAGTGAATGGTATATTGTTTCAAGAGACTCAAGAAGGAAGAAAAGATACACAAAAGATACAGTGGCTCACTGAGACCTATCACTGGCTAATTATAGTTTTACTTATGTCTCTGTCACAGTAACTGAGTTACTACAAACCACAGAAGATTTAGCAGAAGCATGTTGGTGTTCTGCAACCACATCTCCCCCCATAGCTGGTAGAATTTTGGACAAAAACATTCTAGCCATTCTCGAATGCATACAGAGAGAGCAAAAAGATGAATCTGCTAATAGGTTTTTATTTTTCTTCACAGTATCCTGAATTCCTGTCATTTATTCAAAGTAATATTGTTATACCTGTTTTAGGTATAGAGAAAAAAAATATAAACAGAAAAGCTTTTCTCTTAGGGATGATTTGCTTCTGTATCTGTGTTCTTAATATATTCTTACATTTGATTATAAACTGGGCAGATACTTAGCAAATGTATATCAATACAGTTTAAATTGAATTGAATAAAATGGCACTGCTTATATATCTTCTATATGTTTGAAAATTTGGGCACTGTGCTAGAGCCAGAAACATTCCTTTTGATGTCCAGAAAATGACTTCAAGCTGTGGGTACTACATTTATCTGCATGACTGTCTTTTACAGCATGATTCTCTTTTAGAGCTTGCATATGTTTCATTCTTTTCAGCCTTGGTATGAGTAGGCAATGTACTCTAATTCTTCATTTTCCTGACCGGTTGCATATCCCCTTCAGCAAGGAAAGATCTCTGGAAACACCTCATGCTGCTAGGGAGGTTGTGAAGTATGGTGGTACCTCCAGGACATGTTTTACCAGTACAGAGCTATGGTTTATAGCTAGTTATGTGGGAAAATATATGAAACAATACAGGAACCTCACAGGAGGAACAAGTTGAGTGCATCACATGGCCACACCAGCAGAAGATGCATAGCAAAACAGTGTGGCCCCCAGGAGACCCCCAGCAAAAGGAAATAATGAGACAGCAGCTCTCTGCACAATGCAAACTTAGATAATGATTTTTAACCATATCTCTGGCTCTCAAAAGAGGTTCCATTATAGTAAAATTTAGTAGGAATTTTAGTTAACTGCCTTGACAGAGTTAATTATACTAAATTTGTCTACAGGACAGGATGTTAAAGAGGCTGAAGTTTCTTTAACTATTCAAAAAGTTTTAGCATTTTCAGGAAGTTTGTACTATTGGTAAGACCAAATTAATGGTTGGCAGAAGAATGGCTCTTGTTTTTTTATTACCTCAGAGTTCCTTTTTTTTTTTTTTTTTTTTTTTTTTTGCAATTTGTTGGCAGTTTGAAGGCAATCTGAAAAGAAAAAAAGTGTTTACTTTCAGGATCAATGGAAAGAGAAGGATATGAGTGAAATGGAAGGTGAGAAAGTGAGAAAGATGGTTTAAAACTATAGTAGAAGAAAATTTAAATAACTGAAATCAACTAAAAATTATAATTTAAAAATTACAGTTAAGGCAGAAATGGGAAAAGGAAGAAAATTAAAGCAGTAAGTAAAATGAGAGCTAAAACTTGTAGAACACTGAAGAGGCCACAAAAGAAAAAATGTAGAACCTGTCTCAGGGTGAATTAGAGGAAAATTACGTATAAATATATCAGGAAAGAGACAAAACCTATTATATTTCTTCTAAAGTGGAAATATCAGACTTTTCAACTATAAAATTAGCAAAAGAGAACTGGTTAATAAATATTGCTTTTCAATCTTTTACATTACATGAAATAGACAATACTAGACAAAACAACATGAGGCTGAAAATTCATGGCTTGATTCATTACATTAGTCTTCTTTAAGTAGTTTTTAAAATCAATCAGCATGGGATTATGAACAATACATTGCATTAGCTATCTTTTTTTTCCCCGAAATTACAAATGTGAATGCTAGTAATAATAAATTCCCAGTATAATTTGATTTCAGAAGTCTTCCAATTATTTTTAGGAAATGAGAATAAAAAGCAAAGCAAAAGTGAAATAAAATAGGCCATGACACATGTTACTTTGATTACACCTGGCTAACTGAATGTTTAAGTGGATGTTTCTAGTAGAGTCCTAAAGGTAATATGCTCTTAGCCTACATCCATTCTAATATTTTTTATTGATGATTAACACTGAACTTTGTGATCAAGGAGCACATATAGGTTTCAAATGCATTGAATTCACAGAAATTTATTCTATTCATTTCCCCCCATCCTCATGAAGTTTCTTGACTTTATGCATCAGTATTTTTCATTAAAATTGTCTTTATGTAGCAGGGCTGTTAATGCAAGTTAGCCTTAAAAAAAAAAAAAAAAAAAAAAAAAGTGAGAGATTAAGCCTTTTTTCATCCCTAAAGTTTAAGCACAATCCCCTTTTCATTTCTTTAGTAACTTCTTTTCCCTTGCAGTTCCTTATGGGCATCAAATTTTGTTCAGACTTGCTTATCATTCGAATCCTCAGCAATATACTTACTATATAACCCTTCTTCAAAAAATATTGTATCACTACAAACTTAGTGGACCGATGTAAAAGAGTAAAAATTTATTTTAGATTTTGAATTTTGGTTGATTTCTTTAGATTTTTAGACTGAAAATGGTAATTTGGGGTGTGACAGTGTGCTCATGTTTTCCTTTTGTCATGGCAAAATTTGTTTCTTATTTTATTATTCTTATTCTTAGACTTTCATTTTTATTAAGTATAATTGGAGGAACTTGAAAAATGTATAGCTACATATAGAATTTTTAGAACCCCCTCTTTTTTTGATATCTCAACTGTCTTATCATTCTTGGGTGGCCTCATTTCTTCTTTCCTCATCCTTTAAGTTTTCCCACTACCATCTAAGTATCCTGTCAGTCAAATTATTCCTTTTCCTACAACATATTTGAAAGTCTCTGTTTCAGCTTGACAAGAAGTAGAAGCATTTCTGAAGGCTATTAGAATAGGCTAAGTTGCCTAGAAACTCAAGATTTGAGTTTACCTCAGTCTATGAAGCAATTCATGATTCTATGCCTCATTTCTACTTTGCTCATTTCATCGCAATTTTAGATAGGGAAAGATGCGTGAAGGAGCCAATAATATATAATAAAATATAGTAATACAATAATAAAATAATATATAATTTTGTAATAGGCAGTGGTTCAGTCAGTTAACTTGAGTCTTCTCTTGATGTATTAAAAGCTAACAATAGACAAAGAAAAAATTTGTTTCTTTTACTTTTCTGACTCTGAGTAGGTAAAGGAAAAGGTGACTACTAGAGAGGTAAAGGAAAAGGTGACTACTAGAGAAGTATTAAGCATGGATAATTTGGATGACATTCATTATATTGTGCTCACTGTGTTTTGGGAGCATACACAGAGGACAGTTATTATAATTATGTCTTCAAGATGTTAGAGACCGGCATGGTGTTTCTCTAATACTGTGACTTTCTTCAGCTTAGGTGGACTCTGAAGATTTCATCCCATATGTTTTATCTGGTATTTAATTCATGTGAAATGTGAGTGTACATTAAAATGCTTTGAAATGAAAACTGCCGCTTTTGACACCTAGCTTGCATCTGTGAAGCTGACTGTACAAGGAGGACACAATGCAGTTTGAAAGTCAATCTGTGTTATGGTACCTCCAGGCATTTCTGTAGTAGCATAGGACATTATGGTTGGCTTTCATTACATTTTATTTTTATGTGTGTTCACTGAGAACTGCACTTTACATTCAGTTGCCTTTATATGAAAAGTTTGATTAATCTCTTTGCAGCTTTCTGTATGTTTCTGTTTCATTGATGGACTTTTTTTTTTTTTTTGGTTCATTTATAGGTTCTACTAGATATTAATCAAAAACTGTATAACCTGACAGGGAAAATTCCTTACTGGAGTAACTTCAAAACACGAGAGCAATAAAATCCTAAATGAATTACATTTCTTATATGTACTATGATATATCTATTGGTATAGGTATTTACTGGTAATTGAAAACTGTAATGAAAATACATAAATGGACACCTTTAACACTTCTAGCACAGATTTATCTTAACTTGACTATTACAGTAGACAGTATCTGTATTTATTATGTGAATAAGTGTCAATTGCAATAGGCTGCCTTCTTACATACCTGTTAAAATACATTTATATATAGAGAGAGATTTTAAAAATTCATAAATAATAAAACAAAGCATTTAATTTGGAACTCTTTCTGTTTGCCAGCTGCTTTACATAATGTGCATTATTTTTCAGGATACATATTTACCCAATGCATCAGAGGGACTGAATTTAGGTAAACAAAGCACTACATGTTTTGAAAATCATATTAGCTAAGTTAGTGGAATAATTTTCTGAGCCTCTGTAGCTATAAAATAAGTATATTATTAGATATAACAGTATTGAATTTAGAAGAAAATATGCAACATATATATACATATATGTGCACTTACACATATTATTTAAACTGCTAAATGGAACATATGGCTGAATATCAGCAAATCTGTTCATTTGTGATAAAGGATTATAGCATTAGAAAAAGTTAAACATTTTTAAATATAATAAAAAATCTGACTGGAATACCAAAGTTAAAACTTTCTGATTCTGGTATTGAAGTCTATTAAGTTACTGCTAACCCCGCTGAATCAGGTGGGAGTTACTCTTTATTAATACCGATTAGTCCTAGGTCCTTTGCCATTAGGTATTGATAGCATTCTCTTCTGAAGTAGCGAGGGAAATGATGGACAGCCTTGGAATCAGCTTTGAGTAGACATGTTTTTCTTTCTTTGCATACGAAATCCTCAGTTAATTTCATATGTATATAAATCTATTTAACAGTATAGAGAGATTAAAATAGATTATCTAATTTAAATATATTTATATATAATTTAAATATATTTAAATTAGATTAATGTAATCTGTGTTTCCTAGGGCATTATATTTATTTAGATATTAATAGATTTAAAACAGCAAAAGCATTACTGAGCCACAACAACCAAAAGAAAAGCTGTGAATCTTGATTGTCTATACAAATACTAATCTCCCATTCCTTTTTCATATTTGAACTGAGTAATGGAATTGAAATGCTATTGATATCTTCATGCACATACCAGCCCGGAGTAGAAAAGTTGTCTGTTCCCATGCTCTTACAATTTGCAAAGTATTTGTTGTTGCAAGTGTTATTTTTTTCTAGTAAAGAGAACTCCTTATCCCTCATTACTAGTCAGCATCTGTCACAGACTATGGATTTCAAACTTAGAGCAATACATCTCTTCACAAAAGCTTTCTCCAAAAATCGTGAAACAGCTTATTTTGTCATTAACCTCAAATGACATTATACATGACTGCGTTTACACCTTTTGTTCCACTGAAGTTCATTTCAAAATTCAGTATTGCAAACTTGTTTTATGCCATTTTTTTTCCCATTAAAAGTGCTGATTTCAGCTACTGGTAAACCATAAACCAAAAAATGAAGTTAAACTCATAATATTTCCTCTCCAAATACCATTGTAAAAGTATGAGGGAAATGCTTTGTTTGATTCACCTCAGAGTCTGTTTATGGGAAAAAGATTCTGGGGAATTTGTTGTTTTAATCAAATCAAGCACTCAAGCTGAGCTAGAGAAGGTAGGCTGGGCAACTGTCATTAGTGGCATCACAGACTGCAGGGTTAACTGTGTTATATTGAGGAAAAAGATGCTAATTGAATTCTGGTACTGCAACTTAAGGATTCCTAATGTTAGTTTAACATCTCTAAATGAATATATTCCAAAAGTTTTACTTCTGAAAAGGATTTGAAGACCCCCACACTGAAATTAGGAAAATAAGGACTATTATCAGCAGAAGTAGAAATAATATACAATAATATTGTTTGAACATCACTTTCATTTCTGAGTGAAAATGAGGAACTGAAATAAAGTGTTTAGGGGACAAATGTTAAAAACAACATAAATTGGCAACCAAATACTGTCATCTCAAGCATTTTGCACCCTTAAGTAGAAGCATGAGTTAGAGAGCAGTAACCAGCATTTTCCAAGAGGCAGTACCCTTATTAAAATTTGAAATCTTAGGATACTTACAGAAGACAATAGTTTCAATGAGGAAAAAAAAAAAAAAAAAGCATATTCTCAGGAAACGCTTTCTGGAAAAGTCGAGATAGGAAAGATCTGATTTACAACACAGTTTATAACTCTAACGACACTTCTGCATTGCTCTTAGAACCTTTGTATCATATCCTTTTTTTTTTTTTTTTTGAAAGCATTATACATTGCATTTTTTTGTTGCTGTTGTTTCCCCTTTCCCCTTAATATAAAGAACATATCTGTGCCAAATTAGTGTCTTCCACAAGAGAAAGGTGATTTGATCTTTTGTTGATGGTTTTTGACTTTTAAACAAATGTTTTTTAGTTTTACCATCTGCCACTTTTGGAATATTTACAGCTTGAAACTAAAGAATTCTATTAAATATTTCATACAAAACAAAACTTGCAATAACTGTTATGTGTAACTGCCAAAATATAACATAAAAGAGAATAGTATGGAACATTAAAATAAGGTAGGTTATAAAAACTACTTTTTAGAGTCTGAATAAGCACATTTGGATATTTTATGGACAAAATGGTGCTACCTGTCTTGACACTTGAGATTCATCCTTGGGTTGCAAAAAAGAAAAAAGGAAGATCTCTGAATGTCATTAATTCACCCAGACAGCTCATTTTGTAAATTAAAGAACCAAAAAGCCAGATATAATACGTATATAAATGCAATTATAATTCTTTCTTAAAATTTACTGGATGTATGCATGTTACACTAACCCAACAGTACATAAGCCAGGATAATACCTCCTTAAGTAAACATTTGTGCTTTAATATTTAAGTACTTCATCTCTGTGCCTCTATAACACTTGACTCAGAGCACATAAGAGTCAGATCCTGCACCACCCATGCACATTTGGGGCTTTTGGTCTCAGACTGCCCTAAGGGTTTTTGCAATAGGCTGTCAATTCATTCTAGCTTTCCAGTGAGGAGGTATGAAGGATTTCCATTCTGCACCTGGAGAAATGAGACACTGCAGAGTGTGTCTATATACAAACATATATTTTATATATATTTATATACACACACACATATATATGTGTGGTATGCTGTTACTCAGGGAATTGCCTGAGCAGAATACTTCACACCCAGCTTTATGCCTCTAGAAGATAGTTTTGTAAGTCTAAGCTAATCACTGTAGACTCTGTAGTCAAAGGAATGAGTTAGACATTTCCAAAAAATGAGTCATCTCCCTAGGTGACTAGCGGTACACCACTAAAGCTAAACGAGGTGATTCTGCCTCTGTACATGAGCAGGTTAAGTGTGCAGCTGTTGGATACAGGATATACCACAATCACCTTATTTTCTGAAGAAATTAATGACTCCCATTAGCCTATACAAGTATCTGAATCCTGTAGTAGGTGTTAGGAAAGTTCTAATGACATTGACCAGATAGATAGAGAATTTAGGGAGCAGGACATCAAGTTTCTGAATCCCTGCCAAGGTAAATATAACCATTCATAGCCATAAATATAACAAGCCTAAGCAGTAAGCTGACTAGACAGAATGTACTGACCTATGCCAATAGGTAGTTTTGGCTTTTAGGAACTCTAAAAGTAAAGTTAATAGCATCTGTTGTGTATGAGTGCTTCTACAGTGAAGTGGCCGCAAGATCACAACTTCAAACAGTCTTTTTTCTGATACCTAGACTTATGTGATATGCCATAGATCACAAGAGCAATTCATGGCAGAGAAAGGACTTGACCCAAGGCTTCAAATCCTGAACTAATATCTGAATTGCACTATAAATCAGTCTTTCTTTTTGACAGTTCACTATGTGAGAATGTAATTTGTTTCTAAGCAAAATACGTTCCAGATGGTTTGCATTTGTAACCGTGTTTGAGGAAGAATTATGAATGTACTTGTTTGGCTTCCATGTTAGAATTACATGATGAAATACTTGCCATTTATGAGTGTCTGGACCTAATATTTACATACGATTTTCACCTTCTGGAGTCAAATTCATGCCTATTTTTCACTGTAGTTTCCCTTAATAGAAATTGTGTTGTGTAGGCTGAGACAGAATGATTTTTTACTAGTAACAAAGCCTTTGAAACTGAGTTTCTCCACATCCCAGGTTTTTGTAACTACTAAAATGCTAAAAGAAGTGAGATGCCACTGAATCTTTCAAAATGTGATTATTTGTGTGAAATAAGCTCAAAGCACTGAACTGAGTATATGAGGGAAGAAAAGTGAAGGAAAAAGAACCCATTTTAAATTTTTTTTCTGAAAAATATATAATGTATCCCTAACTATATAATATATTTCTAATTAAATGATTCAGCTAGCTTTATTAAGTGAGAGAGCAGTCTGTGAAAAGAACTCTCTGCTCTTTGAGATAGACCATATTTTTGAATCAGTTCCTCCAGAACATTCCGTGATTTGGAAGACCGTAGCGTGCCAAAACATTCTGAAACCCAGGGCTCTGCACCTTCTCATACGACTATCTTCTACCGTGTTCATGGTTCACAGAGTTCGATTTGGGCTTCAACTAGGAAATAGCCTGTAGCACATTCTGCCGATAAGCTTTTCCTTTGAAATTCAGGCAAAATTTCTATTTTACAAGAAAATAATTAGTGTTTAATTAAGTTAGTATTTAATAAAGTAAGCTAGTTTAATGTGCCGAGGTGTTTTATTTTGAACTTTATTTGTTATCATTTTGAAGTATGTTGTCTTGAAAAATAATTGGTTTTCTTTGCTTGTTCTTTTTTTGTTACTGTTATACAACTGCTTTACAAGGTAAGAACAGTTTGTTTCCTTCTCTGCTTTATCTCAGTTTAGTATTTCTTAATAGAGAGTTCATTGTTTCTGAACTCCTGTTCATAAGGTCAATCAAAGACTTCTGGATGAAATCAGAAGCTTTTATTTTTAACATGATGCAAATGAGGAGGGACAGGAAAGGTTGGAAGACATGTTGAATAAAAATGCCATTTTTTTCAACGATTATATATAGCCATAATTAAAGACAGTAATTTTCAAATTGATGAAGGAAAATACAAAAAGCATTTCTATACAAAATTCACAGAGAATTCATTGCAATGAGATGTCATTGACTCTGAACTTTCAAAAAAAATGGACAGTGAAATTTAAAGTATTGCCTCAGAAAAAAGAGCAAAACCTCCAAACCTGTATTTTTGTTAAAGAAAAAAATCATCTTTCATAAGGCAAGATCAGAAGGCAAAATAGTGATTTTATAATTATCTAGCTATCTGCCATGTTCTTAACTTTTGTCTTCCTCTAAAGCATCTTCCTTTACCATCTTTGCGCCTACATCTGCTCAGGCAGTGGAAACATTGCTTCACGAAGAATGTCCTTCTTACTCTTTTTATTGTTTAATTATACAGTAGTCCTCTTAGGACAAAGTGACCCTTATTATAGTGATTGTATAATCCTGACTTTGATTGAAATGTCTGGCTGTTATGACATGTGGCTGTAGTAACATCTCTTTTTATCTTTTAAAAATTATTTTCATATTTATTCTATCAGTGATGTCTGAGACCATTAAAAAAGAATTTACATTCAGGCAACTTTCATTCACTTGTGCTCTGCATAGCAGTAAATTTTGCTCTTTAAATACAGAACAGTTAAAATCTATACAATTAAACAAAGGTCTATGTATAGCAGTTGAGGCACCAAATTAGCGAAGCATAAGTACTAGAAACAATCCACAAATCTACTATTTCCAAAGAGTAAATAAGGCCCTTGAAGTAAAGTGCTTTCCATGCTATAACTAAAGATATAGCAATTATGTTGTACGTTAATAATATAACCAATAACAGGAAACTTTTATTTTTCAGGTCATTTTAAAAGAAGAAACTGCATACTAGTTTGTCACAGTATTTCTGATATAAACTTTCTCTCCTTTGGGGAGATTCTTGATGTGCTGTGACAGGTACCTACATTAGTATTTTGTGTAATGTATTTAGCAGGAAAAATAATCAACTACTCTTATGTCTTCTGGTAATTGCTTAGGCTCAAGCAATTACTTGAGCAAGCTTAGGCTTATCCTCAAAGCAGTTAGGTATCATTTTTATTACTTTCTGGCTCGTGTGTTTTTTTTCTCCGAATTTTGCTCATTTAGATTATTCTTCTCATAATGATCCCAGAAGCTGGCACATAGAAAAAATATCACAGTAATCCAGTGACATAGGTTGAAAAGGTAGAAATTGTGATTTTTTTAAGAAAAAACAAACAAAAAAATACAAAAAAACAAAGAAACAAAAAAAAAACCTCTTGGTTCTCTACAGCTGAAGTTTCTCTGCCAACCCCTCTCCACCTTTCCACCCTCACCTAGAAGAAAAGAAAAAAAAAGGAAAAAAAATCAATAAGAGAAGCCAGGGTTAAGATTTTTGAGGGGTTCTACTTTGGGGAGAAGCTATATATTCTGTAGTTTTCTTTATCAGTAAATCTCAAAATTCTTTGAAAATCTCTGTTTTACAAAAAAGGAACTGAGACACCATAATATGACATCATTTTTCTAAGTTCAGAACTGCAGCTGAGCAGGAAATAGAAGCTTAAATCCTACTCTAAGGCAGCTCTTTGACTGAGGCCTGTAGAAACCAGGATTAACCTGTGTGATCTGTTTGTTTGTGGAGTGGAATAAGGTATTTAGGGGAACATTCAAGTTAGTTTAATCTTTCTTAACATTTCAGTATGAAGGAGAAAAGTTCATAATGTGTTTTTAAGAGTCCAGCTGGTTAACTGGATTCTGTGCTACAGAATGATTCCTCCCACCGACATGTGTAGTTGGACACAAAATACCTTGACTGCAGAGCTTTCCCATAGAAAAGAAACAAACAAACAAACAAACAAACATTATCAGTGAAAATAATTTTGTATACTACACACTACTAGTGTGTGATATTCAGGTCTCAAAACTTAGAGGACTTCAAAACAAGTCTCCAATCTTCTGGAGGATTATTCCTGTCGAAAAACATTCTGTGATATGTTATGTTTACTACCTCTTTGTGAAGATGACTGCAAAAGTTAGCTTCTAATCACAACTCCAAATTGGATGGGCAACCACTTGAATATGTGCCTCCCACACTTTATCTTGGTTATTTTTTTGTCATAGTATGCCTACCAAGTTAGGGTCCACTGTATGCATTAAGGTAAGACTATACAGAAAAAAAAATCTGAAAGAGAAGCCAGGATGAAGTTAGAGTAAGACTTTTGTCAGTCTACATGATTATCCCTAATTACTCCTATTTTTTTAGTCCAAACTGGATTCTCATTATATTTCTTAAGGAAAAGTAGACAGCTGTGACCTGAAACAATTGGCTGTTGTGTGTCTTTGGTAGATTGAGTCTAGCACAGAGCTATTTATCTTTTCCAGTCATTAAAGGAAAAGATTAAGATTTTTAATTATTAAAAAATTTAGCTTGTATCTCACAGATTTACATCTATTTCCAAAACCATCATTTCAGTCTTCTTCTTAAACAAATTATTAGAGGAAGCTCAGTTTTAGCCAATAGGGAGTGAACAATAATTTAACAGGATTAATAAACATAGATAATATTATATTGTTGCATAATGAAACTGGAGCCTTGAATACGCACTGTGCAAAAATGTTATATAGATTAAATGTATTAATTCAGTGGGTAGATTAGCGCAATATAGCTTGAGCATAAAAGAGTTCAAATAAAAATAGGGTAATCTTGACTGTCACGCAAATTGCAAGAATCTGCAAACCTAGATGTTACTGATAAAATATCTAGTTCTTCATTTTCCAGCCAAAATAATGGAATGAATATCTAAACAGAAATCAGCCTAGCACCATAGCTTTTGGTGGAACTATACTGATCTGTACCAGTGGAAGTCTTCACATGACTGGAGACTTTATTCTCACTCTCTACTCTTGTGACTTTTTTCAGTTAGTACAGCTTTAACCTATAAAGTGCTTTGTTATGAGGTAAGTATGTGATATTAATCAACTAGATTTGCATCAGAAAGATGCATTTCATGATTTGTTTATGCAAATAACCCGAGAAGTGAACACTCCAAGGGCAAACAGTAAGTGATATTTGATTGGAGCTATTGGTGCTATTAAAATTGACGTGAAATGCTGCCTAATAAAATAATGTCATGTGACTTCTAGTGCTAGATTAATCAAAAAGGATAACTTGCCATTGAAATAGGAAAAAGGAAGGAATGGAATTTCTATTAACTGTTTATGAACAAGGTTCACATTTCTATCATACTTAAAAACCAAATTGCAAATAATTGTCCATTATCATTTGATAGTGGCCTGCTATCTAATGAATATATGTGTTCAGAGAATCAGTCCATGATATGAAATTATTTGTTATTAAAGGATGCAGAAAGCAAAAGTGTTTCATTTGAAGATTTGCCTCTGTGATTTCTTATAGATTGTGGTGGTCAGCAAAGTAAAAATTCATTAATCCACTGACTGTGTCTCAGGTACTCTTGAATAAAAGCCTAAATTCTCTGGAAAAGATGCAAAAAATGTTTTTTTTCTTCAACTTTTGTCAATCTGAGGAAGACATTTACTCCTCATTATCCTCCTCATTTCCTTTGAGGTTCTACAGTCGCTGGACCTCTGAACAGATTTTTGTTAAACCTCTATATGCATCATTTTGTTTCATGAGATAAAGATCTGTCTGCTCCAGCTTAGTTATGATGCTCAATATAATAGTGACTACTGACTGTAGGACAATTCTGTCTATTTTGTTTCATTTTTGCATGTGAGAAAATGATAACAGTATAGGCCTTTGTTCAGTCACAAAAGGCTGCTTCTTTCTCTGAGGTCTAAAGTGTTATGATTGTCAAGAAAAACCTCTAAGTCCCTTTCTTATAGGATGATTTTGCTCCTCATTTTGCCACTCAGTTCCTCTCAATCATCATTATGCTGCTAACTGCTATACGTAGGCCTATTGCTCTTCTGCTATAGAGTAGCAGCAACAGGGACAATGACAGTAAGTGTCACTTATCTCTATAAATTATTTAAGCAAACTAAACCCTATGAAGAAATACAGATATTGAGAAATTATTAATATTGCAGCAGTTCTTTCCTTATTTTTACTGATTCACTCTAACTGCCTTACAATACTTGGTGATGCAAATAAGTTGTAGTTTAAATCAAGCCAGATGGAGTTATAGCCACTTTGCCTCAAGGAAGCACTGTGCAACATATAAAATACTCTAAGACATCAAATCTATTGTTTGTAATGGGGAAAAATAGCTATTTAGGAACATCAGCATTGTCATCTTAGATTAGATCCAAGTTTCATCTAATTACGTGTCCTATGACCAACATCAGACTCTTCAGAAGTGTGAAAATTTAAAGCATCATTGCTTTTTTGCTATCTTGAAAGTTAGGAATAGGCCAGAATTTCTGAGAAGCAGCTCTGATGCTATTGTCCCCAGATATATATCAGGCTTCATTGATCAATCTTTGATGTTTGTCACCTCTGCAGTAGAGGACAGGACAGAGCCTAAGAAACAGGGCGTGTTTTCTCTACATCTGCTCTTAGCTAGGGCAGCCAGAGACATCCTTAGTCCTGGAAGCTGCCACCCCAAAGCAAAGCAGAATGCACTGCTGTGGGCTGGCTTCAAATGCTCAAGAAACATCCACCGTGTCCCTACAACTTGTACTGTAGTGGAGACAAGTGTTGTCAGATGGCTGAAATGGCTAAGTTACCTACTTGAGATTACCTAAGATATTTCTATCACCAGCTGCTATGCTTGTCCGTTTGGAAATAAATGTTTCATGCTCAAGTGGCAGAGTGCTCCGTGTCTGCATCACAACACCCTCAAAAGGACTGTTCAATGTGCAATGTTATACTCCACCATATCCATAACATACTCCACCAATAATGAACATAATGAACTGCTCTGAATATTGAAACATTAGCATGCTTTGCTGCTTCTCGCTGTCTACTAGTATAACCTTCCTACAGACAGGTACCAATAAGACTGATATCTAATTAACTAATACTAACTACCTAACTATTATAGTGCCTAGATGAATGAATTCCCTTTCATTATCCCCATTAGCCTCATCTGTCTTTAGTAACTGACCTACTGGCAGCTCAAATTCTCACATCAGTTATTATTATTTATAAAATTACATAAATTATTTTTAACAATTATTATATTATTAACATTCCAAAATATCCCCAAAAATATACAGATATATGATCCTTTTAGTAGTCAGTTAAATATTTCACTCGCACGGGATTCTGTGGAGACAAGTTCTGCACCTTTTTTATATATTATGATAGAAATTTCCCTGTACTTCGTGTTCTAATAGAGAACATCTCATTACAGAGAGAACAAGAGCTTTAAATGTAAACTCTCTATAACATTTATTGTTTTATATATTATTATTATTATTGTTATCATTTAATCTGAGAAGAAAAACAATTGCAGTTCTCTCCATCTTGTTTCATTTCCCTCCATCCTCAGCATAGTTCAGCTTTCTCCTTGTTTTAAACATACTCTGAAATGAGATGCCAGTATAGTAATATAATACATCTTTGTAATTTCTATACATGACACTAAGATTTGTGGCTTAATTCTTCAGTCTGGTTGCTTACGCGACCTTTCATCTTTGCTTTTTAAGACCTCTATGCACTGAATGGGTTTCCTTTGACCTATCTGAAGAGACATTAAATTTAAAAAAAAGTCTTCTCTAGCTAAAATTCATAGAGTATCTTAAAAAAGAGTGTCTATTCAATAAAACATGTAGATGTAATTTCATCTATGTATAGATGTAATTACATCTATGTAGATGTAATGTCATCTATCTATTGCATAATTTTAATTATATTCATTATTTCTGTCATTCTTCAGTATCTCTCATATAGAACTCTTGATATGAATAGCCATTTCTTGTTACCTGCTGTATATTATTGGCACACATTCAAGGTGCAGCATAAATAAAAAAAGTTTAGAGGCTTAGATTGAGTCCCATGTTAATTTATATCATAAAGGATTGCCTTAATTTTATCATTAATTGACACTGTTACAACTCCCTTTTTAAAAGGATGATTTGCCTATTGAATTTGATGAACATGTCAACATAGCTTTAAGAAATGGTTCAAATTTTGTTCCAGAAAATGGCCATATGAAATGGCACCCTCCTGAAAGATTCATGTAAGGTATGCAATTCTTTAAAAATTGTTTCAAAAGATAGGATACTTCTAAAACAATTATTCATTATCCCAAGTACTAGAATTGGTTAATTTCTCTTAGATTTCCTAATATTGTCTTCCCACTTGTATATTTTAATAACAAAAATATTTTTCTGTGTGTTCAGATTAATTTTTGATTTAAAAATCATTGTGGTTTACTAATATTTAGGAAATTTATTCTAATATTTCCATATAACATTTTTAACAATGTGTTTGGTAGTGCAGATAGTTGTCTTCCACCTTTTTTTTTTTTTTGGAGGTAGAATCATTAATGATTAATGATTAATGATTAATGATACTTGCAACTATTTAACACTTTGACATATTCACACCTGGATTTAAAGCCCTTCTTGAAATCTGATAGAATTACTCTTTTCCTAAAATAATTTCCAGTAAACCAACTGAAAATCATAAAAATAATACTTAAATGGGACTTTATAGGATCTCATTGTTGTTAGTTTCAATTTATACTTGAAAGAATATATCTGCCTTTTACAATTACTATTATGCCTTTTAATCTTTCTCTCTCTAAACTTTTATGTTGTATTTGCACGTATATGCAGAAAGGATGTGTTCAGCTAATAAACTTGATACTCTCTGTTCCCTGGCCAATTTATTATCATTGTTGTTGTTATTTTTATTCCTGTTGTTGTTATTTTTTTTTCAATTGAGTGATTGAACTAAAAAAATCAATTATTCATAGAACCTGAGTCCAGATAGATTAGATGTACTTCATTTCCCTTGTCTAAAAAATTACGTATCAAAAGATATCAGACTAATCAGGCATGAATTACCTTTGTTAAATGTGTGCTGTGTTCCATCCCATTTTCCACATTTCTTTGATTTTATTTTCCCTCTTAGTCCAGAGCCTTCAATGATGTTGATTCATATAACAATGAATCTACACTTATTTTGATTGTTCTTTTCTTCTCTATTAAATATCAACATTATATTTTCTCATTTCAGTTATATGACACCTTTTTCAGTAGCTTCCTAAAACTCTACTGATGAATTGGCAATTTCACATACAGCATGATTCCGAGTATTAGTTCATCTGACTAAGATTTATTTTGTGTTCTTCTTTTTTTTTGCCACCTCTCTCTCTTTTTGTTTTTTTTTTTGTTTGTTTTTGTTTTTGTGTGTGTGTGTGTGTGTGTATCACAAGCTTTCTTTGGAGGTTTAATTATCTTTCTCCATACCACCTATCTCCAATCTTTGCTCTCATCATTAGCATTTTCACTTTGGAGAAAAACAAGTGAAATATTCATTTAGTTTTGAGGCAGGTTATGTATTATCTTTAATGTCAGTCCTTTCTTGCTAGATTGCAGAGACAGAATCAGATTTCACAGATCTAGGAGGAAAAGCTTACATAATCTTTTAATTAATCCTGGCTCCTAAAGTAGGAGTAGGCTAAGGAAATTTATTGATAAAATAAATATAGGAAATTAAATGTGTTTAATGAATAATTCTTAAGAAAGAATCAAATACCATATTGTGAGAATGAAAATATAGGCTGTATGTGAAAATATGCAGTGCGAAGTACTTAAGAAAGTAATTACTACTAAAGATAACAATTTCTGCAACTGCAAGCTTGTCAGGTAGAAACAACTTAGGACAAGGAACAGGTTTTACAACAAAATAATGGATGAGGTGGGGAAGCCATGCACAGTCCCCAAGACTGTGAGAAGGCAAATAGGATTCAAGGATCTAATAAGATCTAATAGAGATGAGAAACTTACTTTAATATTGTATGAGGAGAGGGTGGAAACCACACTAAATAGTGTGCAATATTTTTAGCATGAAATCTAAAATCAAGTTGGAACAGATACATTGTGCACATAAATGAGATCAAAATATTCATGCTGTGAAAAAAAAATATAGAGATCAGTGTAATTTTTGGCTGTGAATAAAGCATGGTCATTTGTTAGAAGATGGAATTAGGGCTATGTACATGGGACAGATGGGCAAATGAAGTAGACACCATGAACAAGCAGTAGTCCATAAACACGTTTTGTCTGAAAATTGTAAGGAAGTTGCTAATTTTCAGGGTGACATTCTGACCCAATTGACAGTAAGAGTTGTGATGGCAGATAGCTGATCAAATTAGAGTTTACCTTACCAAATGTAGACGTACACCAACATCTACATATACATGAAACATCCTACACAGTTTCTGATAGAGGGGATTGTCATTTTAGGACATGATTTAATCATCCTAAAGTAGTTCAAAGCAAGTTAAATAAGATTTCATTTTAAAACTATTTATTTCTCTCTATAATAGGAGCTTTAAGTGACTAGCACCTCCCTATCTTATCTAAAATTAACTCTACTTCAGATATCTGAAGCTGCCTTTTTATTTTCCGAACTTCTGTACATCCAGATATTTATACTGAACTTTTAATTTACTCAGAATATGTAATATTCATTCTTAATTCTACTATTGGTTATTTGGTTCATATTCCTAGCTTTATAATAGTGCTATCAGACAATGTTTTAAAAAGTCAAAATGAAAGGTATCAGGCACACATTAAATGCCCTTCTCTTTGTTTAGGCAAAATAACTCCAAATCACCCCATATCTATTCTTTTTTTTTTTTTTTTCATGCTAGATTTAGATTCATGGCATGCATTGGACACTATTATTGATTGGGATATGTGGGTATCTATAGACAAAGCTGAAATCTGTGGTTTTCTTAGCACTCAACACTGTGCACAAGCACTTCTTAGAGAAAAAAGTTTACTAATCTTTCCTGATACTGTTAGTAACTGGCTCAGTTACTGTCTCCTATTATTCCTATTATTCTAGTTGAACTGTATAGATTTCCAGTCCTCTGGAAATCTAGAAGTATGGCCCAGCTTTAGTTTTATACTCACATGATAGCATTTTTTCTGTATCAATAAAATTAAAATACATATGTGCAACTAAACTACAACCACCATACACCATTACCAGTATTTTCAAAATATGTTTAATTTCAGAGACTATTTTGTATCTTTCCCAAAAGACATCTAGAAATACTATAGAAAGATTTGGCTGCTTCTATGTGATTTTTTTTTTTGGAAAGAATTTTCCCCACTTTGAAATCTGAGGCATAAGTTGCATCATAACCATTTCTCAATAGCTATTCTTATTTAAACAAATGCCAATTTACATCCTTCTGGTGACATAGGAGGGTTCTGAAATGTAGAAAATTGATTTTTAATATGATGAGGCTCTTATATGATACCGATATGTACTGATATGGAGTCATCATCATAGTGCCATTTTCCATATTTTTGCCATCCCTGACAACAGCACCCAGTATTACCTTTCCACTAACTTCAAAGCTCCATTTGCTGACTAATACGTTTATGTCAGGGATTAAAAGCCAGACTTAATGACCTATTAAATCCTTCAGACATCACGTGATCATAACTCTTGTTTTCTCATGTTTTTTGCTTTTGCTTTGATATATAAATTTGGGATTTTTCCTTCTAACTTTGTTAATTTAATTGAGCTTTCTCATTTGAATACATTTATTGAACATCCTGATTGACTGTTAAAATTAAAATTTAAAATAAGATTTAAGGTATGATGATTATAGCGTATCTTACAGTGTAAGGTCTTGTAAGATTAAAGACTCAAAGCATACATGTGTTTTTTCACACCTCATTATTTCAGATTATAACACATGATAGCTAGCTAGTTAGATTTGCAAAATAAAACCAGCAGTGGATTCATGACCTAGAGAAATCAAACCTGTAAATATTTTCAACATTGCACATAATCATGGCTAGGCTTTGCGAACAAAGATATGGGAAGGGCTTTACCCCCGTTTGCTGCAAGTGCACTGATGGCTAAAATGATGGATGTGGGAAAGGCAAATCCGGTTGAAAAAGGCACAGCAGAAGGTTTCCTTGGGCAATATTGGCAAGGCACAGTTCTTTCTGCGTTGTCTTTTCTGTTCGAGATTGATTCTGAGTGTGTTCTCAAAGGAAGCAGCAGTGTTATGGATGATGAGTCTCCATGTCTCTCGATCTGAAGCCAGAGTAGACCATTGATGGTAGTCAATATGGCCAAAGCTGAGGTATTGTTTCAGGGAGTCTTTGTATCTCCTCTTTGGGGCTCCTCTCTTGTGGCAGCCAGTGGCGAGTTCACCATAGAGCACAATCTTAGGGAGGCGGTGATCTTCCATCCTGCAGATGTGCCCTGCCCAGCGCAGCTGCATTCTCAGCAGCATGGCCTCAATACTGGTGACCCCTGCCTGTTCAAGGACAGCCACATTAGTCACATAAACAGTTCAGTGGATGTTTAGGATTGTACGGAGGCAGCGCTGATGGAAGCGTTCGAGGAGTCACAGGTGGTGGAGGCAGATGACCCATGATTCAGACCCATATGAAAGAGTAGGCAGTACAATGGCTCTATTGACACTAATCTTTGTACTTCTCTTTAGGTGTTTATTGCACCAGACTCTTTTATAAAGTTTTCCGAAAGCCCTGTATGCCTTTGCTAACCTGTCGTCTATCTCATTGTCAGTCTTGCCATCCGAGGAAATGATGCTTTCTAGATAGTTGAAATTTTGGACTGACTTGAGCTCTGATTTGCCTATGGTGATGTGAGGATGATGGAAGACTTCCTGAGGTGCAGGTTGGTAGAGAACTTCTGTCTTCTTCAAACTGACTTCCAGCCCAAAAAGCTCAGCAGTCTCTGCAAAGCAGGCTGTTAAGCACTGCAGTGCTGATTCTGTATGAGCAATGAGGGCGATCATCAGCAAAAAGCAGCTCTCAGACAAGGTGATTTAGGATCTTAGTGCGGACCTTCAGATGCCTTATGTTGAATAGGCTTCCATCCTTTTGATATTGGATGTAAATGCCATTTTTTCCATCGAGGTCTGCTGCGGCCCTTTGGAGCATCATGCTGAAGAAGATTGTGAATAGAGATGATGCGAGAATGCAACCTTGTTTCACACCACTGGTTATTGGGAAGGGCTCAGAAAGTGCATCGTCATATCTGACTTGGCCGTGCTGATCCTCATGTAACAGGCTAATCATTTTGAGGAACCAAGATCTACCACAGGCCTTCTCTGCTCACAGTGTCAAAAGCTTTGATGAGGTCAACAAAAGTTATATAGAGTCCTTTGTTCAGTTCCCTGCACTTCTCTTGCAGTTGTCTGAGAACGTATACCATGTCTGTGGTACTCCTGTTGGCTCTGAAACCACATTGGCTTTCAGGTAAGAGTTCTTCTGGAATAGGGGGTATTAATCTGTTCAAAAGTATTCTTGCGAGGATTTTTCCAGTAATAGAGAACAGAATTATACCTCGGTAGTTTGAGCACTCTGACTTTTCTCCTTTCTTCTTGTACAGGGTGATGATGACTGCATCACAGAAATTTGGTGGTAGTTTGCTTTTTTCCCAGCAGTGCACAATGAGTTCATGAAATTTAGCATGGAGCGCTCGGCCTCCATGCTTCCAGACTTCAGGTGCGATTCCATCAACCCCAGCTGCCTTGCCAGTTTTCACCCCCTGTATGGTCTTAAGAGTCTCTGCCATAATAGGAGCTGTATCCAATTCTTTTTCAATGATTGTTGTGTAATGTCCTGAACTGCTGGACCTTGGACTACACGCTTGGCATGGAAGAGAGTCTGGAAATGTTCAGACCATTGATTCAGTATGGAGGTTTTATCTGTGAGAAGCATTTGGCCAACTGTGCTGAGTAGGGAGCTTTGAAGGTGGTAAGTGGGTCCATACACTGCTTTCAGAGGCTCATAGAATCTTCTGTGGTCACCCAAATCTGTGCAGGGCTGAGTCTTTTCTGCTAGGTTGATCCTCCACTTCTGAACGTCTCGAAGTTTCTGTTGGAGCTTACTGCATGCAAAACAAAAGGCAGCTGAGCAAGGTGTGCTTGGTGAGCAGGTCTCTTCTTTGACAACGATTCCTGGATCTTTTGATTGTTTTCATCAAACCAGTCTTTGTTTTACTTGAATGAGAACCCTAAAGATTCTTCGGAAGACTGCAGGATGCTATTTTTAATATGTTGCCAAAGCGCTTCAGGAGAGTGATCTATGGGGTGGTCTTCAAGTCTAGTTTGAAGGTTTATCTGGAAGTTGTCTCTTACTGTAGCCGTTTGAAGATTATTAACTTTGACTTTAATTTAACTATTATTTAACTATTAACTTATTAACTATTACACATAATAATAGCAACTGAATTAATAGGGAAAGTTCTTAGAGATAACAGCTAATAGGATACGTGGCCCTCCTGAAAATAACTGTATAGCAACTGTTTAAAATCATCTAATGGTATAGATACTTAACCCAGGGATCCAGATTCGAACTAGAGCTCTAAAGTGCTGAGGCAGTTTCTTATAGGGTTCCTCAAACTGAGGGTCCATAGTAATGGACGTAAATCATCAAAACCAGGTTTAAAATTGCATCATTCAATCAGAAGTTCACTTTTAAAAATTGAATTCTTCAGCTCTGGATTTACAGTTGAGATGGTCATTCAAAAGGATCAATTGCCATATGATTACCTGGCAATCATCCTGGAATAACTAGAAAACAAAAATCAGGACTTTTGTGAGACAGCAATGGCTAACAACAGACATTAAAATCTTCCAGAAGGAGGGAAGAACACGTTACTGGCCAAAACTGCATGTTAACTTCTGCCAAAATAGAAAAGGCAGCTAACCATCTGTCCTCCAACTGGAGCTGCCAGGTAGCTTTCAGGATCTGGGCAGCAGTGCCCAGGGAGACTTTCAGTCGATATCAGTCATTTACAAACTAGTTATAGTATAGATAAAAGCTATTTGATTTCTTATCTGCAGCTACTTTCACAGGGCTTTAGTTGTAGCCTGAAGGAATGAAAAGACAATTCGTCCACCATGTTCATTTATTCTTTATCCACTTCAAGTGATACCTCTGATAATGATACTTCCTTGTGCAACTCTGATTCATTCACCCCTTGTGAGGAAAATTAATGGAGATAATCTGAAAATATCACTATGTAAGAGCTTGCAAAAGATCTACATCCGGTTCTTTTTTGGGGGTACATCTTCCAGGACTGCTATTCTATTCTAAGTCAACTTAAAAATGAAGAAAAGTTAAATAGCTGCATCCCTAAGATACGTAGCTGACTTGCATAATTCTGTTTAATTTTAGATGAAGACGTGCTAAATATAGCTTTGTTAGTAGAGGCTACTTAAATAGCTAAATTATAAATTGCCATGCTGGTTATTATTTATTTCCTTAAGTCAGTATTTTAAGTCAGTTAGCACTTCAATTATTCAGACTATAAGATGTTCTGGACTACAGTTTCATTTTCTCCTAAATTAGAACAAAACTAGAACAAACTATCAGAACTATTTATGAGAAAACTATAATAAATAGGGAAGATGCAAATATATTAAAAAAAAAGGGGGGGGGGGGGGAGGTGGGGAGCACACCCACAGAAAACTGGCAAGAGAGCCAGAAGAAAGCACAGACTTCTTCGAGTTTCCAGTCAGAATGACTGGTGGGAGTTGAGTCCAATGTATGCCATGAAACATGTTGTCTCCTTTCATTCTAAGAGCATCGACAGAGACCTCAACTATGCAGTGGAAAACTTTTTGTTGTACTGGACCCAGACGTGCACATTAATATTAGAAGGACTACAATTGGTACACAAAATCAGCCTTCAGTTTTTATAGTAGAAATATGGACCTAAGCAGATCAAAGGCATGAATAAGGAGGAAATAATAAGCATAATAAGCATAATAATAATAGTAATTATAAAAATATGTAAGGAAGGCAGATGCAAAGGAAAAAAGAAGAGTGTGTGGACTTCACAAACATTTTAGTATGCATAATTTAGGACAAATATTTATTGTAAAGAAAAGGTTATATTAATTCTCAAAAATGGGATCACAAAGAACAGAAAAAAAGAATCAAATATATTTAATTTAAAGATATAATTTAATTTAAAGATATAATTTAATTTCAAAAATTTAGATGAAGAACTAAGTGGAATCTCAGTGTAAGCATTTCATAAAAAATGATATTTCTCTTGCTCATTAATGTTTTCTTTAATGCATATCCCAGTCATAACCCATTTTTACCTACCTTTTGTAAGTTCTTTGAGATAACATGCATGACCAGAATACTGAATGATTAAGAAAAAGCACATCATTAGTCACATTTTTCCATAAGGTTCTTTCTTTTCAGGATCCTTGAGTAAGTTGTCCTATTGCTCTTCTACTTTACATTTCATCAGGTAGAACCAGAGACCTTTATTATTTATAAAGTGTGGGGAAAAAAAAAAGAAAACAAATAATAGCCAAAAAAGGAGAGAGAGCTATTGTTCAACTGTCTAAAAAAAAAAAAAAAAAAAGAGTATAGGTAGAAGTAACAAAATTCTTACTGACTTGGCTCCATTTTGACGTTAGATAAATCCCAAACAAGATATTTACTTACACTAGAAATAAGATTCCTTTGTTTATTTTTCTAAGTTTCTTGCTACAGTAGGAAAAAAAAATCTGACTAAGTCTAATGTATTTTGATACTAAATAGATAGCTCCACAATGAAAGCAAGAAGAAAAGAGAAAATAAGCCACTTCCATGAATTTTTGATGTATTAACCTCCCTTATTATTAGAGTTTCTGCAACAGTTGTGACTACTGCACCAAGTGAACTGTGCAGTTTATATTCTGAAGTTGCCATGAGCCATCTTCCCATCAGAAGAGAATAAAAATGAATTTCCACTGTGGTAAACAATGGAAAAGATCAGAAATAGCTGTTAGAAGACCAACCAAGAGGCTAAATGTCTCTGTGAAAGGTCAATGTTTGATATGCCTTTCACTGCTGGGCAAACCATTGTACTTCAGAAAAATACTTTTATCTGATGGGTCTTGGCTTATTTGATCTTATCCTTAAGCTCTCAACAAATATTAAGGTATGCAATTAAGCAAGTTCTTCCTTGCTTCAGTCTAGCATAAAAAGGAGGCTATTTCTGGCAAAAGAAGATATAATTAATGACAGAAGGGGGCCTGGAGGTCTGAGTTCCTGAAAGCTACCAAAATTATTTATTTGATGGCATGAATATTTTTCATGAGTTTGTTGACTTCATTTTTTTTCTTACTGACATAGAAAAAAGAAGGATAATACTGTTTCATAGGAATCTGTTAGTAGAAAAGAAAGATCTGGACTTGTTGCCACCACGTAGATCTCTTCGGATCTCATTCTCTTTAAACAACCTTTACTTTGTTAACTGGTGTATTGATGTATTGGTTAAAAATCTTGGCCTTTTAAAGACATAAAACATATATAATATATAATTATATGTAATTACACATGTAATTAGAAATATAAATAAAATTGTTTTTTCTCTCCTTGTTAAAGTTACTGTGAAAATACAAGTGAGGTTATTATTGTTTGTATTGTTTATATTGTTTGTCTAAATTAAACAAGAATGTCCCAATTTGTTTTATAGGTCCTATACAGCTTGTGTGGAAAACTGAATTTTAGTTCAAGTATGTGTTTGTTTTTATTCTCCTGAAAAAAGAAAGCAAATATGATTAGTTAAACTGTTACCTATTACTACTTTCTCCCAGCGGGAACCATAACATAACTATAAAATCTCTCAATTGCATTTCCTAAATTTTATATTTTTGGAATACATCATTTCAGAAGTCTCCTTATTGATTATTATAATTTCTTCCAGTTTCTTTTATTTTACTTTTAGATTTTAGATTTAAAGATTTGTGTATTTGTCTGAACTCGTTGTACCCTTCTCTTACAGAAGGGTACAATGTGATCATCATTTTACACAGGTGCGCAGATCCAATCCTTGTTCACTAACAGTGAAAAGGCCCAAATGCTACAAACACATTTTCATAGCTTTGGCTATATTCCCTCATTCTAGCTGTCTCATATTGAAATTACACTTTCATGTTAAACATGCAAAATATCTGCAGGTCTGAATATCATCTAAGTTCTTTAGAAATTATGAAAAAACAAACAAACATTTTATTTTCTTCAGCAAACACAGGATAAAATCTTTTTGTCTATGAAGACTTTAAAATTTAGAATTTCTAAGCTAACATATAGATCATTCAGAAAAACAATGTGCACATGAAGTGTATGAAGAGAAGGAATATTATAGCCTTTATAGATATTCATGTGCCACAGGTGTAAGAGAGGAACTTAATTCAAGAAATGAATAGTATGATGTGATAAATGGGACTAGATCTTCCATCATTATAAAGTAGCAGGTGCTAAGTAGTATGGATCTATTTAAAATGTTGATAGATTTATCTTGTAAATTTAGTCTGAACATAAAAGTAGCATAAAAATCTCTACTAAATTTGCCTTTAAGATGCTACCTATTAATATCTGAATCCCTAAACTACCTCAGTGTCCACTGGCAGGCTTTGCCCTATGCCTAAATACTTGCTAATGGGCTTATACACAGTTTCCGCTGAGCAGCCACGGAAGATCAGAATAGTCTTGCTTCTTTATAGAATGGTTTATGTTACGATACCCTTTTTAAAAATTCTCTAATGAATGAATCGGGCTTAAGAAATTTATTGTCCAATAAATGACCTGCACACTCTTGGTATCACAAGGTAATAAACATTACTATAATTATACAGTATAGCTATGTGAAAGAATCATGTGGTGTTACAATAAGACCACTAAGGACAAGAAGCCAAATACCTGAGGGATGAATTCAGAAACTAAAAAGAAGGGAGATGCAGCTAGACCTATAACTATGAACTCTCATTATATGCATATCATCACTGACATTTCATTTTATAATTGTTATTATAAAACCATGTAGAAGGAAAAACCTCTTCATTGCTAACACACATTGTAAAATCTGTTATGTTAATTATAGACTGAAGTGACTTTCTTGTCATGATTTTTATTTGACTGGATTGCATTCAGTTGATTTTTACAGAGATATTAAGCAAAATTATGCAGCATTTTATAGTCTACACAGGTTTATTGACTTTACGTGGATAAGATTAGATGTGAGTCACTAAAAAAATTATACCACTATGTGGAAAGAGCTGGGAATTTCATAGTAATTTATTAAGATAAAATTAAGATATAATGTAAAATAAACATTAGGGGAATTAAAATGTTAAATTATAATAGCAGGTCCCTATGAGTCCTTTGTGGCATCAGTCGACCTTTTGTGGTCTTCTCAGATGTCCTCACCATCTCGAATGAGACCAGAGTCCCATTCTCTGCAACCTGATTGAACTCTTCATTTATCAATCCCGTGATTTGTACTTATTAATATTATCCTTCTGTGTCTAAGCTAATTATTTATTTTGTTTTACATTCGATGCAGAAAGATAGGACTTGCTGCCTATACTAAGATGTCAAAAGAGATGGGACATATTCTCCCATCTATCTCTTACTTTGGACTATTCAAAAAATGTAAATGTTTATCTAAGAAAATGCATCAACTTGACCAAAGAAGCATATATATATGAGCAAGTCAAACTACATTTTCTTTACTATTGATGGAAAGACATAGTCTCTTTAAAGATGCAGGTGAACACATTCTGATTTTAGTGAAATCTGTTCAAAGGAATCACTGCCTGTATCACTGCATTAAATACAAAATAACCAATTTAGCGCTATTTTTCATGTCAATTTCTGTGTTGTAGAAAACTAACTTCAGCTGAGATGAATCCTAGCTAAAGTGTCTAAATTTTAGATGACTTAAGTTAGCTGTAGCAGTTCTCACCTTAGAGAAACTAATTTGATTTTTGGTAGCAACTATCTCATTACAATATTAAGGGAGAATGCTGATGATGGGATTATTAAATTCTGCCGTGATCTGCAGATATAGACACTCTTCTCCCAACTTGATCAAGATCAAATATAATGATCCTTCAATACACATCTCAGTATATAGAAAATCAAGATTTTTAATCATAATCATTATCATGAGAAGGTCTTTCAAAAGAAGCAGACGGAAAACAATTGGTTTAAATGGATATTTGCTAATATTCTTAATATTACAACAATGCTGCCTAAAGAGAAAGAAATTTCAAAGTCCAGAAGCTATTTGACAAATATCTGAATTAAAAAAAATACTTATACCACATTCTTTAGTAGCGTAACTCATAGCTCTAACTCTAGTTACCAGTAACAACTGGTAAAGAAGGAAGAAAGTATAAAAAATTGAAAGTGTATAAAATACTGTTTGAAGCTGTGAACTTTTTAAGGCATCACAGAAATTTTAAATCATAAATAAATGACTCTGTAAAGACTGTATTTCAAATTCCTCTCTTTCATACATCCTCTGTTAATTTTAAGGAAAGCATAGAGGTATTATCTAGAGGTATCCAGGCTAAAGGAAGAGGAAAGAGAAGGAAAAAGAAGAATTAATCCCAAACCTCTCCCTGATTTCAGCCTTTTATTTGGAACATGGATATGCCCTTAAATGAGTCTTCCCTATTTCAAACTACTTAGCTTATGATTACTTAAACAAATAAAAACAAACAACAACAACAAAAACAAATAAACAAACAAACAAAACTCCCCAAAATCCAAAAGATGAATATTCTCTTTTCCTGATTGCTGGTGGTCAATGCAAAAATTCTGTGTCATGTCATCAACAACTATTCTTCACCTGCAAAATGCCTGGTGTCAGGTTGTGAAGCTCTTTTTGAAGTGTTACTTAGATAAATTGTTGTCTGTGGACTCCAGCTGGAATGTGTTAATAAAATAAATAAACACAAAGCAATCCACCAATTAAATAAAAATTAGAGATTTCAATTTACATGGAAAGATCTGGTCATAGATCTCTGGCACAGAAAATCAAGTACAAGGGTTGTTTATGTCCTCAGCATGAGAATGTCTAAATCTCATAAAAACATAAAGACCTTCACAGTTACCCTTACAGTTAAATATCAGAATGCCAAGTCCTTACATTGAGAAGCATATAGACTATTCATATAGCCAATAACAGTCAAGATTTCAAAATACTGTTACTGATTAAACAGTATCTGTTTTCCTGTTGGCAGGACTATTCAGGCTTTCTTTTTACTATGCTGTGAGTGTGAAAAAGAGAAATTACAGAGGATCTTGGGGCTGACTTTTGCTTGGGACTGATTTTAAAATTAGGTTAGGCAATTAGAATTGCTTATTATTTTATTCTGAAATCATACTTTGATATTGAATATTGTTATTATTTTATGTAAATATACTGCAATAGCAGGAAACCTTTGCAAGTTTTGGCATGATTAGCTCCAAGGTTGATTTTATAATGACAGAAGATTGTAAAGTCAAGGGCCAGAATTTTGGTTATAAGACTTATTTTTCAAATGCTGTTTCTTTGCTAAACAAAATTCTGCTTTTTCAGATATCCCATATTACAGCCTTTGTCTTTCCCCTAGGACTCCAGAGTACTAGGTCACTATGGGAACAGATAAGTGTGTCTTCTCTGATAACCACAGAATCACAGAATGGCTGACGTTGGAAAGGACCTCTAGAGATCATCTAGTCCAATACCCCTGCTCAAGCAGGGACACCTAGAGCACGTGGCACAGAGTGGCATCCAGAAGGGTTTTGAAGATATTCAGAGAAGGAGACTCCACAGCCTCTCTGGGCAGCCTGTTCCAGGGCTCTGTCACCCTCACAGGAAAGAAGTTCTTCCTCACATGGAGACGGAACTTCCTGTGTTTCAACTTGCACCCGCTACCCCTTTTCCTGTCACTGGCCAGCAGGGAGAAGAGCCTGGCCCCATCCTCCCTACATTCACCCTTCGGGTACTTGTACATGTTAATCAAATCTCCTCTCAGTCTTCTCTTCTCCAGACTAAACAGGCCCAGCTTGCTTAGTCTTTCCTCACATGATAAATGCACCAGTCATTTAATCATCTTTGTCACTCTATGCTACACCCTCTCTAGAAGCAAAATGTCCTTCTCGTACTGGGAGCATTTGAACCTGTCATATATCCATATGACTAGCCAGTTACAAAATATATATTTTTTCTTCATATTCCTCTTTTTTTTTTTTTTCTTCTTTCTCCATACTCCTAAAAAAGGTGGAGGGAAAAGACAGCTTTGGAGACAGCTGAGGGTACAGAATTTTTATTCAATTCTTTATGAACTTAAAGGAAGCAAACCCATTGTGTAACCCTGTGAGCACGAAGTATGTTACAGTGTTGGAACTCTCTGAAGTCAGCTGTTGTTCATTCCTAGGCACTTGGAGTCAGGTGTATAAAACAAACTCTGACACTGGAAAGCTTTTTTCTTGATATTTACTTCCTGATTCAGGAGTCAAATCTTTTCAGTCATTTGAAGAAGCATGTTTCCCAGAAATAATCTCACTCCTTTCTGATGTATATGAAAAATAGCAATAGACTAGGTCTACTTAGACTGGAAAAGAGAAAGCTGAGGGTTCAAATGGCTGTGATATTTAAAATCAGAGGAACCACAGACATTAGAAATGGGAAACAATTGTTCATTGCTGCATCTAGCTGGAGTAATCAAAAATAATGATAAGGTACCAGGTTTAAAAGAAACAGAAAACAGCAACAAAAGTTTTGGAACAGGTCACAAATACTCAAACTGTGCATGGATTCAAAGCTCAATTAGATAAATGGATAAAAGAAAAAAATACCTTTGATGACAATGCAAAAGTAAAATAAAGCAAAATCCCACCCCAAAGCAAGCCTCGTGTTGGGATGGAGTAAGTATAAAAATCAGAACAAAGATAAAATAATTGCAATCAGGTGCAAAAATTTTAAAGCAACACATATACAAGGACCTTATCTGAACTATCTTACTAAAAGCTAAAAAAAAAAAAAAAAAATCAGTTAAATGTCCTAGTCAAGCAATATGTCTGATTGACAAGTAGTGTGTAGATGATATGCAGTATATATACTCAAACTAATTTAAGTCATGGTCTTTTATCCAGGATAATTGGATGCATCATTCTTGTTCATGCTTGTAATAAGATACATATAAATTAGAAATAATGGAACAAATCATCTGTTGATGTATATCAATATAACTCCATTGACTGAAATAGAGATAAACTGAATCCACTCAATTGTGCATTCTGATTTATACCAGCTAAAAATGTGGAACAATATATATTTGTGTTTTCACTGATATACCTTAACTATTATTACTGCATTAATACTGCTATCTCTGAATTCATCTGCTTTGATTAAGTAATACTAATACATATTCTATACTTGAATATTGCATACAATATGGGAAACATATGTTTTACTGTAAAATTTCATGAGATATTAAACATTTAGTAGTTATGGAACTTGTTTTTTTCCTTGTAGCATATTTCACTTTTTACTGGAATTGTACGATGTTAAGGCAGAAAAATCCCACATGTAAGTTCAAATATGAAAAAAAAAGTAAGACTAGATAAAATATTTGATGATGAATTTAATAAAGGAAGAATAAGGGTCTAACTCAACCTTTTTTTTTTTTTTTTCCTCAAGATTCAGGAATAAAGTGTTTTTAAGCATTTTTTTAATGAACTGATTTTGTTAGAAATTGTGTGTTGGCATGATTTGCTTTAAGTCTTTGAACTGATTGCACCAATTTAGATATGTTGATTCAGTATAACATTATTTAGAACTTGTTTTTCAGAATACATTCAGATAGTGAAAATCTGCCTGAGGTCTAGCATATATTTTGCTAAGTAGATACATAAAAAGAAAGCATTATTAACTGTATCACTATTAGTATATGTTTTACTACAGGGTATTGCTTTGAATGTGTGCTCTTTTTTTGTGAAATATTTGAGAATAAAAGGTGTAAGAGTTATTTTGTGAAATAGCTTAATTTGAAATGTAAATTAAAGATGGATTTGATTCCTTTCACAAGATACTTCACTTTTTTTAACAATCAGTTTGCGAGATGGGAGTATGGCCTGGCCATAGCTGACTGTCTTATTTTCAGGCTAGTTGGTGTGTCATAATATCAGAATTATTAGTCTGTCATGAAAGCCTGATGTCTGCTGGGTGAATCAAGTTGGAAACATAAAAATACCTGTCATTTCTCAAAGTGTTGAGTGGAGATTCTTGGTTTTGAAAATTAGTGAAGAAATAAGATAACAAATAAGATAAGAACTTTTCACTGATACACCTCAGATACTTTCATTTCACTGTGGCTAACAAAATGCTATTTCGTCACATAACATCCATGTTATAGATGCTGCTGAAGGACAATCAAGAAATAAATACAAGTGCATGGAATTTTATGATCATTTAATTATGTTTTATTATAATACAGATGACTATAAGAGTTCTAGAAGAGATTTTGCTCAGTTTTAATACAGGAAAATATTTTAAAAAACCCACAACATTTTAGTAATAAATAAAGCTGCTAGTGTTCTCAACAAAAGACTTCTCTAAAAAAGGGAAAATGGAAAGGCTTTTTTTGTCCCACAAAAAAATGAAAAGTAATATTGAAAAACAAAAGAAAGCTACCTGCTCTCATTTTCCTATGAGTAAAAATCTAAATGTTGACATTTTTGAATTACAGTTTAAAGAGAGAGACAATAGTTTTGAAGTCTCTCTCCTTTAATATGTTTGCAGCACCATTTCAGAAAGGATAGGTCTAGTAAATGTCACAGTGCCCTTCGTACATGAATTGGATTCATATGTGGGGAAAGATACTGCAAGTTAGTTTCATTTGCAAGTAGCTTAGTTGAAAAGGATATGTTATATGCAAATAACAGTAAATATTTCTGATGGTTTAGTGAATATTGTTTGAGAGTGGGGGAGAAGAATTACAGCATTTCTCAATGATTACATTAGGATGTGTTCAGTCCAGCAAACAAGATTATAATTAGAAAGTAGAGGCTAGAACTGAAATGATTTCTTTGACTAATCCAGCTGTGATAACATCACCAGCAAAGAAAGGGAAACTTCACTCCCAGTGCCTGCTAGTTTTACTCATCTTGTATTTGTTTTCTTGGAGGTCTTTCAGGATTTCAAAATGACTGGAGAAATGGGAGACGAGCTCTTTGGATATTGTTTCTGCATTTGTTATTTTTCCTTATGACTGTAAAATTCTAGATTGCAGATGTAAGTCAGTCAGTCAGTTTTCTTGCTTCACAAAAAAATGAAATTACAATGAAAGGTCAAAATCTCTTTCATGAATTGAAAACAGTAAAAAAACTCAGTTGAGTAAATACATTTCCTTTTAATAGATTAACAACACTTCACACATTTTAACTATTTTAAAACACATATTAATGTTAGGATTCAAATTGTTAATGTTCAGAAGCTTAATGTTCAAAATGAAAAATCATGCTGCAGAGGAAAATGTTTTTATGTATGTTTGGACATTATTCATGTGCCTAATATTTTCATTTTTACTGAATATTTTTGTAAAAGTCATGAAATCCTCCAAATGACCTCACTAAGGAATAAAAAAGTATTAACTAGGCTTTCTAAATAATATTCTTATCCCTTTTAATGCTTGAATAAAGATTTGCAACTCAGTTTTTTTATTGCCTTCATTTTTTTATTATGTTCTTATTAGACTGGACTGAAATTTGTACTTCTGTACTTTTTTCCTATCTCCCATTCTCTAAGAATAATTTCTGAAATAAGTCAGAAAGCCAAGGAGAGAGAAACAACAGCAAAAACTATGTAAACTAGTCTTATAACATCGCTGAAGGAGAATATCTAATCTCCTGTATATATTCTATATCTAGATACAGAATATGTGCCTATCATTGTACAAACAGAACTTTAACTCCTCGTCTCGCCTCAGTCTTCAGCAATCATTAAAGTTTTTGATGGGGTCCAATTAGCTGATCAGAGACCTACAGCTAAACACACTGAAACAGAGGTCACCTCAAAAGGTTCTTTAGAAAAAAATCCAGCACCTAGTTAGTCTCACTAATCTGCATTTGATCTATGTGTATCAAAACTAGATTTAATTTAATCAAAAATGATAGAGTGGGAACAAAGAAATTTAACTCCTGGAACAAAGCAGAAGCAAAACTTTTGAAGAAGTTTCTCTACTCTCAAGATAGCTTTTGGTCAACTGAAGTATTCTAAAGATATTTGTACTTACTTATAACCGTACTATGCTTAAGAGATTTCCCCTCTTTTGTGCAATATTCCACCTCATGTAAAAACTATATATTCAGTTCCAGCCGAAGAGTCCATAGGGAGGTGAAGCGGAGATGTGAGATTTTAGAGGTAGGTCCTGCATACAGCAAATAGGTAGGTACAGGAGTATAGTGTTGTAAAGCAATTTCACGAGCTTCAGAGCACTTGATATTAGAAAGAGATCACTGCCAAAGTATAATATACCTATGTATCTATGGGCATATATATATGTGAATATAGATATTTGTGTGTGTGTGTGTGGCATATATATCTTCTAATGGATCAACATTTTTGTAGAGTGATCTGTTAATGGCCCTAGAATAGGGCTGTATATGTGTTCTACTAATAAAGCATTAGCTAGGCAGCATGAAGGCTATTGAAGACGAACAAGGTGCCCCCAAAAGTGTAAGGATAAGATGATATCATAGACCTTGAAAGTGCAGGCACAGGGTTATACCAGACATCCCAGAGCTATAAACACTACTCTGAAATGGTCAATTACTGTTCACTAAAGGAATGTAGCCTTGGGAACTGATTTGAACTAGTTTTGGAAATAACAAAAAGAACAAAGAAAAGTGTCCAGCATATGTTAAAAAAGAACAAGTAAACTTTTAAGTTAACAAATATATAGAATGATCTCATCAACAAGGCAAAACTATCTGCCTACATCACCATCATACTTCTCTTGGAAAAAAAGTTGAGATGCTTATGATGCCACAAGAACATACTGAAAATGTAAGTCTAACATCAGAAAGAGAGTAGATACAAGAAATTTTGTGTGTGTCAATTTTAACTTAATTGGGAATAGGCTGTAGTTGGATACTCTAAACTGCAAATGCTAATACAGTTGTAACCAGACTAACATTAACAATCTGATTAGACTATTAAAACCTTAATCAGAGTATCTGTGATTCCACTGCCCACGTATTTTTATACTTTTCCTTTCACACTGTACTCTAAGAAGATCACACTATATAACTTCCTCACATTTTTATTCTGTTAACCAAAACAGTTAGGGATGCATTGGTATGGCATGGCTAAATGGCAGCATCACACTGTATTTGATTACAGAGACATCTGGAAACATCCATGTACTTGAAAATAAATTATGCTTATGTTGTTCAAGCTTTCTAGGAAACTGAGAGCTTAATACAGATATGAACATTGCAATGTTTGTGCAACACTTTGAAAAATAGGGTTGATAAAATCACAGTATTCAGTAACAGTTAACACTTCCTTCTTAATCTAGACTGAACATTTTAAAATGATAGGAAACACAATGTACAAGGCAGAAGTTAAAATTCCTCTTTAATCTTTTACAATATTTGTCATCAAATATTTCATGCTGTTGAAGACACAATGGGCAGTGGGATAAGTCTCTACCTTTGTTAGTCTTCATGCATAATAAATAAACTTTCTATATATATTTAATGCAAATGATGAAACTGAAAACAAAGCACGTTCTCTTGACCAAAAGAAGGTTATTATGAACTGATAGAACCAGAAATCAGGAAAGATCTTCAATTTTATATCTGAAAATTGTCTGTCGCTTTCCAGGTTTATGTTTTGTAAACATAGACTGTCCATGTCGATCTCCATTGCTCAGCATAGTCTTACTTAGACTTTAACACAACAGTTGATTATTTGGTGTTTGACTGCTAGCAGAGCACTAAATATAGACTTTTTGTTGTTGTTGTTATGGTTAGTAACTGATGAGAAAGATGTTTACTATGTTAATAAGTGTATCCTTATTCCTGCCTTGAAGGATATTTATACTGATGCTGAATATTTCAGTTAATTAAAAGAGGAAGTCAGGCTGGATCCATAAATTTTGTGCATAAGGGTAATTTTACTGTTGTAATTCCTCCTGCTATAACCATATATCAATGTTTTAACTATCCCTTCTGAATTCATTTAGTCTGTTTAAAGATTCCCTAGAGCTACAGAGGCGCTACTAAACCTCTCTTAGAAGATGCACATCAACCATCATTAGCTGCATGAAAATGATAAAGTGATCTCAATCATTCAGTGCCCAGTATCCTTTGCCACCCACTGGCATGCAACAGAAGAGTGCAATAGCTAGGCAAAGCTATTCTAAGCACAAAGAAAGAAGGGCATATAGGAAGCCTCAGAACTCTGAATGCGGTGGACAAAGTCAACACTAAGATACTACTACTAAGGTGCTTAAAAAAAAAAAAAGGACAAAAAAAAAAAAAGATTAACAGAACTATGACAGCTGTTTGCCTTTTTTCATGGCAAAACATATGATCTAGATAGTAACTCTGGCAGTTGCTCATTCCATAACTCCATCTTTTTTTAAGTTAGATTGACAAAGTGAAACATCCATAGCCACTGGCCAACTCAAGTAATGAAATACCTCTTTGGAAACACTAAAAAAAAGGAAGGAAGGAAGGAAGGAAGGAAGGAAGGAAGGAAGGAAGGAAGGAAGGAAGGAAGGAAGGAAGGAAGGAAGGAAGGAAGGAAGGAAGGAAGGAAGGAAGGAAGGAAGGAAGGAAGGAAGGAAGGAAGGAAGGAAGGAAGGAAGGAAGGAAGGAAGGAAGGAAGGAAGGAAGGAAGGAAGGAAGGAAGGAAGGAAGGAAGGAAGGAAGGAAGGAAGGAGCAAGCAAGCATTGACAATTGCATGTTTATAAATGTCTCATTAATGATTAAAAACATGTAGCAAGAGATTACAAATGAATATTGATGCTGATGAGCACCTACCCATGGGTGCAGGAATAGACTGGCCCACATGGAGTTGTTAAAATTGCCTCTGAACACAAGTTAACATAAACTTGTGCTGAAAGGCAATATGAAGAAATGGAGGTCTTCAAAATATACAAACACATGGAGAAACAGACAAAGCATGCACCATGGAAAAAAAACACACAGCTGATAAGAACCCGAATGTGCTTTATGATAGTATGAAATTAGCCAAAGCTACAGATAAGAACCTGAAAAAAAAGGACATGAAGTTAAAAACAGACAAGCAAGCAAACAAACAAACAAAAAAACAACTTCGTTTCCATCGAGCTGTGACACTTGAACATAAGAAGGGATGGAGACCAAGGAGCTAAGTGTCAGCAGAAACATTGTCATCAACATTTCTTTGACTATGAAACATATCTTAATCAAATACAGATTTAAATTTATTTAAAATGTTATTAGACTGTTATTAAAATAATTTTTAAGATATATTGAAAATTATTTTTTTTCTAAACAATGTGGATAGCAATGAGAACATAGACTCTTTTTTGTCTTCACAAAGCACTTCATTAAAAGAAAATCTTACTACACCACTTACTGCACCAAACATAGTTATTATTCACAAATGCCCCCTAATTTCAAATCTGTAAGTGCTGAGAAATCCTTAGGTAAAGCATAATCCAGGGAGGAATAATATTAACTTGACAAGATGGCAACAGCTGGAAAGGCAAAAAAAACCTTATGTACTAGATTTACAAAACAATTTATGCACTAGAAAACTGCATTTCAAAATTAATTGCATTGTCAAACAATAATGCTGCTCTCAGGCAGGGTTTGAAGTCTGCAATCTGTGGTCTGTATGCTGCTCCTTTCCACATCTTCCTTTCTGAAGTACAATTCACATTTCTCTGCTCTGTGTAAGCAGGATACTCTCAATTCCAGAGTTTGACTTCTGCTTCTCTATCTGTTCTCTGGTTTGGCCTTTGACTCCCCTATTTTTCTCTTGGACATGATTTTAGTCCCCTCTGATCTGCTTTCTGAGCCTTTTCATACCATTGTATATTGTTTGCTCTTTTTTATTATATATATAAAGGTGCAGAGTTTTCCACATTTTTGATTAATGCACTCTTTCCTTGCCTTTGTATAAGTAGAACGAAGCTGAAGAATTTCACAAGCTGTTTTTAGAAGCTACCTAAAAAGAAATGTTTTATCTTCTGGAGGACTCTCTCATTTGTGTTGGCTTTGTTGGAACACATTGGTACAAATTCTTCGTGGAAGATGGAGTGATCCCTCTCACTACGCTCCCAGGGCACCTGAGACCTGTCGTGTTTGTCTCTAACATGTTTCTACATCTTTTTCCACCTCCAGCACTACTTTTGCCTTTAGGACTGCATCTTTCAGGGCAGATTATGTGAAATCAACAATAGCTATAGGATCATCAGTACTCGTAGGTGATATAAATATATAATATATATGCACATTTTTTTCTTGTGGAGGAAAGAGACAAGACAGATGGAAGGAAATCTGCTGAGTGTGTGCTCTTATTTGTGAAATCAGGCACTCCATTATCAGTTTGTAGTGACTTTGCTTATTTTGCAAGATAACAGTCATTTAGAAAAAAGTGATAAGATTCATGAACACAGCATAGCCCCAGAGATGAGCTTTCAGAACTCCATGTGAAAAGGCACAAAAGGGTCTACAAGAGTCGTAAAAAAAATTCGTCTGTGTGGGAAGAAAGATCAAAGGCAGTAATTCACAAGTTTACACCATAATTTGATTTACCTAGCTGAAATGCTTAATTTAGGGTATAGTCAACTATGCAAAGTCAAAAGAAAGGTAGAATTGAAGAAGAAAGCTTGACGCCTTTGAAAGAAAGTTTGGATTTTTGACTGCCTTTCTAAAGGTCTCTATCTGTCTCCCTGATCAGGGATCTCCCTGAACCTTGAAATGTTACAAGGCTACTTTAGATGTCTTCCTCTTTTTAGGGTTAGGCAGAAAGAATATGTTTTGAAAATTATATCCTAAAATAATTGGGGGCATATTAAGTTGGGGGTAGGTGCCTAATATGAGGACTCAGCTAGGTACTTAACTACTAAGAGGTTACCTAACTTTCAGTACTGCAGTCTTCAGGCTCCAAGGACTCCGTCCTTTCCTGTCTGCTATCCCCATGCATCCCCCAGGCCCATCTCCTTTCCCATCTCAGCCCGTGCTGGAACCATCAGTGGTGCCAGCTCCAAACCCACCATGGCTTGTCCCCTCCCTGGCCACAGGACTCTGCTCCCTTGGGGCTGGGGAATGTGTTCAGGCCACCATGACCATCTCTGCCCTACTGGTAGCTCCCTCAAAGCACTGGCGCCCACCAGCACCCTGACAGATATTCTTTTCATATGCCTTTTTTCAATTCTCTTTATTTCATTACTTCTCTACCTGCTTCTCTGCTTTTAGAGGATATTTTTGTCTCGCATCTCTCAAAGCAGGATTCTCAGGGGTGTTTAGGTGCCTAATGAAGCAGATTTGAACAAATAGATTTTCTCATACTGCTGAGGCACTTCACTTCTATTGAAAACTAAGCACAAGACCATCCTTTCTTTCTTTCTTTCATTCACATCAACATTTATTTTCCTAGTCTTTCAACATTGTTTTTTCCCTTGAGAGTGGGGGAGTAAACTCTAGAGAAAATGCCAGATGTCACTGAAAGTCTGGTAAAGGAAGGGAAAACGGATCAGAACCGAGGACAACCGAGTAGAAGGAAGAAAACAAATCAAGGTGGTATGTAATTGTCCATGTTATTGCTCTGAAGAACTTCCATTACTTAGCGATGCCAAGCTCGATCATGTCTATGGTGCATGTACAGTCATTTGGCATGCATGCAGTGGATTTGAATTTTGTGTTCTTATGAGTCATACAGAAACTTAGTAAATTCTCCTGAAAATAAATAGGCCAATAGATCACTATTAAAAGCCGTATGCCTACCACCAAAACTATTACAGAAGGCAGGTTTGATTCAGTGCTGGATGAAAAAGTAAAGGAGTGTATAGCTTGCAAGATGAATAATAAAAGGACACCTAAGTAGAGATGAGATGGGCATCTGCAGTTTGTAGATACAGGAAATGCACATTAGAAATGATTTAATGTTCATTGTTTGATTACAGTAGTGAAGGATAATTCAAAATATTTGTACTGAAGAAAGGTGAAATGGACATTCAATAGTTCTAGTCTGAAAGATAAGCTTGATGAGACTAAATCTTCCCAAATCACTTTAAGGACTAGTGTGGGACACAATACAAGAATTTGTCCAAGGTCTTCTGAATCCCGGCTGCAACCCAGACTTTTGAGGTGTTTTGCAGACAGTGATGTGTATTGTCAGCCTCTCTATATGGTTGTCTGGAGGTGATTGCCATGCTAAAAATAGATAAAGTAATTGGCACCATGCTGAGGTAAGATTAGGGAAGAGGGACGTAGTAGTCTGGATGCAGTTGTGAGGGCAGTAATTCTGAAAATGTTCAAACAAACTCGAGTCCTTTATGATAGAGCAAGGGCAAAACAATTTGAGTAAAAAACCGCCAAGTAAGCAAACATGTCACAAACTCATACAAAAGACATAGTCCATACAGCAAAAGAAAGACACTGTTCTCCAGCCACTGGGTGACTGGGCAGAGGATGGTAGCACAATTTTTAATGTGAGCTTTCTTCTGATAATGGATTTTCCTTCTAAAGTTCTAATATGGCTTTAAAATTCCATTTTTTTTTACTGTCTGCTCTGTTCTTCTATGCAAATCTTTTGCTAGAAAATAGAATTAACTGATAGCTTTACACATATTACTGTGGATGTTCCAAAAATTTTTCTGATGAAATAAGAAATTTTATGATTTACTGGAAAGAACAACTGCACTTTCACTGTGAGATGTCCCACCTTCAGTTAAGTTGAACCATGAAGCCTTCTTGGCTTTTATGCAATGATCATCCTTAATGTGTGCAGTCGATTCACAGTTCTTGAGCTTAAAGGAGTACTGGAGCATGCCATACAAGGGGGAGAATTTGCGTGATACTATTGCTTGTTACCTTGAGATGACTCTCACAGGACAAGCTGTGATGTCTCTTATTTTCACTAGTATATACTCTTTCAGGAGTGATTGTTAGTTCAGCAAAAACACTGTTCTTGAAGCATGCCTCAAATTAGGTTAGCTGTGTTTATTCAAGTCTGTGCCTGTACTACAAAATGCTGATAGTCCTGTGCTTGCTTCTCTTAGTAGAATTTTGGTATCAAGTCAACATAATTTTCCCAGGACTAATAAACCATGCAAACTACCCATGCATAAAAGAGCTGACTGTCTAAAGCTGTCAGATAATTGAGTTTAGAGGCAACAAAGCAATTAAGGATGGAATAAAAATCTGTTAAGTAGATAGAAGTAGATAGAAATTGTGGGCTTTGTACAGGAAATTATTTACAAGAAACCCACCAAGACTTTCTCATATTCACCTCTTAGCTGTTAAAGAGAGAATCTTCCTATAAGGATTTTATTTTCTTTCAGTCATTCAGAGTTGCACCAATTATGGTGGAATTAATCTTATTGGATTTTACATGTTCATCATACACATACCTGAATATACACAGACTCTCATGAGTACCTTTAAAGGCAAGAGAGAGAAAAGGGCACTTTTTATCTGGACATGTTTTATCTTATCTTTGTCAATGTTTATCGGAGGAAGAACTGCCTGGAGGTGTTAACAAACCTCCATTGACTATACAAAAGAGATCTTGATGCATGCTCAGATGCAGACACATGCTATAGAGATATGTGATTCTTAAGAATGAAAAAAGATTATTAAACCAGCTTACCTTGTCACTTCTGACCACAGTTCTAAGCAAACAGTGATTGCTTATGCTGCTGATGATGCATGTTTCTTCCTGAAAATGAACTATCATAGCATTTTGAATCAAAAGGTGAAGCGGACACATCTCCTTCCCTTAGCCTGAAAGCCCAAAAAGAAAAATGTTACAAAATATCTGGAAAATTAAGAAGGCGTAGGCTTTTAGGTGTGCCAGTGAGGATGCTCGCACACAGAGATTTTGCACTGCATCAAGGTTCAACTGCTTTCACTTTGTATCAACGTAACTAAAGAGATGAATTTAAGAAAACATGTGCATACTGGACTGGTTTTTGTTTGTTCTTTAATTTCTAAAGAAACGGAATTGTAAAGAAACAGATGGTTGCCATGAGAAATGACCAGAAGGAGAAATACATAATAAGAAGTAGAAAATAACAATTCTATATGACTTGAATAAAATGCTCTCTGTTTAAGAAGGCAGTGAACCTGATTCCTAGGGTTGGGCTATTTTATGTCATTTGTGCCTTAAAATGCATGGAAAGTACTTCAAACTTTTCAAGGCCTGCCTTATATGTATTTTATTCATGATCAGAATGCTTTATGCAGAAAAATATTAAAACATAGCCTTCTGTAGCATGCCCATTTCTTCAAAGAAGAACTTCAACATCTGTAGTGCTCTATCAATATTATATATAGTAAGAAAGTTAAATTATTAAGTTAAGAAGTTAAGATATTTCTGCTGTAAATATCTTAATTCTGCTGGTGTAGTGACTTGGTGAGTTCTTCCTAGCCTAGGAAATTCTTTCATTTTAGTGGTAGTGGCAATCTGAAGAGTTGGAGATTTGTGTTACACAAAAGGAAGCATTGGCAGACAAATAGCGTCATAGACTCTATTATCATTTTGGAGGTTTTCTATCATATCGTATTTTTTATTGTTTTTGAGTGTAGTAAGGAAGAAGATGAGGACATTTTCTTTGCTTACAGGCATTTTGATTAGATAAATGGGGTTGTTGTTAATTGCTAGTTCAAACATAAATCTCTTTAGCCGCACACATACATACCTATAAGTCTCCAAAACAACTAAATTAGGAACTATACCCACAATACCCAGTCTGTGGAAAGAAGTCAGTACATCTGAAGGATAATTCAAAAAGGTACAGAATGCTCTCAAATTATTTTCGATAAGGCATGACATACAAAGGGGTGAAGTTCCTGTCTCTTTAGAGACAAAAATAATCTGTAAATTAAGCTTCTCATAGGATCCAGACTATTCAGTTCTTTAGCAGAAACCTGAGAAATTGTGAGTCATTCTTCTTAAGCCAAAGCAGTTTTTGCTGATAGAGAATACATAGATAAATAAAAAGGAGCAGAGCTTATCAACATGGTCTATGGGGAGCCTGGTCCCTAATGTATAATAACATTTCCTAGATTAAGTGATCTAGGAAGTCAAGGAATTTTCTAGACTTCAAGTGATTTAAAAAAGAGAATGCCTTGATGCTGTCTTCCAGTTTACCAAACAGTTAGGCTTATCAAACAGTTTAGGCTTATAAAAATGGAAGGTCTTTTGACTTACAGCTAAGGGAAGGCTGGAAACCCACAGGAGATCTGATATCTCAGTGTTTGAAGGCAACTAAGTGGGAATTTTCAGGTTTGCAGATTTGCATTCGAGATCCTAAAATCCACTGAAGTCCTACTACAGGTGTCTGAATCAATTCCTTAATCCAATACTTATTTGAAATAAGGAAATAAGTCATTCTGCCTAAATGCATCATAAATATTAAAGCTTCAACAATTGTTGAATAAATTGTTACTCTTGCAGAATGGGAAATAATGAACTTATGTCAAGCCTAGCAGCTGACAAGGTATGTTTAAACAGGAATCTAACATCTGTCATACAAACATGGCTGGAGAAGACTTATTCCTAACACGAAGATTTTTAGTATCTTTTTTACGACCGAGAATTCTGAACTGTTAACATGAAGAGATTCCTGAAAATCCCTATTCAATGATAATAGAACAAGTGAATCAGAACACTGTTTAATTCTGTTATCTCGCATATTATAACCCCAAGGACATAGCTAAAATATGAATCAACTGTAGCTCCGACAACTTTCAACGGGGAAATGTAGAAGGAGTAAAAGCTTCTTAAAATGCTTTCTTCTGAAGGACCTAGATAGAATTATTTGATGTGGATAATTAAAACAAATGGTGTTCACATCACAGTGTTTACTATACTTAAATGTGATAATACAAACCTGGCAGGCAGCCTAAAGCAGTTGCTTAAATGTTAACTGAGGAAACTGGGATGAAAGGCTACACACAAGGTTTGAAAGTGCTAGAAATATCATTACTACAGGAATTTATAGGTTGAAAGGATAAAATCATCGGAGGACTTAAAACTATTAGATTAGTGAGGCAAATAAGGTCCTTCTATTGTTTGATACGATTAGCATCAGTTAAGTCTGTGGAATTAAAAAAAAAGAAAAGAAAAAGGAGCAAACAAAGAAAGGATTCAGGTGGACCATAGAGTAATGTAGTTAAAAATATGGTGACAAAGCTGTAAGCCAGAATTATCCTTGAAATCTATGTTTAGGCTTTATGTTTATGAATTTATTTTTACAATTAAATACTTTTTATTAAAAAAAAAGCCTTCAAGCCTTCTATATTTCCAAGTTTAATGTAATGGTACCTAACATGGCAATACATAATGCAGAGAATAATATTTGGTAGAGATACTATTTAATATCATAGATCCAAGCACCCTAGCTTGATAAAAGTGAAGAGAAATTTCTTGGTCACATAAATTATTATGCCATTAAGGTTTGTTAGTACTAATATTAGCTGTTTTAAGCCTTTATACAAGTTTTGAAAATTATTTTCAAAAAACATTAGGAAATTTTGTCTTTCAAGAAATGAGCAAAGAATGCTAATTAACAAATGCAAAAACTAGGCCACACAATGACTTTGCTTAAGATGGTCTAGAAATCATTCTTAGAAAAGTGGCTAAAGTCCATTTTCTTGATACACAGCCACTATTTTAAGCATTTTAAAAAGCTAAATACATTATTTTTATGTAGAGATTGACCACACTGTGCAAAGTCATTAAGAAAACTGAATTTGCAGTGGCCAAATTAACAGAATAAAAACACTGTAAACATTTTAAATGGTAATAAATTAATAGATGGTAACTAATGGTAATAAACAAATACTAACTATAAAGAAAAGGTTTTAAACTCCACACATACATAGGCTTTAGCTATATGGTTCTGAGAAAATTTTAGATTTTTATTAACACTGTAATGTTCAAATAGCTGCACAATTTAGGACCTCTGAGAGATTTTCTTTCCTAGTTGCAACCCCAGTCACTGTGGTTTATGAAGAAATGACAAGGGGAATGAAAAGGGGAAGATAGGGGACTCTAAAGTTCTTTCTTGATGTTTCCTCACATTGTGAAAATGGTTTAAACATCACTGGCAAATTATTTTTGGTCAAACATATTACTGAAACTGGATAGCTAACCTATTCTTATAGAAAGCACACAACCCTATCCTTTTTTATATATAATACAGGGTAGCATTTTTATGTCAGAGACTGAAATGCGAAACTTCAGATGCCCTTAGACATGTGCCCACAAGGTAGTGAACAATCATCTAAGTTAAAGTTGTTGTGCCAAGTCAGAAATAGAGATGCTTGAACTTCTGCCTCCAGGAGTTTCTGTATGTTGGTTACTAGAGTATTAAGGGTGGGAACTGAAAATAAGAAGAGCTGATATTTTAACTCCAGAAGAGGAGTCATATCTGTGAGTTCAAAACAGAAAGAAGAGTCCCAGCCTGGAACTGAATGCTTAATTTTCTGATAAAGTTAGAGAGGGCTTCCTTTCCCTGCTATTTTTTTTATATATATAGCAAATGTACTGTGCACATATTGTTTTGTATATCCTATTCCAGGTCCATATTTTTTCCTAAATGTTGTCCAGTTTTTATGCATATATTTGAAATGTAGATTTCACAATGTGATACAGTGCATTAAATAAAGGGTGTTAACCCCCTGAAGCTTAAGTACTTTTGTAGATTTAGTCCTTCAAACCTTAGTATTGTTGTGTTATGATTTCAGACAGCCCAACAAACATGTCTCTTATGAATAAATATGATGGTGGTGCGGAGGTGCTGCGGCTCTTACCAGGAAAACAGCACCTACTACAGTCAGGAAAGGAAAGAAAAGAACTTATAACCACTCAGGACAGTAGTATACACACTATCTGAAAATAAAAAGGAATGAATTAAAGTTAATAAAGTGAGTAAGCTACACGTGATTCAGATGGAATTGTTTACCAAAGAGACAAGAAAAATAATAAATAATAAATAATTATGAGTCATTTTAGCTATTTTTAGTGTGTCGTGCCATGTTATTCTTTGGGATTGTCAAGGACTAGAATTTACAGTTTGGAGTTTCTGTAGGCAATGAAAATTAACATCTGTTACTGAAATATTAGTTAGCAAATCTTTCAAGATAGAACTTCGGCCTGTCTGTATTAACAAGGAGATGGACAGCAGAGAAAAAAACTTTTTTTTTTTTTTTTTTTGAGGGGGTACAAAGAAACAATAAGGAAAATAAAAACTTCTTGAATTTTCTTTCCACTAAAATAAGAAAAAAAAAAGTCTCTAATTAGAAGATGTGAACCAGGAGGAACATGGGGAGAAGAAATATCAATCTCAAGTCAGTGAAAATTCTCTGCAATTCAGGAAGAAAAGCAAAATTCCAACATGCAGATGTCTCTAATTACACTCCCATTTGCTTTATGCCAGTTAGGTTATATTTTCTCCCCTTGTGGAGATTCTTTTGAATCAACTCTTTTTATTTACCATTACTGACGCTTTTAAGTCCACCTGTTCCTTTTGCTTCAGATCTCTGGAGATTTGATCTTCCTAATGGTAACATAGTTCCTTCTAAAGTGAGATTAGCAGCCTATAATTTGCAGGACTTCTTATTCTATTTTTTGAAGTTTTTACTAATTGGAATTTGGAGATGGAGTCATTTTTCCATAGAATTAATGTCTATTTCTTAAAAATGCAAAATCATTAAAAAAGATACATCTTTTCAAATGCCGCATTTTGTTCCAAAGTAAGCAGAGCCTGATCCCAGTGACAATAAAAGATATACAGATTTAACATTCATTCACCAGCAACTCTCTGCTTCCAGGTCTTTCTATAAGACGTTCCAAATCTTGTAGAAAGTATAACTCTAGCACAGTTTCTCCCTTAGCCAGCTCCTCAATACTCAAACTCAGGAAGTTGTCATCAGTGCAAGCCTGAAACCTCCTAGATTTCTTATGCCCTACTGTGTTGTAAATCCAGCAGGTATTGTAGTGGTTAAAGACCCTATGAGGACCAAGACCTATGAACATGGGGCTGCTTCTAGTTGTATGAAGGAAACCTTATTGCCTTCTTCCTCATCAGATGGTCTGCAACAGGCATGCAAAACAGTATTTCCCGTGTTAGTCTGCCCGCTAATTCTTGCTCATAAGATTTCAGCCGGCTTATCATCCCTAACTAAGCAAAGCATCCCCACTGCAACTCCCCTTCCACAGTTCCTACCTGTCCTTCCTAAAGAGCCTATATCTATCCACTGCAGCACTCCTGCCTTACCACCATATCTCTGTGAGCCCAATGGATCCTCACCCTGCAAGAGCGTGCAGACCTCTACTTGATCCTGCTTGCTCCCCATGATGCATGTGCTAGTGTACAAGTACCAGAGAGGCATCCGTTTGTACTCTTTTCCCAGAAAAGCTATGAGAGCTTTCCCTATCAGCTGATCTGTCACTCTTCACTTAGAGCTGTCCACATCATGTTGGTCATCCTGCTGTCAAAGAATAATAGCTTTGATTTGACCTGTAATCATGACTATCCTTCAAAACAAAACTGTGATTTGGATATAAAAAAGGGATATAGATGTTTCTATATGGTATACAAAGTAGTACAAAGGGTTGTTTTCCCCAGAATGTCTTTTTTTCCCTCTGATCTCCCAAAGTTATTATTTCCTGAAAAAACTTTTCAATCCATTGCTTACTTTGTTTTTCACTATCATATTTATTCTCCAGTTTATCCACTTTGTTTCATTACACTGTTATGTATGACTTGCTCTACAAAACTGCAATATAAATATACCTCTTTCTTTCATAGGATAGGAAGAAACAATCTTTTGCATGTATTAAGTTCATGCACCTGCCTCGGTAACTCCCATTCCACCAACCAAAAAAAAGCATAAAAAGCAGATTCAGAAGTTGAGTTTTCAGAAGTTATTCTTGTCTGTTGAGGACATATTCTTACTCTCAAGAGTCTAAATCCTGTTAATAAAAAAGCTTTGACTTTGTTGCTGGTGAACACGCTTTTTTATTTATCATTACTTTCAGAATGCAGCTGCCTGAATGATCCTCATATAGGAATTTCTGAAGTATCCAAGGTCAATCCCATTGAAGTACTATCCTCTACATGTGACAAAAAGCTGAAATAGAGAGTAAAACATGCATACGGTTTGTCAGAAGGAACCTGTGAAGCTTAAGAGTATTATCTGCTGCATCCTTTACCACGAACAGCATTTTCAAGATGTCTTTTTATTTCCAACCTAGAGGTCATCAGTCAGTGTGAGGATTACCACAACATGCAGGATCTATCTGTGATAAGATTAAGCATCTTTCTGCTTGCCACAGAGGGAAGCAGATTATTACCACAGTGGCGATTTGCCATCCAGTAACACTGGTACTAAGGTTAATGATCTATTATAAAATTGCTGGTTAAGAGTTTTCTCAGTAAGTGGGAATTATGAAAGAAATGATTTTTCACAGGCACTTTCATATTTCAGCCAACAACCCTATAGCCTTGTCTGTGTTTAACTTTCCTTACATGAAAAACTTACATGATATGATTATAAATAGATTGCTCCTGCTTCATTAATTTTTTGCTATAGAAGTGTAAACTTAGGGTGTTCCAGCTGCCTTTTTTCTTCTTCTTTTTTTTTTTTTTTCCACAAAACACTAGCAGAAACAGAACAATTCGCTGTTCCCATTTTAACTGTACCTTAGTTTCAACATCATCAGCATGCTGAATGTAGCAAAGGCATCATGAAAAACAAAACACAGCATTCCTACTATCTCATATAAAATAGATTTTCTGCAAATGCTTGATCTCTATACATGATAAGTAGGGCGTAGATACCTCTATTTCTGGAGAAAAGGTTATTGAATACCCTGTGTAAGAAAGTGTGTTGGAATCTGAAAGCACTGAAATTTCCGCATCTGAGAAAATCACATGTGGGGCTTAACTTTTAAAGTCAAAGAAAATTAAGAAGTCAAGGGGCAATAGGACATGCTAACCCTGGACAAAGGAAACAATTAGTTTCCATCCCCTGGAATGGGAAATGAAATGTGAGAATTATGGCAGGCTCGGGAGAACACTCCTTGAAAATAACATTTTGGATATACAGGAAAAGGCAAGATTTCATTAACAAGCCCAGGAAGTGATCTCGTTAATAAACAGTAGAGAGAGATTGAAGGGGTCATAGAGTAGCAACTGTATCAAAGCTGCAGCTGAGGGTGCAAGCTAGTATACATGTTCTTTTTTCTAGTATACAGAAAATCAGTTGCCACAGAAGCTGGACCTCAACTTCAGGGAGAGAACATTGAGGGAGCTGAATGTCAGTATAAAGAGTTGAGTTCTAGTCTACCTACTTTGGCATACTGAGAAAATCACCTAAAGCAATTTTCCAACATGAAATATCTATGATGAGCCCTTTATGTTATCACACGCTTGATCTGAGTCCTCTAGTGTCCAATTTGAGAGAGCATTGAGCACTTGTAGCCACAGTGGAAGTTAATGAGAGCTGCACATTTGTGATATAATTCCAGATTAGGGAAGCAAAATTGAAAAATAACTCACTATTTTATTGCTGTATTTTAGTTGCCCCCTGTAAAAAGTGAATGTTTTTATCACTTGGCTTCACCAGAATTATGATCAATCCATTTGTGTTTCTGTTTTGTAGATCAGGCTGCCAGAGAAAAAACTGCAAGAGAACTGACAGATCTGTTTTCAAGGGAGTGCTTAAAGAGAAAGCAGAAAATAAGACTAAAGATTTAACATTGAAAAGAGTGACAACACCACATATTGCCTAGTGATGCTGTAAGAAGAGCCCTTCATCCTGAGTACAGAACGAACCATCATGGGAAAGATAATATGTAATCGTGCAATTAAAAGTCATGTGACAATGCATATACATGAAGGGAATGAATAAAATTTACATACCAAATTTGAGCGCTGATGTTTGAATGCTTGATTTGGCAAACTTTTTTTTTTTTTTTTTTTTTTTTTTGTGCCTAATACAAACATGAATTATACATGAGAATCCCACTAACATGAGTTATAGTAGAGAGGAATCTGTTATAGTTAAACAGATGGGCCAAAACCCAAATAGTATGAAGCCTTTGAAAAAACAATGACTACCCCACAGGACTAGATGTCTGGCAAGAGGTATGGTTATGTTTAAATGAACAAACAAAGCAAAAGTAAAAAAAAAAAAAATTCAATTGACTGAAAAGGACTTTTTCTTTAGTTTTGGCTGATGCCAAAAATTAAATTGCAAGCAGAACAATACAGCATAGAATTCATATAAACTCTTTTATTGTGGTATTCACTCCTATATTCACTCTTCACTATGCTTATTCATATAATTACATTTAATTTTCAAAAGGGAGTGAGAGGAAAAGGAGAAGCTCTAAAATGCTTTATTTTGAAAAAAAAAAAAAAAATTCTTAACCTTTTCTATGACCAATACAACCTGTTCTGTTTCAGCTACCCTGGTTTCAGCCATCTGAGAATGTATTTTTAAAGGGAATTAATTATATTCAAGGAAAAAGACCTATTGTTTTAAGCACCTATTTAAAGCACCAATTTTATTTTGTTATGATCACTATGACAGTCCCTAATTCACAATAATCTTTATTCATGTAGAAATATTTAAGCCTAAACATAATAAAAATTTACAGCTTTTATGTCCAAAAGAAGTCTATTACTGGAGAGCTAAGCATATCGCTAGATGTTTTACTAAAAAAGAAACAGACTTTTTCACATTCTTAAAGTACTACATTTAATATAACTTCTCTGAAATTCTTGGCGTGATAAAATTGGCGGGATTGTTTATATTCCGCCTACTCCGTCATTTTTGCCTCTACTGTATAAATTATTAATATATATTAGGCTTCTAACTTTGACCTTTTTTAAAGAACATATTTTTTATTTTTTTTAAAAGTAAGTTTCAGGGAAGTTTCTTAATTAGGAAAATTTCTTAATGCTTTTAATAGAACTAATGACGGTATTTTTTAAAAAAAGAATTTCTGCACTTTATCTACTGAGCAGTCCTGTAAAATTCAGATTTACTTTAATTCTTAGTATAACTGCAGTAAAATGTAAGGTTTTTTTTGTTTGGTTGTTTCGATCATTATTGTTTTTGTTTTGTTTTGTTGTCTGGTAAGATTGTATTTAGCATGCCAACACTCCAGGATATATATTAGAAAATTCAACTCAAAATGCTTTCCAGTTTGACTTGACATTTGTCTTTAGAGGGTATAGTTACTAAATAATTAAAATAGGACATTGTGAAAAAAAAAAAAAAGTCAAAAGCCTGGCAGCATACATGCAACGAATAGGAGATTTTTAGTGAGGGAGTCTTTAAATATAAAGATTATACTGAGCTAGTCGGAGACTTCACATTATTTATGCAAGGAGTTATTACTTATGTAAAGTACTTTTAGCAAAGAAATTAATTATGGTTAGTGTGGGGGTTTCTTGTGCACCACCAAACTCTGGTTATCTATAAAGTAATTGCTCTTTGCTTGGTTGCCTGGTTATACATTATAGGCTTCCTTCCTTATTTCACTGTGTTAAAAGTGAAACAAAATACTTTCTTATCAGTGAGAGGAAATAGTTTATTTTTGCCTGAGGTGTATTCTAATTCTAGAGAATTCAAGAATGATCTGCTCAGAAATGACGTAGGTCTGTGTGCTCTTGAAAGGACAGAAGGAAAAGATGAATATTAGTGTGGAAAGGTGAAGGTGAGACAAAGGAAAGCACAAAAGACAGCAGTACAGGTACATTTTTTCTGTGAGTAATTCTTTACCTCACTCCCTTCTTCAAAAGTATTGATGCTGTCATGACAATCTGACCCTCAACACGAGTGCCTATCAACCTTCAGGGAAACACAAATCCACTTTAAATGAGACTTTATCTTATTTAGAAATATTTCATCATTCTCTGACTTCTGTATTTGTCCAGATTTGATTTCACATAGTCATTGTTTCATCATGCTAAAAATATAAAAAAGATAAAAGATCACTTATGCATGATCTTCTGTATGACCTGTTTACATAAGATTATTCTCTTTCTAATTTCTAACATGGGATACTTAGTCCTCAATAAAAACAAGCATTTTTATTTGTATAATACACATATTAGCTACTGAATAGATGTTTGAATATTGAATATTGTAACAATTATAGTACTGTAGTTTTACACAGAATCCTAGATTATCAGACTAATTGCTGAATCAAGAGAGTGATATCTAATAGAAAACAATAAAGATAACTTTTCACTGAATAAATCTGTTTCTTCATTAGTGATAACATTTTCTGTTATTACTCTGAAACTTTAGAGTTATAACTATAGTTCTCCAGTATGGCATATGATTAATGAGTTCTATCCTCAGCTGTATTAAAGAATGGAATGAAGGCTTAATGACCAAAGAACACATATATATCTTCAAATATAACAAATAAACAAAGAGATAAAAGATGTCCAAGTTGTTCACAATTCCCTCGGTGATTATATTTTTAGAAAAATAAGCACACAAACACATACATAATCAATAGTTGTACATCTTGTGTGGCATTCGACCAGCACTCATTCTAACGGCTCACATAGTTAAGTAAAGGTTAAAATAGAGATAGTTTCTATTTCACTGTGTTAAAATAATTTAGCAAGCAAAGGAAAAACATGTAGCATAAACTGAAATCCCAAAGAAGAGACTGCAACTGAGTATTTATGTATTTATGTACATACATATATATGTACATGTATACACACATATATATAAACGTATACATATATACCAGGCAAGTACAGATTGCTGTGGTGGGAGTGCTTAGAAAACTGACACATTAAACCAGCCCTTAACTTTAAAACAATACTTTCTTAAATTCATTTATTAGCAGCACATTTTGTGCTGATGGTCAAATTTTACATGTTATTAATCATCATCACTATGTAGACAAAACTGCTAGTCTTTGCATTTATGTCCCAAATTAGCTGTGGGTGTACACTACCACAGAACAGATGCCACATAGTCCACGTTGATTAAAAAAGTCCTTCAAAGTCTATAGCTGCTGAGGTTGAGAGGATCAGACTGGAGAGACCTTCAGTCAGAACTGAAGTCAGTATCGTTTATATGTATGGGCGACAGGATGGAGAGATAGGAAGGTAAATGGGGAAGCAGAGAAAGTTCAGGAAACCTACAGCAGACAGCCAGGGAGGATAGTATGAAAAGACAAATGGGGAGAGAAATTTCTCCTGTTCCACAGATGTGCACTGTTGATTTTGTTCAGTCATCCTGTGTGCTCAGCTCCCTCCATAAGGCTTCTCTGCTGAAAAACCATCTACCTTTCTATTGCTCTCTTTCCCTCTTAGTGATGTAAAGATCTGGCACATAAAAAGCCACCCCATCCAAAATTGTGTAATGGGATGTAACAGCATGTAGTAGGCAATTAAAAAAATAAAGCATTGCAAGTAATTCTGTAAAACCTATTTGTAGCCACAGGAGAGTTCCTTGGTGCCCATGAGCCTCTTTTTTTCTGCCTTCCATCCCAATTCTCCCTGCACCATCCCAATCAGCTCTTTGTGACTCACATCTAGGCAGAGCTGTCCAGAAGACTATGGATCAAACCTCTATGTATATTTTACATTCAAAGAAAGAAACATGTCCTATCTATGAGTAAATGATGCTCATTTATGACATTTATAGTCCCTAGAATCAAATGCTGCAAGAGTGTTTGAGAGTAGAAGAAAAGGAACTTAAGAACAGCCTACAAGTGCAACTGTGAGTGGACAAGGATATTCTTTTTACCAGCGTCCTGGGTGGACTGGGTTTCTTGTGTTCTTATTTGTTTTTCTCCTCTCCTTGTCCTTGCTCAGAGCATGATGCCACGGATGAGAAAGATACTAGCAGTACCTCAATGCTCACAGTAGCCTGTCCAGCCTTTTTGATCCTATGGCCTCTTTTGGTTATTTAGCTCTTTCATACATTCTTCATTTTATGGAAAAATATTAATGTTATTAAATGTTATTAAATCCGGGGATCTCCAGAATTTGTAATTCTAATCATAAGTGTAGTTTGGAGTTGTTTTGTGTAAACTTCTTCCCCTCTTCCCTACCACCCCAACCCAGCCAAAATAAGTACATATATATATATATGTGTTTGGAAAGCCTCCTAGATGATAAATATTTTTTACAAGCAGAAATTCCAGTACACATAGGTTAACTAAACTGTCCAAAGTCAAAGCTGGAATGTGAAATAAGAACTTGTGGACACAGGTCACTGAGCAATAATGTAGAACCTGCCTCTATTTTAGTATGGTAATCAAGATGATATGATTCCCTTAAGACTTCAATTTTAATTTGTCCTGCATGGATAAAAAGCAATTTAAATTGAGAAATAACAAATATCTTATTTTATATGAATAAAAAATGAAATAGAAATAAGGTCACAGATACTACTTGAGTGAAGAAATAACATTTTTACAAAAGCAGTGGTGAGGTTTTAATCCAGGAACAGTTGCTAGTGCCATATTATTGATTCAATAAGAAAAAAAAAATGTCAGAATTGTGAAAGGAAACTATTGGTTTAAGTTTCCAGCTAAGCATAAAAAAAAGTCAGTAATCCTCTGATCTTAAAATAGATTCATAATTTAATAGGCAGTTATCTTGTCATCTAAATAGAAACCTTCTGAGTATATTTTAACTACAAATTGCTCTCCTAAAATATTCCAGACACTAAACTCTTCTTCATATATTTTAAAGAAAAAATAGGTACACTGAAAGTATACTTAAATAAGGAATGCAAAGAGTTCCAATCTCTGGTTTTATTATGTAGAGAAACAATAATGAACAAAAGAAAAACTCACAAGAGAAAAGAAAATATAAAAACTGGAAAGGTGGAGGATATACAAGAATCAGCACCTCTGAATAATAATCACTAAATTAGGCATGCCATGCAGAGATGTCATACTACAAGTGATGGGGACTGGAGTGGTTAGTAGGGTCTGAGGCAAAAAATGGAGAATATTAGGATGTGGATAGGAGGTTTATAGGAGGTTTTTACACTTTCAGAGACAGTCACAAAAAGATATGCACGGCAGAGGCTGTAGAATATTATAATTGCATAGAAATTAAGGGTTCTCAGCCATACTTAGGCTTTGTAAAACTAAATTAAATGACGAAAGTCACATTCACTACAAAGGATCCTCATTTTTACTTCTAGAAAAAAAATATTACAATGTTCACATTGATTACCTGGGACCTGCAGATATTCAATAATTTAGGAAATCAGGATGCTAAAACATGTAAGATGGAGGTGATCAGTTTTAGACACAAAGTGTTTACTCAAGTTCTTGATCATTTAAGAAATATGTCTTAAAAGCTGATCATAAATTAAGAAAAGAGGCTAGAATACAAGCAAATGAGCTAGCAAACAGTCTGTTAGTGTCTCAGAAAAACACATATCAAGACTGAAATCACAAACTAATTTTGTTCGTGGGTAGGAAAAAAAATACATGGGTGCTAAAATTACTCAAATACAGCAAAATCAGCATTTAATAGGGCTCATTATATAGTCCAGAAGATGTCACTCATTCTTGTGGATAAGCTGATACTGTTCTTTCCGCCTAGCAGAATCAGTGTTCTAGGGATTTTAGTGCACCTGACATTTAGTAGAACCATGCTGAGGACATTAGGGGACAAGAAAGAATATTCTTATTACAGACTCTTATGTCTGTCTTTGACTGGATTAGGAGATTTAAATTTCCTGGATGAGATGAAAATTCTTCCCCCTTCAAACTAACACTTTTCACGAGCTCTAGCAATAATGCATTTGTTATGATACCAGTATATTAAAATGACTTATGCTGTGTTTGTTTTAGGCCACTAAATTGAGATCTATACTTGCTTAACTGGGAAAATAAGTAAGTGCACTGATTTCGTGAAGTGGGAGTTCAGGCGATATTTTGATGCTACTGTGGATAACAAAGGAACAGAATTGTTTATGTGAAACTCTTCTCTCATGCCTTCATTTTGGTAAAGAAGATGGGATAGAACATGTTTGAAATTCTCCCAGAACTACTAATCTTTCAGAGAGAGAGAAAGATATTTCTCAAGGTTTAAGTTTCTCCAAGAGAATCTTTACCTATTTTGTCACATATAGGTTCATATCAATAAATAGCAGTGATATGTGGCAGGAAAAGTTTATGCTAATACTACAGTAACCAACTTGGGAAAAAAAAAGACAAAAAACTTGTGTGATTAATCTTTCTTTATGCTTAGCAGTATTATTCAAATTATTCGTTTTTTTTGAAAATGTTCTTAAGAACAAATAGAAATTACTGAGAAAAAAATGATTGAGTCATTCAAACTACTTCTGTCTTTTCAATCAAGTTTAATGTGTATTACAGAATGACAAAATATAGAAGCCATAAAACTCATTAGAAGCAAAGAATCCCATATCTATAAGATACTAAATAAAAAGCACTTAATTTCACTAATATTCAGTAAAAAAGGAGTCACAATATAGTCAAGTAATAAAAGCAATACTGTTATTGAAATAGATTCTACATCAAGAGTTATAAAGTGATAGGCAGTATGAAAATCTTGCGGAGACCTTAATTAGATGGATGGGTGTGGTGTTTCACATGCTCTTAGGTAAATGAAGAACAATTTTACCAATAAATAGAACAACATTAGAAGCAGTAGGACTTTGTAGAAAAGACTGACTCATTCATTTAGTTTATTGGATATTGGAATACTTCCACTCATTCCCTTATTTTACTATAAAACTGTTTTTCCTCACACACAGCTGACAGTCTTATGCACCTGTCATCTTTCCACTCTTCATCCGTCGCCTTCAGAAGCAGCTAGATTTTAAAATAACTAGAGCAGTCCTACACATATCTATCTCCAAGACAAAGGTCCACTTCTATCTGCTCTACATTTCACATATTCTGATATTTATTTGGCACCAGAATCATTGCACAATTCATTAGATCAAGATTTTTTTTTCTGTTTCAACTAGGACAGTTGCAATGGCAGTAGTCATAGAATCATAGAATGCTTAAGGTTGGAAGGGACCTCTAGAGATCATCTAGTCCAACCCCCCTGCACACGCAGGGTCACCTAGAGCACGTGGCACAGAACTCCATCCAAGCGTGTTTTGAAGATCTCCAGGGAAGGAGACTCCACAACCTCCCTTGGCAACCTGTTCCAGTGCTCTGTCACCCTCTTGCTAAGAAATTTGCTTATGTCTAGCTATATTGTCTTTCCAGTTGATATCAGGCTGGTTGATGCCTCCCATGAAAACCAGGGCCTGAGACCGTGAGGCTACTTTCACGAAAAGAAAAACAAGACATTTTTTTCCAGCTACTATAGTCATCTTCTATATGACCTGAGGAATCTTTGAAAAGGCAGGCAAACTTAAACTCATTGTAGTGTAGCCCTTAGCTAGAAGTTAGACAGACAAAATTATTATTTTATATCGTTGTACTGCCAGATATATCTTCCTGACGCTACTTGTGGGTATTTCCTTACTATACATTCAGGTTAGTATTCCTAGCATAACATCATGCTAAAATCCTTAAAAACCCTAGCTGCACACCAAAATTTCCTAACTCAACAGTGAAATACATATATATGTGCATATTTTGTTTACATATTGCATATATATGTATAAGTATAGTAAACTAGCTATACGCTATTGGCAGAGAGTCCTAATATCTGGGTTCCATAGGCATGATCCTCTTACCTAAGGAACTTACAAACACGCAAAAGAGAGGAGACATCGCAACATCATGCTGTCTTCCTAGCTGAGAAGAGAGTGAGTACCATAATAGAAAACCAATTTATTGACTACTTGCTTTGTTTTGCCAGTGGCCCCAATGACACTCTTAGTTTCCCTGTGTTTCATCAGTATTCACACTGGCTAAACATTACATGGCAACTTATCACACTGAATTAAGTTAATATTAAACATTATGGCCATAGGGAAAAATGATTTTTAGAAGAAAATGAAAAAAGCACAACTTAAAAGAAACCTGTGATGATGAAGACATGTCTGTATGAACAATATTAGTTTGTACCAAACAAAGCATGACAGAATAATTCAGCAGCAACGATTTATCACCAAGAACAATGAAGGGAAAAGGGTGATTTGTCACTAAAATTTGGTCGCCAAAATTCATCAGCAGCATCCAAATAGAGATAGATTTATTTCCATTACAGAATAATACTGAGACTTGGGAATGTCAACTAAAATTGAGAAAGGTGAGCTTTAGCCAGGATGTACAAAATGTTTTTCACTTGGAGATTGATGTGAGTTATAGACTAGACTACACAAATACGTCCTATAGTCTAGGATAGGATAGAGATGCTATTGAAAACGTTTCAGAACTTTGGAGAACATATCTTGAAAATATATCCTAAAAAGAACAAATAGCTTAGGCAAACTGGTTTATTTATGACTATTAATTATTTCTAAACAGAGCATGCTCTTTGCAAATCTACTGCACTATTTATTAACTCAGTACTCCATTATTTATTACAGTTATTGTTCATTATTATTTAAATATTAAAATATGGTATAGAGAAAAACAAATAAAAACATAACATAGCTATACATGTTAAAGCAGTCATCAAATGCTTAAAGTTTCAAATTATGCCCCAGCAGATTCACTCCATGAAAGCTGATACCACACTTTCTTTTTGGAATTAGTCAAATGTCTGCATCTTGCTGCAAAATCTGATCTCTCAGTCTTTATTATCATCTGCTCTGTGCTTATCTTTTCTGTGGATCAGGCACAGAGAAAATCTTTAGCATATGATCACTCCTGGAGTGCATGTTTCTCTGTTATAAAGGCCTCAAATGAGGGCTGCATTCACTTCACTCTCCTTCCTCAAAAACACATCCATCATGTGACAGCTAATATTTGGTAAGCATCCTAGAGACTGACATGAGAACATACCCAGCAGGCATCTGGGCTCTTCAAACCACAAGCTAAGACGCTGGGCATAGGAAATGAGATGTCTTCTTTGGATTGACATTATTTAACACACACTGCCTGCTTTCAAAGGCTTCATATAATCCACAAATTCAGTAAATTTCTATGTAAGAACATCTTTCTTGCTTTCTTAAATAGAGAATAAAATTTTATTCAGAATATTTTTATGCTCTTTCTCTTTTTTTTTCCCCCCTGCTTTCTCAGGCTATTTTGGTACCTGTGGATAGCAAAGTTGCTTTAGTTTGTGCCTGGCTTTTTACTCACTGGGCATCTTTGTGCTTATGACACAGTGTGTTTGTAATCCAAGTGACAGTTGGGACATGGACTACATCACAAAATTTCTAAAATTAGACCATTTGTGTGTTATCATTCATGGTTAGGTCCTTAAATCATTATAGGAATGTAATTATATTTTATGTTAACCTGCTTTATGCTTTTTTGAAGGTGTTAAGGAAACTTACAGTAAATGTATGTCAAAATGATGTTATATTTTGACATTCTCTTACACTATCAGCACAGGTAGATAACCAGATAACAATTAGGTGCCAAAATGTTATATTTCTTTTGATTGTCAGTTCTTACAGACACTTTCCACTCATAACTCTGGAAGCAGATTATTTCTTTTTGTATTCTGTGGAATTTTTGGCTTACTAGTTTGGTAGATTCCTGAAAACAAGTTAGAATACTGCACCTTATTTAGCTATATATGTTAAAAAAAAAAAAAAAAAAAAAAAAAAAAAAAGGGCGAGGGAAAGGAGAGGAGAGAAGAGATTATATACCAGATCTTGAGAACAAAACTGAGTTCGTAAATAATGAGGAAATGACCATGAAAAAGCCAAATCCTTTTTCAGTAGGATGATGGCATATAGCAGCAGGGCACATGTCCTAGGTATAACAGAATACATCAATAAGATAACAAATCATAAAGTTCAAAGGGAAAGCAAAATTTAAAGACCTTAATGTGGTAAGTTAGAAATACTGCCTAATCTCTAGCCCAGAATTCTGAAAGAATTGGACCATGAAATTACACAACTTTTTTTTTTCTTTTTTTTTTTCTTTTTTTTTTTCCATTATCAAATGGACAATGTTACCAATGATGGGGAAAAAAAAAAAGTGAATGTATGCCTCTATTTAAAAAAGAAGAAAACGTGATGTGGGCAACTATACTCTATTTTTGTGTGAGTCCAGTACAAGGAAAGGAGAAAGGGAAGGGAAAGCAGAGTGGAGAGAAAAGGGGAAAAAGAGGGGGAAAGGGAAAGGCAAGGGAGGAGAGAGAAGTCAAAGGAAGTGGGGAAAGGTGAAAGGAGAAATGTGAAAGAGAAAGGAAAAGAGAGAAACAAAGAAAAGTTGTGTTCATAGGAAGGATATAATACATCATAATTTTCACAAAATTATGCCAAATTACTCACATTCTCAGCTTTATACTTAAAGTTCCTATCTTTCATTTGATAATTATTTTCCTGACAAGAGGAATACAGTCTAATATGTCTATAAAGAAACTGATACAATGACACAAGCTTATTAGTAGAATTGTCCAGTTAGTAGGATGTATCTGGAAAGTATGATACTGAATGAAATATGACAAGGTTCTTGAATCTTTTTCAGTCTTTTCAAGCATTTGCTTTAAAGACCTAGACCCATACATTTAGAAGTCTGTCAATGACATTAATTGATGATAAATTGACAAAAAGTCATAACATACAAAGAGTTGTGTGACATTGCACCTTTACCTGCATGTATGATTTGCCTCAGTCTCGGAGGAGGAAAGTATGTGAATCATTGCAAAAAAGATAAGGAGATTACAATACCTAAGAAAAAAACATTTTCAGTTCAGTTTATTAATTTTAACTCCAAATGAGTTATGTTTTTTTTTCTTTTACTCCAAAAATTGCAGTATATAGGAAAACTACATGACTCTGTAAGCTATAATGTGTCTCATATTTCATTATCAAGATACAAATGAATATTTTTGGAAATAAAATTTCAGATGAAAATCAATGTACACAAAGTGACTTTTATGAGCTAAAAACTAATGCACACACAATCACACACCATACAAAAGAAATTCAAACTTGAAAAAAAAATGCATTGGCTGAGTAGGAACAGTCAGTTCCCACTCAGGAGAAAGACCTTGGGTTATGACAAATAGCTGACATGAAAATGTCAGCTCAGCACCAGGAAAGAAAGCAAACCAGATGCTTGTATTATTTAGGAAAAAATACAAATCAAAGGAGAAAAATCAAAAAATCATTGTTTCACTAAAAAATGTATATGTATCAGTAAATGTATGGTTCAACTGGATCTTGAATATTGTTTTCAGTTTTGGACCTCTCATCTGCAAAATGTTGCATAAAGCAGAAAACATATCAGAAAGGGCAGAAAGGAGAACTGAAGATCTGAAAGGCCATATGAAGAAGACTATAAATAACTTAGAGCTCTTAAGTTCAGAGAAGTGGAAGCTGAAAGAAGGTATTGAGCCCCACACATTTATTAGTGGTATCAAGACTATGTCCGGGACTAACTGCTCAGTGGATCTTTTACTATAGCTATGAGAGAGCTTTAAACTAAGCTAGTCAGATCCAGATTCAAAACAGGGAAGAGGAAATGGTCCTTCATGAAAGGGAAGTAGATCCATGCAAACACTTGCCAAGGCCATGGGAGGTTATTTGGACTCAAGAGGAAAAGGAGAAGAAGACAAGTTTGTGTAAAAGTAACCCACGAGGATTACTAAATATCACAGAATCACAGAATCATAGAATGGTTAAGGTTGGAAGGGACCTGTAGAGATCATCTAGTCCAACCCCTCTGTGCAAGCAGGGACACCTAGAGCATGTGGCATAGGGTTGTATCCAGGTGGATTTTGAAGATATCCAGAGAAGGAGACTCCACAGCCTCTCTGGGCAGCCTGTTCCAGGGCTCTGTCATGCTCACAGTAAAGTTCTTCCTCACATTGGAGGTGGAACTTCCTGTGTTTCAGTTTGCACCCATTGCCCCTTGTCCTGTTACTAGCCACCATGGAGAAGAGTTTGGCCCCATCTTCCCTACAATCACTCCTAAGGTACTTGAACATGTTGATCAAATCTCCTCTCAATCTTCTCTTCTCCAGGCTAAACAGACCCAGCTCA